>NC_051163.1:125751993-126091992 GCF_013339745.2 Dermacentor silvarum | reverse complement strand
GAATTCCAAAAATACAGATTCAACGTTAGGGCAAGAGAAAGATAGATCAAGGCGACGGTGATATGAATGGTTATCTTGTACAAGAATTGCTGAACCACCATACCGAACATCCTTACGGACACATACTTCCATTGCGTACCCGGGTATACCAAACAGTTTGCTATCAGCGTTTGTCAACCATATTTCTGAGAGGAAAATGATAGTGAAAGGGTTATTTAGATTAGAAAAGAAATCTATCATGTTATCATAGTTCTTTGAGAGGCTACGTATGTTAAAGTGTATCAGGGATTTATGGGTGAGCCTGCTGTTATTTAGTGAACGTTTTAGTTCTTCTGAAGAAAAATACATTGTCCGGGATATTTATTTGATTAGATATGAAAGCAGAAGGCTTGGGCAGCTACGAGGCGATTAGCGAGAGGTCGCGTGTGCAAGAGATGACGTACACGCGGCTTCCCTCTGTCTTTCGTGCTTTGATGCGGCAGTTGTCCGTCCATAGAGATTTCCAGTTGTGCTGCTTTTTCAGTTCGAGGGCTTGAGCAAACAGTCGTTTGCTGTCTTGTGTTAAGTGGTCGTTAATAAAGACCTTTGCCTCTGCAGACGGAGGGAAGCCGAGAGTAGTAGTGTTTAGTCGTGCTTTCCGGGCCTTGCTTACGAAATCAGCCTTCTTGGTGCGGGAACAGAAGCGTGCAATTATGTGTTTATCCTTCTTCGCAGGGACGCGGTGAACAATGTCTATGTCAGATGGTGCCACAGGGCAGCCAATCTCGTCGCCGATTTTTTGGAGAACAGCGACACAATTCTGGCCCTGTGTGGACGGCACACCCCTGATCTCGACATTGTTTGTACGAGAATACTGCTCGAGGTCCGATACCCTTCTAGCCAGCTTTTCGTTTTCTTTTGCGAGTGTTTTGTTCTCTGCATTGACAGCATCACATTTCGCCCTTGATTCTTCGTACAGCTGGTTCATCATGCGCAAACTTTCGCGCATTTCTGCGATTTCTTTCCGAAGGGCGTCAACATCGCGAGCAAGTTCTGCATTACTGGGCATAGCTAAGAAACCACAGGAGTAGCCTTGGCAGCAGCAGGCGTGACAAAAGTTAAGAACAGAAGTGGCAAATGCCGTATAAAAGCGAAGACTAACCTGCGCAACCAAAAATTATTGCTTAGCGGTGTGTCCTTGTTGCCACGACTGCTGCTGCCAAGTGAAGCGCGGGACCAGGCGGATCCTTTTTTGTAGTGCTGGTGGCGCCACGGAGCGGTCCAGTTCAGTGGTAGCGCTGCCAGATGTCACCAGGTGCCCACGGTGATATCGACTGGCGAGGATGGTGGGCGTGAAGTCCACGTGCCAAGATGTCGTATGCTTGTCACCACAACGGCGGTGGAAATCAGCGCTTGCCGATTGCTGGGCTCCAATCTGCGCAACCAAAAATTATTG
This sequence comes from Dermacentor silvarum, assembly GCF_013339745.2. Classification (NCBI taxonomy): domain Eukaryota; kingdom Metazoa; phylum Arthropoda; class Arachnida; order Ixodida; family Ixodidae; genus Dermacentor; species Dermacentor silvarum. The sequence goes on along the minus strand of NC_051163.1, from coordinate 126,090,557 downwards.
CTTAGCGGTGTGTCCTTGTTGCCACGACTGCTGCTGCCAAGTCGGCAGCAGCAGTCGCTTGCCTCAGCTGCCTCCGTTGCCTCCGCGTTTACAATTCAAGCGATGGCAAGCGCGTGACACCAGGGCGGCGCTGCAAACCTCCATTTCGAAGCATATCGTAGCCGGTGGCTTTGTGCACGACACGAAGCTTTGGCCACAGCTTTAGAGGACATGTAAGTGCTTTCAGAGCTCATTACGCCTTGTCCAAACGGCGCGAGCAGCGTATACGGTGCTTGTACTAAAAGCGGGGCTAGAAATGTTTTCCAAGCTTTCCAAACTTTCCGCTTATGAATTAAATCGGGATCAGTGTGCTCTTCTTCCTATATATTGCTAACATTTTGAAGCAGCGGCTTGTCATGTTTCCGACTCAGTAAAGTTCTTGGGTGCAGCCACTATCTGATTGTTTATGTTCAGGCTAATCGCTCGCGGGTGTGCTCTGCAGCGATAGATTTGTTGTTCTTGCTGCGCACAAAGCTTGGAATGTAAATGTTCTGTACTTTGCGGTAGCTTGAAGCAAAGACGTATTATTGCTAGTCCGATCGCTTACTCTGTGGACCGTCACGAAACGTTCAGCTTCAAACATTCGCGTCTTGTCGGTGTAGTCGGTGTCACTCATGCTTCGGCACATTGATTCAAGTGCGCGCCCATTCACTTATTACTGATACGTCGGCGATAGGGTGGGCGTAAGTTTGTGTGCGGATAGGCGCGTGGATGTGTGTAGATAACGTGCGAGAAGCTTACTATGCTAGTAAGTGTCACTACTTCCTTTTGTAACGAGCGGTACTCCCTCTTACGTGCCGACGGTCCGGAGTTGAAGCCCTTTCTTTGGAGGCTGGCGGATTGGACTGGACAAATTTTATTTGCGTCTTGCAGGACGCGCTTAGAGCGTAGCGGGCGTCTCCCACGTAGGGACCAACAGGGAATACCTGGCGGCCGCTTCGTGGGCCTGCTGGACGACCCATTGCTGGTCGGCGAGAAGCGAGCTTCTCAGGGACTTCTCCCACTTGTCCGAGGTAGAGTCGGGATGAGCGTTTCTACACTCCCAGAGCATGTGTGCGAGTGTAGCCGTGTATCCGCACGAGGGGCACATGTGGCTGGTGTCCGCGTCAGGATGGAGAACGTGGAGTTTGGCGGGGTTTGGGTACGTGTCTGTTTGTAATAAGCGTAGGGATAGCGCCTGCGGCGCTTGATTTTTTTTTTTTTTTGATCCTCGAGGAAAGCCGTCCATTGCGAAGGGCGGCAACGCAGGCAGTCCTTATGGCAGCGGCGACAAGGTTTATTTCATTTCCTAATATGTGAATCACTATTTTTGCAGCGAACTACCGCACACGTCTTTCCTTTATCGTTACACATTTTGCATCATGAATTAGGCACATTGCATTAGCGAACACCAAGTTCGCATTTCCGACCACTAATCGCACAGTAGGGCAGCAGCAGTAATGGTTTCGTATTCGTGCGCGTTCGCTGAGGCAACGTATGGCGCCCCACCGAAATCGCCATCTCTTTCCTCTAGAGCAAACTGCTCCGCGAAATGCGTGAATACAGCTTCGTGATAGCCATTCGCAATTGCATGATACCAACATTAGCAACGAGCACCGACACATGTTCCGCGGCACTTCGTTAGCGTTTACAGACGTGGTAGCAAACATTAACAACTGTTTCACGTCAAAAGTAATGGAGACAGCAGTCAGGTCTCTGGGCCATGCATCTCGACATCAATTCTGAACCGTCCACCGATAGCCAGACAGCACTGCGCAAGCTCTTGCTTGAATTCAGGACCTGCTTCGCAAGTTCTTCAAAGGTACGCCAGACTTCCATCACTAAACACAAGATCATCACGTACGATGACACACGCCCGATACACCAACAGCCTTACCGCGAGTCAGCAAGAAAATGCGAAGTCATACGTACGCAAGTCCGGGAAATGCTTAACGATGGCGTCATCGAACCTTCCAACAGCCCGTGGTGGTCTCCGGTCCTTCTTGTCAAAAAGAAAGACGGAACGCTAGGCTTCTATGTCGACTACTGGAAGCTTAACAACGCGACTAAAAAGAACGTGTACCCGTTGCCACGTATCGACGAATCGTTAGATACACTATGGCGTGCCCACTATTTTTCTTCTCTTGATTTAAAAAGCGGGTACTTGCAAGTCGAGGTAGACGAACGAGACCGCGAGAAAACGGCCTTTCTGCCTCCAGGTGGTCTCTGAAATTCCAGTGCATCCTTTTGGCTTGTGTTTAGCCCGGCTACTTTACAGCGAATTATAGACACTGTCCTCAGTGGACTGAAGTGCCAGGCCTGTCTTGCGTACTTAGATGATGTCTGTGATGATATTCTCTGAAACGTTCGAGCAGCATCTTCACCACCTGCAGAGTGTGCTAGAAGCCATCCGATCGGCATACCTCACACGCCCGAAAAGTGCCACTTTGATTATGAAGAGCTCAAGTTCCTCAGGCATGTAGTAAGCACCAAAAGGTCCGACCCCATCCAGACAGGCTTGCCGCTGTGGCAGCATTTCCAGCTCCTGCCTAGAAGAAGGCTGTCCGGCGCTTCCTGAGTTTGTGCGCCTATTATCGCCGGTTTATTAATGGTTTTTTGACGATAGGTGGAACCCCTGACTCACCTTACAAGAGGCGACACGCTATTTGTCTGACAATGAGCAACAGGCGATTTTTGCTGAATTACGACAGCGCCTGCAGTCAGCACCCGTTCTTGCACATTTTGACGATGGTGCTGATACTGAGGTGCATACCGACGCCATTACCATTGGCCTTGGCGTAGTGCTCGTCCCGCGTCAAGATGGAGCGGAAAGAGTTATAGCCGAGGAGAATTATTCCGACTACGGAGAAAAAGTGACTCGCAGTCGTGTGGGCGATCATCAAGTTTCGCCCCTATCTCTATGGTCGTCTCTTCAAAGTACTGACGGACCACCATGCCCTCTGTTGGTTGGCAAGGATGCGCGACCCTCCAGGGACGACTGGCACGGTGGAGCTTGCGGCTACAGGAATTTGACGTCACCATCGTGTCTGTTAAGCGCGAAGACGCTGACACACTGTCCCGCACACCCAATGATCCTGCTAGTCCGGAAACAGAGGACGATGATGGCTTCCTGGGCGCCATTAGTTCATCGGACTTGATCAGACGGCAGCGTGACGAGGCTGAGATTCGACCGATGGTTGATCATCTAGAGGGCCACGGCAGTGCCCTAACACGCTACTGTACCGCTAGTTGACGTCATTTTGTCCACGAGACAACGTGCTGTATAAGAAGAATGCTCGTTCGACCAACTTTACTTAGGTCCTGGTGGTCACAAGAGACATGCGAGATGACTTCCTCTTCGCTTGCCATGACGAAACCCCATCTGGCCATTTAGGCTTCTCACGAACACTCGCTAGAGTAAGCGAGATGTATTATTGGCCCAGGGTTTCGGCAGGCGTCAAACAGTCCGTTAAAGGCTGTCGTGAATGCCAGTTCCGAAAGACACGATCCGTTAAGCCGGCTGGTTTACTTCAGCCAATTGAAGCACCTCACATGCCTTTCGACCAAGTCAGCATGGACATTCTCGGACCATTTCCTCTGTCTGCCGACGGCAACAAATGGGTGATCGTCGCAACTGATTATTGAACACGCTATGCTGAGACGCAGGCAATCCCCCGAGCCACGGCTTCATAGGTAGCACAATGCTTCATGCGCCACACCGTTTTGCGTCACGGTGCTCCCTCCACTGTATTAACAGACAGAGAAACAGCATTCACAGCGCAGCTTATGAACGAAGTTCTTGAATTAAGCAACATCAGGCATCGCAAGACGACCGCGTATCATCCGCAGACCAACGGACTTACCGAGTGACATCGACGTTCAACACAAAACTTGGGATCAGATATTGCCTTACGTGACCTTCGCGTGTATAACACTGCAGTATACGACAAGACGCGAGTCGCTACATTTTGTCATGTCTACGGTCGTGCAGTCCAGACGATGCTGGACGCTATGCTGCCGTGTAAAGAGGCTGACCAATTGACAACTGACGCCGAGAAATTTGCAGAGCGTGCTGAGGAAGCTCGGGCCGCTCGCGCGGCTGAACATCGGCCAGCAGCAGCAGATAAACGCACGACGCTACAACATCCGCCACAGGGACGCGTCCTACAACCCCGGAGACCAAGTTTGGGTGTGGACCCCATTCGCCGCCGTGGCCTGTGTGAAAAGTTGCTGAGCCAGTATTTTGGTCCGTATAAACTGCTCCGCCGCGTCAGTGACGTAAACTACGAAGTGGTCCCGGACTCAACATTGCAGACACGGACCAGGACACAAAGACAACCGAGCTCGGAGGTAGTTTATGTTGAGCGCATGAAACGGTACATTGCGCGTGCGTAATTTTTGTTTCACTCATTCACCCCTCTTTGTTTCGGCTTTTCATTTATTCTCGTGAATTTAATTCTTCGTTCATTGACTGTGGCGGCGTGATGTTTATTCTTTTTTTGTACTTTCGCTTTGTCTGGGTTGTCTTATTTATTTTGTAGCGAGAGCTACATTGGCCGCATTCTCGCCGTTTCACTGTGGCCGGTGGCCACACTGCGAGCTGAGCAGTTGCCTAGCAGCCACCTAAGCTGGCAGCGCCGCTCGCCGCGCCATCTGGCGTCGTATTCTCGAGTTAGTACGGCGCGGCGACTTGCCGCCGCCGCCGCAGTTGTGTGGCCATCTGGCATGACGTCAGAGGAGGATCCAGTGACGCCGCGTTGCAAGAGAGGAGGAGCCGCCGTTGAATCGTATATACAGAAGGGGCAGGTCGGTGGGATTCGTCGGCAGAAAGAAGCCAGGCTTCGTCGTCGGAGCGAAACCAAGAGGAGGCAGCCAGCCGAGGAGACGGAGGAAGAACGAGCCGCGCGCCTCGAGAAGCGTCGTAACCACGAAGCGGCCAGGAGATTGGATTCAGAAGACGATAGCACCCGAAACGTCTTCACGTCACTGGACGACCACCGCTTATCCTCCCGCCTCACCTACCATCGGGCCGTCTTTGTGGCAATTGAGAAACAACAAGAAGAACACTTTCAAAATAATTTTGTTACTCTTTAAAAATGTCTACTCTTTAATGTAAGCATAACTTAACGAGAGGTAACAACCAAACCTAAACACTAGAAGTACGAAGCTAAACGATAAAGATGTAACCGTAGAGAGAACCAAGCTAAACAGTAAGATTAACCGTACTTAATGAAAGCAGCATTCCGGGCAAGTTCGTAATCCATGAATAAAGTATTATTGCGCAACAAAAAGACATGAACGGGAGAGAAGAACACATCCGTGAAATAACTGAAGCGCAGATGATTGCAAAATTGGGTGATAAGTGTGTTAGTTTCCCTTCACTGGCTCTCACAGAAAAAGTTTCTCGGAGGCGGCAGCACTTGACTCGTAACTATGTTACACGAATACGCAATCCTTTTTAGTTCATGTAAGCGCATGCGCAGTCTATAGTGCTTCACACATATAAACCGATTTAGTGGCACAATAAATTTAGTTGAAAGTTTGCGCTTCGTGTGTGTGTTCTTCTCTCCCGTCCATGTCTTTTTGTTGCGCAAAAATACTTTAGTAAAGATTAACCGTACCTCTCGCTACGCACACCCAGGCATAACTGAGGTAAGCCACAGCCATTTGTTTATTCTTGCGCCTCTTTTGCTGCATCGAGGCAATGATTTTGTTCGGAAGGGGGGATAATGCCACCTTTCCGTAGTGAGTTGTAGGCAAGAGTGGATTGAGCCCAGAAGAACAAAGACCGCGCGGGTCTTCCCTGCTCGAGAGCCAGCCCCGAGGGACGCGTTTTCCAGGAGCCAGCTGCTCTACGGTACATTAAACCCACAAGACTAATTCTGAAGGCTCGCGACAATATGTAGCGAAACACTTGGCTACATGTAGTTATTCTTCACGTGCTCACAGCCTGTGACTCGAAATCATCGACAAAGCGAAAGTGGCAGCTATTGATAAAAAGTGCCCGAGTATTAGCCGACGACCGTTCGGTGTTTTTGCTAGCGCCCGTATACGCCTGCAATTTGTACCAAGATATTTAAATCGATAATTTACGAGCGCTCGTTCTCGCTAAACTTCTAGTGCGCCTAAGGCACTACTCGTATAGATTTTACACTGGTAATGAGTGACGGCGGCGAGTCGTATCTCTAAACGACTGTATTGCGCTAAACGGTATAAAAAATATCTCTTACCGGTTGAAGTATATCAGCCTACCGCAGACGTGCTTGTACATAGATCGCTCCGCTAACAGGAATACTCACCATCACCGACGCCGACTCTAGTGCATACAGCAGGGAAACTGTGAAAGACGGCATTTGACCCCACTTGCACGGCAGGTGTTTCCAAGCATCGGCGGATGACTCCCACTGCGTAATATTTTCCTTCTTTTGCTCCAACAACCGCAATGTGCTTGGCCAACACGAGACGTTCCCCTTTAACAAAGCACTGCAATTTAATATCAGATTCGCGAACAGATCTGATATGGTTCAAGCTAAATATCGACGAAGACTTGCCTCCTGCCGCCATCGTTGCTCGACTGGCGCATTCCCTCAAGGTCGTGAAAATGACGAATATTGTTCCATAACACATAATCTCAATTTTCCGAGACCTGGTGAAGCGATACGTAGCTCTAAGCGTTTGCTTCCCGCTGCCAGTGTTCATCATATCGGTGTTGCCACAGCGAGTGTTGGTTTCTTGGCTTTGTTTGTGGTGTGCCCAAAATAAAATTAGGCATATCTAATACATGGGCTTGTTACACGGGCTATAGTACTGGGTTGTTGAGTTTACAGCAAGCTTAAAGAATGACGTTCGGTCGAACCTCAGGTGCATACCCTGCCCAAGATCTGGGCCAAGCGTCAGTCTGTGAGGAAATGCGACGGTAGTTGAGAGCCGGGCGAATGAGAGATTATTGGATATCAATGTGGGTGATCGTCGGGTGAAACCTGTTCATGTTTGCAAGTGCGCTCGTGACACCATGCTTGCTCATTTAGTTAGTAAGCGAACGTTTAGTCCAATTTATACAGGCAATAAAACAACGAGCCTTATACTCAGTATAGTTGTCGAATACTTTGCAACCGCCGCAGCCGGAAGCGCCGCTCGCCGCGCCATCTGGCGTCGCCTTCTCTAGTTAGTAAGGCCTGTTATGAAGGCCTTGCCCCCTCCCCCTCTCGTGCGAAACTGGCACTTTTTTAGACCTTATTGCTTTTTTCTTTTTTGCGAGCCTGATAAACAGCTGAAAGCTGTGATAAAGTTCCTCACTGCGAAATGCTGTTCCGCGAAGGGCAACCATTGCCCTCAAAAATGTGATTTGTCAAACGGCTGGGTTGGGACGGAGGCCAGTTGGATAAGTTTGGGCAGGTGGAAGGCGAGGCTACCTTGTATATATCAGTGCTGTTAGCAGATAGTTTTTGCTGTTTATGGCAGTGAAGCAGCTGCTGTATACCGACGGAAAATGTTCGCGTCTCCCCTGTGAGTTGAAACACATGTCACTTCGACGTAGGGAGAAACAGTTGCCGGGAACGTAAGGTAAAGGCCGGCGATACCAGTCTGGTCTTGGGGAGCGCTCTCGCTTTTCCTGGAACGCAAGTCAATTGCCAGGTATGGAATAACTGCTGACTTTTTTTGCAAGAGCCACGATTACTCTCTGCTTTGTTGATAATTCACCATTGCTTGAGCTTGCTTCCTCGAAGCATGCCCTAATCACACAGGCAGTTTCGGCGAAATAATATCCAAGCTAGAAGACATACCGTGACACGGAAAACATAAATAACCATTGCATATTGGAGCATAAGAAAGCTATGGACGTCCTACTGCGACATACAAATGTAATGTAAGTGCCAGTGCATTGACTTAGGTGCAGCTGACATGAGAGATGAATTGATTCTTCATAATGTACAGTGCTTTTGCTTTTCAAATCTACATCAGCAAGAATTTCGTTTTGAGGACTTCAGCACGCCGATTAATCGATAAATAATACGTGAAAAGCCAGTGCGCATTGAATAGCAGTGTAAAGGCGATAAATTGATTATTCCGGCGTATTTGCAAATTCTGCAGCCAGCTGATAATAGCTTACTCATAACGACACTCTTTGATGTTACTGGATACAAAACCTGACTGTAGAGATTTCTTTTTCTATATAAACTGCATAGCGCTGGGTCGAACCAACGATGACATATAGAAACGGTTACCTACTGCGGCAAACCTGCAGTTATTTCAAAGAGCAGATTATACAGAAACTCTGACGAGCAGTGCTGTCGCCATAGCTTCGAAAACTGTGAATTTATCAATTGATCAAAATTATCCTCCAAGGGGCTTTTAGAGACTTGGTGGTGGAGAGATAGGAAATCAGTTTCATTACCAGGTGTTTTTATATTAGAAATGTTGAGTACAAGAGCCATTTATCGCGTACAACATGGATGAGCAAGGAACTTTCGCAACCCACAGCTTATACTTTCTGCCAAAAGTTCCGGCTCGTGAAATAAAACCTTCGCGTGATGCGAAGCTAGTGGATTTGGAAGTTGTCTTTTTGTACACTTGCATTTTTCTTTTATTCATTACTTTCTACATTACAATTTGAGCCACAGCTAATTACCTCTATCCTGTTCGTGCCTTCATTGCTTTTTGGCTTTATATGGCCTTGACTAGCCAAAACCACGTCCCTCTTGTTTCCTTCGTCATGCGCATAAACTGAAACACAAAGACTGAATTGATCCAGGAAAGGCATGAAGGTCAACCAAGCTGAACCTCGAAATCTGTTGGCTTCCCTGCACTGGGAAGAGGAAGAGGGCGTAAAAACGTGAGAAGGAAAAAAGCAAAGCTGGCAGCAAGCATGGCTATAAGCTTTAGGAGCTTGTTTATGCTGTGCACGTAAAAGGCCACTCGATTTACAGCAGTACACGAAAGAAAAAAGGCATGCGAAAAAAACACGCAATTTTGCTCTCCGTACAGTCGGCTCCTGTATCATCTGCGAATTTCCTTGAAGTATGCAATTTTTACGGCGGTGTCTCGGTGTCTTGTGTTCTCGAAGCTTTCGTGGCACTGAACGATACAATAATTTTCCGCCCTGTCTAGCAGGCTGACGAAGCCATGTTTGCCATTGTAGAAACTTATCGCAGGTAACGGGCGCATTAACGCAAACGGGCGCGCGGTCACTTTGATGGGACAGGATACAACCCTTGTCGTTTGAATCTGTCCGCTATTGTACCAATCGGCGCTTGTATCGGGACCCGAACGTGAGCTGACTTCGTTTACAGACTAAGCTTTCCCTCTGAGAAAGGAACGAATGGCGTCTAACTGCCTTAGACTGTTGCGTAAGGCAAGTCTGTGACCACCGTATGTACGACGGCACATAAGACCTCTAGAATTTATTTCATGCTAGATGTGTTACAGTTGTAGTGAAGAAGAGGAAGAAGTGCTCTTGCGTCTGTCGCTGTGCGCACCATCAGCGTTCGTGGACTGCCTCGATTGCGTGAGACGTCTAATAAATCGTCATATCACATTTGGTGGAAGGTGCTGCAATCCCCGACCTCACCCTGGAACTTCGCAGCCGAACGTTGCCGACTGCTTCAGCCGCTACCATGCTCGAGCCGCAAATGATGGGCGCAGCGGAAGCTGCAGGCGGATGGCCGCTACCATGCTCGAGCATGGTAGCGGCCATCCGCCTGCAGCTTCCGCTGCGCCCATCATTTGCGGTGCCGTCCAGCGGCAGCGGGACCCCCCCGTCTTCAGCGGAGCCGGTGAGACTGACGTGTAAGATTGGCTCTCTACCTATGAGCGCGTCAGTCAGAACAACAAGTGGGAGGACCCGACGAAGTTACGTTCCGTCATCTTCTATCTTGCTGACGTTGCGAACCTCTGGTTCCACAATCATGAGCGGGAACCAGTGTTGCCAGGTCCTACGAGGTGGCGTAGCCAAAAGCTAGAGAAGCTGTAGCCCAAATGTAGCCAAACAGAAAAAAAGTGCAAAATATTTCGTAGCCAAATATAGCCATTTTTATTTGCAATTTTATTTCTGTATATCTTTTCACATTCCACTACGGCAGTCCTTTTTTGCACAACCCGTCGTAGCAAAATGTCCGTGCCGCCGTGACGGTCGGCCCTTTAGATCTTGCACAGAACGCTTTTTGGTTGGCCCCGGAAGGTCTTAAGTTCCAGCGAATCGTTGCAGAGGGTGAATCAGTGCTTTTATTTTATGGCAGATAATACTAAGTTATTATTTTTAGTTATTTACAGTAATATTAACTACGAACTGTGCTTTTTAGCTGTCGTGGACACAAACTAATCTTCAGCGTCATCGATCCCTCACGTTATCTCTGCCTATGCGTAGAAGTTCAGCTGTCCAGCGATCTGCGACGTGCTCACGGCTTCTTTTTTTTATGAGCAACTTTCGCGCAATGATATCTCGCGTTGTCTCATCGTCCAATCTTGTTTTCTCGTTTTTTGTTTTTTTAATTAGCTTGGCCCAGATTAGCTGGGACACACACTATACATATAGTGTCATTTTACATCAACCTGGCCGCCACCATAGGTCTCTAGCACGCCAAGAACATGCGTTAAGAAAAGGGACAGACAACAGATGCCACTCACTGTCTGAATGGTGTAAGCGGAGCTTTAAAAGATTACTGCGCAGACCGACCCACTAGTGTAAGAAACGTGCAGTCGTTTTCGGCGACGAGCACGTCCCGAACTAACTCGGTCGAAATGGTAAATGCCGCGACGGCGCACAAAGAACAATGGTAAACAACAAATTGATAACAGTGGCAATGCTGTGAAAACCAGTTACTGTCAAAAAGCAAACCATGTTGATGGCTAATAAAGTTTTAGAATAGGGGCCCCTAAAGTTTGTGGCCCCAAAGAGCTTTGCGGGTGTTAGCATTGGGGCATGCAGGAATGAAGAGCTTTCGAATAGGCGTTAGCGTTTGCGGATAGCGTGTTGCGTTTGCAGCATCACTACGGCGTCAAAGAAAAGCTGTTATGGTATGGTATGATAAATGATGATGATGATATTTGGTGTTTCGTGGCGCAAGGGCCAAATGTGGCCAAAGAGCGCCAAGACAATGAAAGATATGTTTGCCATGATCAGTTAGCTCCGATGATAGGATGCGATGTGGCTGTAAAGGGGCCTAAGAACAAATCGCGGTATAGAAGCGTAAAACATATATAGAATATAATTATGGCAGTGACGTGTGGGATGACCTGTGAGTGGTGAATAGATGAGAAGTGGTCATGGTACTAAAACTAAACATGTAGAGTAGCACGACGCCTGCCGAAGGCCTTTGTGGCCAAAGACTACGAGGCACGTGCTTTCTTTAATAAAATACCGCAGCAGCGGCCTCTCCAGAGAGGCCGTGCTACAAGTCACCTGGGTATATAACACGAAAGTTCTGTATATCTTTTAAAAAGGCGATGATGGCTTGGTATTTAAAAATAGGTTCATTGCCCAAAAACATACAGGGATGCAATGGTACATTCTGCCGTAATGGTAATGGAAAATGTCTTTTCCTATGAGGCTCCAGTTCAGGGCATTGGAGGAGGACGTGAAGTACACTGAGTGGCTCGCCACATTCTATGGTATGATAAACTTTATTCAGGTCCTGAAGATCAACCCTTACGATGACGCAGGCGGCTCCCACGTCGGGACAGTAAGGTTTAACCTTACCGCTGTGTCATGGGCCTTCTGGACGGCTTGTACTTGATATAAAAGCACTCCACTGTGAAGCACTCGCCGCCACCAGTCTCTTTCCTTGTCGCAGTCTGTGAAAGCCACAGGACATTGCCAAAGCATATGATCCAGGGTAATGATGCCATTACACTTCTCGCAATTGATTGGTACCTCTCTTTCTGAATATAGCTTGTTAATAAAGTTTGGACTAGGATAAGTTCTTGTCTGTAACAATCTCAGAGTCACCGCTTGAGCTCTATTGAGCTTAGCGTGTGGCACTGGGAATTCCCTTCTGTTCATGTAGCTGTTATAAATATTAAAATAAAATATACCGCTTTCTGATAAGAAAAGTAGTTTAGACATTCGTGTTTTCGCCTTCAATTACAATTTAGAACCAATTCTATTAGCAGCATGCAGCTTGTTGCGCTTAGTTTTGAGTAACCAATTTTACGCACCTTCACCCCACAAAGTCCATCCGTGATAGGCCTAGGAGTCATGAAATCGACAATTGAATTCGGAATCAGCAGCATTAATGAATCAATCTTCATTACACATGTTAGTTGAGAGAAAGCGATAACCGCAATCACTTCTTCTAGTTTACAAGCTTCACGCGTTACCACGAATCAATCCCAGTTTTGTGCTATGTTAGAGCCGTCGCTTCGATGGGCGCCGCCATGTTTGTTGACGAAAGCTTTTGAGGTAGCTTTTGGGGCTGTGTCTAAATCCGTGAAATAGCGTGTCCGGCGCAAAACCCAAACACAGTTTCCGTCTTGCGCATGCGCAGTGGCTTTGACGCTATTTCTTTGAGGCCCCAATACGCTTGAGGCCCCTATTCTAAAAATCTAATAATTGCTGGGGTTTTACGTGCCAAAACCACGATATGATTGGGAGGCATGACGCGGTGGGGGACTCCGGATTAATTTTGGCCACCTCGGGTTCGTACACCTAAGTACACGGGTGTTCCTGCATTTCGCCTTGATCGAAATGCGGCCGCCGTGGCCGGGAATTAAGCGCGCGTCATCGAGCCAGCAGCACGACACCTCACAAGCTAAGCTAATACGGTGGGCGAAGTTCATGTGACGTGGTGCACTGATGTCATCGTGGCAAACATGTTTCTATATTGGCAGAATGAGTATCTGCATCAATGACGTTACGGGCAAACCATCTAGAAGTACAAGCACCTGAACCCACCTTTGGCTCGGGGTCTTGCTGCCATTCTTTTTTATACATTCTCGCATACTTGCCCCACTTCCCCATGTTTGGATTCTCCTCTCTGAGGAGGATCCGATCTTACGTCCAACCTATCGAAATGAATCTCGAATCTAAGCACGAAGAAAACTTCATCTAGCAGGAAGTGGAAAATGGCAGTAAAGCTTCGCGCGAGAAACGTGGAGTAGGTCGAAAGCTGTGCCCGGCACGATACTTCACCCAGAATTAAGACATGGACATGAATACACTGGGGCGTGTCATCCACCCGGCTCCCGACCCTATGTTATTGCTGTCCCTGCGTGAGCATAGCCAAGTTAGTACAGTGTACTGTGAAAAACCCGCTATTCCCAGGTTCATCACGATGCCCGGGGATCGGGTGCCTAACGGCCAAGCAGGGTGTAAGTTTCAATGCATCAAAGATCAAAGCCACCGGCACAGACAACAGCGCAGAGAGGGAAGTAAAAGTGTGTGTGTGTGTGTTGGGGGGGGGGGGTAATTTCACGCACGCGCACACGCATAAGCACGCGGCCGGCTCCGCCAGCTAAAACACAGCCTTCGAGATTTGCTTCTACCGGATCAGAGCCACCTCTGGAGCTTGATTTAGGGCGTCACGTATCGCCCAAACACAGCCAAGTCGCAGATTTTCAGTAGCCCAAATATAGCCACATAGCTAACTCGTCCAAGTCGACGCCAAAAGTTTTTTCCCGTAGCCCAATTTGGCTATATCAAGCCAAACCTAGCAACGCTCGCGGGAACTCCAAACCTGGTCCGCTTTCAAGGCAGCATTCACGGAAGTCTTCGGCCGCCCAGCCTTACGAAAGCTCCGTGCTGAACAGCGTCTACGCCAGCGCGCTCAACAGCCCGGCGAGACGTACACCAGCTACATAGAGGATGTCGTCGATATTTGCGCCCGCGTCGATTCTACCATGAGTGAAGAGGACAAGGTGAAGCACATCCTCAAGGGCATCGAGAACGACGCATTTCAAATGCTTCTAGCGCGAAACCCTTCATCTGTCGCAGCTGTCGTCACTCTTTGCCAGAGCTTCGATGAGCTGCGTCGCCAGAGGGTCCTTGTGCGCAGCGCTGTTGCACCCGGCCACTCTCTCTCGGGCCTCACGCTTCCCTCCAACTCCTCGCCAGAATCCTCGCTCTCCGTTGAGATTAAGGATTTTATTCGTGAGGAGGTGGCGCGCCAACTGTCTATGCTGCCTCTCAGCGATCGACCCCTACAGCCTGACACATCTCTGGCCGCTCCCATTAGGAGAGCCATTCGCGAGGAACTTGCCGACTCGCTACCTTTGGCTCAACCATGTCCTCCCGTGGCGGCACCTCTGACCTATGCCGCAGTCGCAGCGCGACCTGCGCCGCCGACATTCGCATTTCCTGCGACAGTGCGACTTCAAACAGTGCCAACTCCCGTGTCGCCTCCTATTCCGCCTCGGAGCCAAATTCAGAACCCTTGGCGCACACGCGACAACCGACCCATGTGTTTCGCTTGCGGTTCCGCCAGCCATGTCGCGCGCTTCTGCCATCGTCGCATGCCACCTACTAACCCTGCTGTCTCAACGCCTGGGTATGGATATTCCCATGATGCTACCGGCCATTCTAGGCATCCCGACCCAGAGTATCCGCCGTCTTCTCGACGCCCTTTCGGCAACCATCGTTCTCCATTACCACGTCGTCGCTCGCTTTCCCCCTTACGTCGTCGCCAGTCACCTAGCGAGGGAAAGTAGTTGCTGAAGTTCTGCAGGCACGAACTGCCAGCTTCGCGACTTCTACAAGGCCTGCACAGTCGCCACGCAATTTACTGGACGTTTTGGTCGAAGGAACCGCCACAATTGCGCTTATTGATACTGGGGCTGCGGTTTCTGTTATGGACGAAAAGCTTTGTCGTAAGCTCCGCAAGGTCACCACGCCGTTGTCTGGTTTGCTACTGCGTACCGCGAGTGCGCAGCATATAGCAGCGCTTGCTCAATGTACCGCAAGAGTGCTCATTGCCGACGTTGTTTATGTTGTTGAATTTTTCGTGCTTCCTTCACGTTCACATGACATCATTCTCGGCTGGGACTTCTTGTCTCACCATCGTGCCATAATCAACGGTGCTCGGGCCGAAGTGGCGCTTTTTCCGCTTTCCGAAGCCTCGCTGCCTGACCCTTCTGAAAATAAAGCCGCCAAGCTCACCGTTGTCTCCGATACGAACATACCACCCGTAATGTCGGTTCTTGTGCCCGTATCTTGCTCCGCCGCGCCAGACGCTACGGTGCTTTTTACACTGGGATACACACAATGTGATATGACGATTTATTAGACGTCTCATGAAATCGAGGCAGTCCACGAACGCTGATGGTGCGCACAGCGACAAGCGCAAGAGCACTTCTTCCTCTTCTTCACTACACAGTCACCACTGTCCGTTATTCCATTTAGCAATAATGAATATTGGGGTGTAAAAGGAATGCCTATTATGGCAAGCGGAACAGTAAGAAACAGGTTTCCTCATGCCGAGTAAGAAGTGGTAGAAGCTTGGGGCTTCAAAGTATGTAAGGACTTGTTAGTAAAATCCAGTGAATTCCACCTCATTTACGTGCTCTTACTGGGAAGAACGCTAAGGCGCTTCGTTGCTTTCCTTCTTGACAATGGGATCGATGTAAACTCGGATTCTTCATGTGGTGCGCCGGGAGATATTTCGGTACTTGAATTCCCGTTTATATCGCCGTGCCCTGACCTCTGACACTCTTTCTCTATTGTAGCCGCGCCGCAGAATACACTGGAAATATTTCAGAACTGCCTTTGAGTCGCCGAATATGGTCCTGGGATTGCAGGGCTTTTGAGTAACGCACACGGACTGCGCTACGGAGGGTGACAAGTTAGAAGCCCGTCGACGTCATGTCTTAAGTATAAGTGTAGGCCAGTCAGAGTTCTTTCCGACTCCTAGAAACGAGAGGTGCAATTCTGGTGAAGACGCAGGCAAGCAGACGGTGATCCTGCTGCAGGCGTGAAACTATAGCTGGAAAAGAGGTGTCGTAAGATACCACAGTTATCAAAAACACCACTTTTGGTCGGCATTAAGGAAGGCAAGGAAGGCATTGATATTGACGCCAGGAAATGTTCTTCATAAGATGCACACAAACGCCTAAAAGGCACTTCAAGGAAGGCTACCTCGGAGAAGTGGCCTTCACATGCGTGCATAACTGCTCGTTTAGTACGACTGCACGTTTTTACCATGACCTGCTCGCAAACAGATTGCACAGATGATATTGCACATGTGATATAGCATGCAAGCTGCATGCTTCTGAAAATTGCGAGGGAACCTCTCAACATTGCCTAGGCGCTTTTAGGAATTGTCTCTCTGACACTGAAGTTTTCTCCTTGTTTTTCATCTTTAGCACTGTTGGCTTACGCTCATGATCCCCTGATTATGTCTTATCTCTCCAGATTACTAGATGGTTGGGGATAACAAGGTATAAAAGGAATAAAGAAACCCATGCACTAAGCTTTAAGAAGACATCTCTAGTGGATGATGGCTAGCTGCAATGTTATTTCGTTTTCCTTGTCTACTGCTTGGTTGTACATCGCCTCGTCTATTCCTTAGGCCACCCAAAAGAGCGGCGAAACTGAAGTAATATTGTAACGTTATTTCGAGGAGTAAAATAGAAAAACTGGTTTATTAAGGGCGAACCTGTGCCCTGCAACTAACTATGTACACGAAGAGTTTCAAAGAACGTTCCACACGAGCGTCTCTGCGCCGAACGCACTTCTTTCTCTTCCAGTGATGGTCCGAGCCCCTGTCTCGTGCGCGTGCACGAGCGGCACACACTGCGCCACCCCACGAAACCAAGCAGGCGCGCGAGAGGTAGCAGACGCTCTTTTGACACAGTGGCTCGCTGGCTACCATCGTAGAACACATGTTTAGGAGCAGACTTGCGGCATTACTCCCCCTTCCAATAAGCATCGTCCCGATGCCGGCAGGAGGGTAGCTAAGTTAGTCGGAGGCTTTTCGTTATCGGTCGTAATAGGGCTTCATGCGGACTATGTGGACGACGTCAGCAATGTTAGGGCGTTTAGTGCGCTCGTTTCCACTAGGGATTACTTCGTAAGTCAGGTCGCTTAGTCGACGGATAACCTCATAAGGGCCAAAGTACCGTCGTAGTAGCTTTTCTGAGAGTCCGCGATGTCGCACTGGTGTCCATACCCACACCTTGTCACCCGGCTGGTACTGAACTATTCGGCGGTGCCTGTTGTAAGAACGTGCATCCTTGCATTGTTGATGGCGTAATCGGCATCGTGCCAACTGGCGGGCTTCTTCGGCTCTTTGTAGGAACTCGTCAACGTCGCACGGGTTGCCGTCGTCATTATCTGCTGGCAGCATGGCATCCAGCGTTGTTGTGACGGTGCGCCCATAGACAAGTTCAAACGGAGTGACACGAGTGGACTCCTGTAGGGCCGTGTTGTAGGCGAATGTAGCGTAGGGCAGGATCTCGTCCCAAGTCTTATGTTCGATGTCAACATACATTGACAACATGTCAGCAAAGGTGCGGTTGAGGCGTTCCGTCAACCCGTTTGTTTGGGGATGGTATGCAGTGCTTTTTCTATGACTGGTGTTAGTCATCGTCATCAAGCACTGCATCAACTCAGCTGTAAATGCTGCACCTCGATCTGTTATGACAACCATTGGGGCACCATGTCGAAGCACTATGTTGTGAACAAAAAACTTGGCAACTTCGACGGCCGTTCCCCGCTCAAGGCAGCCAGTTTCAGCATATCGTGTCAAATAGTCGGTCGCGATAACGATCCACCTCTTCCCTGATGACGATGTGGGAAATGGTCCAAGAAGATCCATCCCAACTTGTTGAAATGGAGTCTTAGGTGGGTCTATGGGTTGAAGAAGACCAGCTGGCTTTACGGGTGGTGTTTTGCGCCTTTGACATTCGCGACATGTCTTCACGTAGTGCTGTACTGACGCTAATAAATTCGGCCAATAATACTTTGCATGGATTCTGGCGAATGTTCGGGTGACACCCAAGTGGCCTGATGATGGGTCATCATGGCAGGCTTCTAATATTTCAGGCCACATAACTGACGGTACGACGAGTAAGAACTTTCCGTTTTGGAAGTTTCTCTTGTAGAGTGCGTTATCTCGGAGGCAGAATGAAGATAATCCTCTCTTAAACACTCGTGGAACTTGAACGTTATGCCTTCGAGATACTTTATGAGTGGGAGCAAATCTGCGTCGGCCCGTTGATGCTCGGCGATTTCAGCGGCTCGCATAACACAAAGGAATGGGAAATCGTCGTCTTCAGAAGGAGGAGAGCCGACCGATGCGCGTGACAAGCAATCAGCGTCGTTATGCTTTCGCCCAGACTTGTACACAACGGTAATATCGTATTCTTGGAGTCTGAGGCTCCACCTCGCAAGTCGTCCGGATGGGTCTTTCAAGCTTGCCAGCCAGCACAGTGAATGGTGGTCGCTAACTGCATGAAACGGCCTGCCGTAGAGGTATGGTCTAAACTTGCTGATGGCCCATATGACTGCCAAACACTCCTTCTCCGTCGCAGAATAGTTTCTTTCAGCTTTTGAAAGAGTGCGGCTAGCGTACGCTATGACCTTCTCTTCTCCATTTTGCCACTGAACTAAAACTGCGCCAAGACCCAGATTGCTGGCATCTGTGTGGACTTCTGTGTCTGCGGTCTCGTCGAAGTGGGCGAGGATTGGCGGGGATTGCAAACGCTTCTTTAATTCTTTGAAAGCAGTGTCTTGTTCGGTATGCCATACGAAGGGTATGTCTTCTTTCGTGAGTCTTGTTAGAGGTTCCGAAATTTTTGAGAAATTTTCTACAAATCGCCTGTAGTAAGCGCATAAGCCCAAAAATCGACGCACCTCTTTCTTATCTCGTGGCTTTGGAAATCCTGCGACGGCTGCAGTCTTCTCGGGGTCCGGCCCAATACCTTGAGCGCTGATGACGTGACCCAAGAAACGAAGCTCTTCAAATCCAAACTGGCACTTTTCTGGTTTGATTGTCAAGCCGGCCGACTGGATAGCCTGGAGCACTGAACGTAGCCTCTCCACGTGCTGCTCGAACGTTGAAGAGAATACCACAACGTAATCCAAGTATACTAGGCATGACTGCCATTTGAGACCCGACAGGACACTGTCCATCATGCGCTGGAAGGTCGCTGGCGCGCAACAGAGGCCGAATGGGAGTGCTTTAAACTCATAAACTCCATCCGGAGTAACGAATGGTGTTTTTTCACGATCTCTTTCGTCCACTTCAATTTGCCAATATCCGCTTTTTAAATCCAACGAAGAAAAATACTTTGCATCACGCAGCCGGTCCAAGGTGTCATCGATACGTGGCAAGGGGTACACATCACGCTTGGTGACGCTGTTCAGTTTCCGGTAATCAACACAAAATCTCATTGTGTTGTCCTTTTTCCTGACAAGAACTACCGGGGACGCCCATGGGCTGTTGGACGGCTGAATGACATCATCCTGAAGCATATCTTGCACCTGATTCTTTATGATCTCCCGTTCTTTCGGCTGATACTCGGTATGGGTGTTGGTATACAGGTCTGGTTGCTTCATCTGTTATTATACGGTGTTTAACAACCTGCGTTCTCCGTACTCTTGAGGAATGTAGAGAAACACTCTGCAAAAGCACCTATGAGGTCTCTTGGGATTTTCGCCTCGGCTGGCAATTAGTGTGGGATGATTGCAACTGCTGCTGTGGCCTTATTCGTAGTTTTCGCAGGAGGTGGCTCCGACTCCAGGGTACATAAGCTTGTCACTGTAGTAAAACTGTGCAGGAAGGCGATGGCAGTGTCCTTCGCGACATGCTGAAGTTCATTTCCGAAGTTTGTCAGCAATAGATCGGCAAGCCCATCGCGTAAGCGGATAATGCCCCTAGCAATGCAAATACCTTTCTTCAGCAATAGCTCGACATTGCCGTCCGCTATACCCTCGGAGTCAACGAATGCTTGATTTCTGACACGAACCAGTACACTGCTTCGTGGTGGCACAGTTACGTCTGCGTCAAGAACTCGCAAGGCAGTGTAGTCCGGTTCCTCAGGCTCCTCCATGTCAATGGCCAACTTCGTAGAGAAGGGAACGCTAGAATTCTGCAGGTCAATTATAGCACCGTTTGCGTGCAAAAAATACATACCGAGTATAACGTCTCTCGAACAGTCCGGAAGTACTACGAATTGGGTAACGTAAGTTACACCTCGAATCAGAACTCTTGCAGTGCATATTCCTAGAGGACTAATGAGGTGACCCCCAGCTGTACGTACGTGCGGTCCGTTCCACGGCGTCAAAACTTTCTTAAGCTGTTTTGCGAGTGCGTAGCTTACGACTGAATAATCAGCACCCGTGTCTACTAAAGCATTCGATTCATGTCCATCCACGGCAATAAGTAAGTCTGAAGAAATTTTCTGCGTACTTATCGTAGTCGTCGATTTCGGCTTGTCGCTACTGCACTGCAACATTGACGGAGGATCTTCGCTTTGTCGAACGTCAGCGGCCTTGCCTCCCCAGGTCGCTGGCTTTAGTTTTCCGGGCGCGGGCTTTCTGAACGACGCCTTGGGGAACTTGAAAAGGGTCGTGGGCTTGGTGATCGGTAGCGGGCGGGCGCTGGTGACCGTGACTGGTGTTGGTAACTAGCAGCTGCAAGTTGACTTCGCGACAAGTAATCTTCGATATCTATGGGTCTTTCCCCATTGCGGGGGCAAGGTGCATTGACAGCGAATCCACGAAGGCCGACTCGCCGATATGGGCACCATCTGTACATGTGTCCGGCCTCTCCGCAATGGAAGCAGAGCGGCGTCCTGTCGGGTGTACGCCACACGTCGCTTTTCCGTGGTCTGTACTCGTGGATCTTTCTCCCTGGAAAGACGCACTGCGGGGAGCCGGTGGGCGTGCACTGAGGGCTGCGAATGATGCAGTCTGCACGGCAGGCTGACGCACAGCGTCAGCGTATGTTTGTACGCGGCGTTCCTGCAGTGGTTGCCCGAGTGAAACAGGCTGCACCTCCGGTTGCGGTTCTAACATGGCATGCCTAACTTCATCCCGAATGACGGCGGCCAGCGAAGAAACAGTCGACGCGACTTGCGGTTGCTGCAGCTTCCGAAGCTCTTCTTTAACGATAGTTCGCACCAGCTCTCTCAACGCTTCGGTGTTATTGCCCATGCCTGCCGAAAGAACGTCCACAGGGGCGCTGCTGACATCACGGTTGTAGTGGCGGGCGCGCTGCTGCAGGGCCTTCTCTATTGTCGTCGCCTCGGTGCGAAACTCCGCAACAGTACGTGGCGGGTTGCGAACCAACCCGGCAAATAGCTCCTCCTTCACGCCACGCATAAGATGGCGCACTTTCTTCTCCTCGGACATGTTTGCATCGGCACGTTTGAACAGACGGGACATGTCTTCGATGTACATGCCGACACTCTCGTTGGTGCGCTGGTTCCTGGCTTGCAGAGCATTCTCAGCCTTCTCTCGGCGATCGGCGCATGCAAACGCAGCAAGCAGAATGTCGCCGAAACTCTTCCCACGACGTTAACACCGCTTCGTGATTCTCGTACCATGTCTTTGCTGAATCCCCCAACGCGAAGTACACGTGGCGACGTTTCCGTGCCAGGTTCCAGCCGTTGACATCTGCGACCCTCTCGAAGTGCTCCAACCAATCCTCGACGTCTTTGTACGGGTCGCCGTGGAACATCTCGGGCATGCGCGGCGGGTACACGACGACCTCGGGTGATGTCGCCTGGCTAGTCATCGTTGTGGCGTCAGTGGAAGACATCGTCCGTGTGGTCGTAGCAGTGGGAAGCGGTCCGAATTCAGGCGGGTCTCCCCGAAGTCGGCGGCTGGCGCGCTGGTGCACTGGAGTCACCTCTCCAGATTCCAATCGCTGAGGATCGGGGCTCCGGTCTCTGGCACCCAGGGGACTTCCAAACATACCCCGCACCTCCACCAGAATGTAACGGTATTTCGAGGAGTAAAATAGAAAAACTGGTTTATTAAGGGCGAACCTGTGCCCTGCAACTAACTATGTACACGAAGAGTTTCAAAGAACGTTCCACACGAGCGTCTCTGCGCCGAACGCACTTCTTTCTCTTCCAGTGATGGTCCGAGCCCCTGTCTCGTGCGCGTGCACGAGCGGCACACATTGCGCCACCCCACGAAACCAAGCAGGCGCGCGAGAGGTAGCAGACGCTCTTTTGACACAGTGGCTCGCTGGCTACCGTCGTAGAACACATGTTTAGGAGCAGACTTGCGGCAATATACCTGCACTCGGTGGACCTATGCAGGAGTGCATACTTTTATTACTGTCTTAAGTTAACGTTACACTGCTGAGTCCGCTGGTCATATAATAAATCTGGTTGCGGTAGCCCACCTTTAGTTACTGCTGTAGATTAGATTAAAATCCCGTTTGACTTCGCGATAAAGAATCTTTCACTAGCGTTCTCATGCTGTATGTTTATTTCCTTCGTCGGGAGCCGTTCTTGGAGGCAGGCCCGCAGCAGTATCCAATTGGATATTCTAAAATGACAACTTACGGACATACGACCAACGTGTTCGAGTGATTTCGCGTGACTCAGCCGCTGTCGAATTATAAGCCCCACGCATTCGGCACCCAGTCACGCGAGCTCTCGCGAACCGCTTCAAATATCTGACACTTTTCGACTAAAATATCGTTCAAGTTCTCTCGCAAATCCACTCAATAAAGTTGTTGGCCAAAAAATGTGACACAGTCGCTGTAGCTTGTTGGCATCTGTGGCTCACTTTGCTTTCCTGTCATAACGTTATATATATATATGTCTTTGAGTTGAAGACCGCAGTTTGTAATTTTCGTGCAATGCCTATGCGCGAGGCGCTCACACCGGTGGAATTTGCCCCGCAGGGGCGTCTGCGCAAGCAGGCGCTTGGTGGGTTGCGACACCATGGACCCGAGCACACTGGGGTTGGACCCTCCCACGCGTAGCCTACCTGGCTTAGCCATGTCTGGGGAAAGAAGGATCCTGGAGGCTGAGCTAATGCTGGGTGTTTGGACCTTTAAGGCCCCCCGGCGGAGGCAACACACCTCTGCGGCCTGTGCTTTACATAGACGGCACCTCCAAACTGACCCACCTGGAGGAAATCAGCAGTCGCCTTTTCCTGTCCCCCTCTTCAATCTTTCATATTTCTCTCTGTCGTTTCCATCTTTCCTGTCTTCTAGTCACTTCTTCTCACTTCCGAATTTCTGGGCGGCAAGGATTGTACTTATCCTGGTGTACTTATCCAACCTTGGGTATCTTATATTAGGTTATAGCGGCGATGCATGGCTAGCGTCTGCAAGTATTCCATCCTTGTAGCATCCCCTTGTTGGGCTCGGTGGTGGGTGGCTACCATCGCCACCGAATTTACGATTTTTTATATGGCAAATACTTTTCACCCGTTACCTGATCGCTCCCTCAAGAGGGGGCGCACCGATGAAAGTTTCATTTTTTTAAGAAACCGAAAGAAATCTTACCCAAGTACCACGTCATACATAGTCAACATGAAACTAAGAAAGTCCGCACGATATCACCATTTGTTGTTGCAAAATGTCTGACAGAAAGCGAGCTATTGGATGGATGGATGGATGGCAAGACCAGAACGTGGTAAAAGTGCAGCGAATTAAGTTAAGCCGCGATGACAAGGAAATTCCAACCAAGCATGTAATAATTACCTTTGGAACAAGTGACCTCCCTGATTCAATATAGAGACCGGATATTGTACACTACGCGTACGACCATACATTCCCAATCCGCGTAGATGCTTCAAGTGTCAGCGTTTTCGGCATGGGTCTCAAAGCTGCCGAGGGCGCACTACTTGTGCAAAATGTGCATCTAAAGAACATGCCTCAGACATTTGCACCTCCACCACCCATTGTGCCAATTGTAACGGAGACCACCCCGCCTATTCGCGATCGTGCCCGTCATGGAAGAAAGAAAAACAAATAATAGAACTCAAAGTCAAACTAAACATTTCCTTTCCAGAGGCACGCAAGCGTTTTTCTGCCAATAATCAGTCTAGTCCTTCCTACACCGATGTGGCGCGCCGGGGGGCAGCGTCACATCCTGCGGCGGCCGCCCGAGTCACACAGAGTGTGACGGCGGTTACGCCATCAGCCCCCCTGGCAGGAGCAGCCAGTGCTGTTCCGCCACCTACCACGCAGGGCCAGCAGACCTCAAGGCCTGCCGGTCCCAGGGCCACTGCTCGTGCTGACCGGCCCCCAAAACCCCCGAGTATGCTCGCTCCAAGGGCGTCATCCAGCGCCTCTGACGAGGCGATGGATGCAAGCAGCTCTACTCCGGCGTCCCAGGCGCCGAAGGAACGGCAGAGCTCCATGGAGCGCGCCAGGAGAAAAGAAAAATCCCGCATCATTGGGCCTGAGAAGGTCTCGTGAGATAATTAATCTCCCTTGACACACAGCACAAAACACTTCCAATACGGCTACGCAGATAATACATTGGAATGTGAGAGGTTTATTACACACTCTTGATGACGTTAAGGAACTCTTACATAAGCTAAATCCAAAGGTGCTGTGCGTTCAGGAGACGCACCTCAATTCTTCACACACTAACCTTCTCCGACAATATGTCATTTACCGCAGAGACCGCAACGATGCCCTCGTCTCATCTGGTGGTGTGGCTATAATAGTAGATAAGGGTGTCGCCTGCCAGCATTTACAGCTGCAAACGCCCCTTGAGGCAGTTGCCGTCAGAGCCGTGCTGTTTAATAAGTTAGTTGCAATTAGTTCTCTATATATCCCTCCCAGCTATCAACTTTCCAAAACAGAATTTCAAAGTTTTATCACACAACTTTCCGAACCTTATATCATAGTAGGCGATTTAAATGCACATAACACCCTCTGGGGAGATTCTCGTTGTGATGCAAGTGGGCGCTTAATTGAAAATTTTCTTTTCTCTACAGATGCGTGCTTGTTAAATAAAAAAGAGCCAACATTCTTCAGTGTGGCACACAAAACATACTCATCTATATATTTAAGCATCGCATCAAGTACACTTGTGCCTTACCTAGAGTGGAACGTCATCAAAAATCCATACGGGAGTGGCCATTTCCCAGTTATTCTAAAATTATCAAAAGGCGATGAGTGTGCTCCACATCCACCCCGTTGGAAAGTCGATGGTGCCGACCGGAAACGATACAGAGAGCTGACATATATGACCTGGGATGACATCTGTACATTTCCTATCAGTGATGTAGTGTCGTATTTGACGGCATTTATAACTGATGCTGCGTCACTATGTATCCCTGAAACGAACGGTTCGCCCTCTAAACGATGGATTCCCTGGTGGAATGAGGAGTGTCAGGAAGCTCGCAAAAATCAAAATAAGGCTTGGAATCACCTGCGCGACTCTCCAACTACCGAGAACCTAATCAGCTTCAAGAAAGTAAAATGGGAAGGTAGAAGAACGCGCCGCCGTGCTAAAAAAGAAAGCTGGCAGAAATACATCTCTAGCATTAATTCATATACAGATGAAAGAAAAGCCTGGAACAGGGTAAATAAAATAAAAGGCCGCGAAACTCATCTTCTACCATTAATAAATACACAAGGAGACACACTTATTGACCAAGGGGCACATTTTGAAAAGATTTCTAGTTCATCCCACTATTCAGATACATTTCTGAGATACCAGAAACAAGCGGAGCGACTGCCTATGGATCGTAAAGGAAATAGAAATGAACCGTACAACCGTCCATTTAATATGGCGGAATTTCAGGCTGCGCTAAATGGTTGCAAAAAGTCCGCTCCAGGAAGTGACAGAGTCCTGTACGATATGATCAAACACCTAAACCCTGAAACACACAAAACACTACTATCACTCTTTAATTCCGCGTTCTCTTCCGGCTACATTTCGTCCGCCTGGAAAGAAGGCAAGGACCCTTCCTCGGCCAGTAGCTATAGGCCTATAGCTCTGACAAGTTGTATATGCAAACTCTTTGAGAAAATGATTAACCGGTGCCGCATCCATTTTCTTGAAAGCAACAAAATACTCGATCCCCTACAGTGTGGTTTCAGGGAAGGCAGATCCACAACAGATCACCTTGTCCACATCGAGACAAATATCCATGATGCCTTTGTACACAAACAGTTTTTTCTTATTAGTATTTTTAGACTTGGAGAAGGCATACGACACAACTTGGCGTTTTGGAATTCTCCGTGACCTGGCTGGAATGGGAGTCCGAGGCAACTTATTAAATGCGATTAGGAGCTACCTCTCTGATCGCACGTTCCGTGCCAGAGTTGGTAACGTCCTGTCTCGACAATTCACGCAGGAAGCTGGTGTACCACAAGGTGGTGTGCTGAGCTGTACATTATTTGTTGTCAAAATGAACTCGCTCCAAACTGTCATACCACGCACAATGTTTTATTCTGTATATGTGGATACGTACAAATTGGTTTTAAATCATGTAGTATTGCTATCTGTGAGCGACATGTACAGCTTTGGCTAAACAAATTATCTAAGTGGGCTGACGAGAATGAATTTAAGATAAACCCACTGAAAAGCACGTCTGTTCTCTTCTCAAACGAGCGAGGTATATTACCTGACCCCACTATTTATCTTAATCGACAACAGCTAGCTTACCTGTGAGCCATGAACATAAATTTTTGGGCCTCATTTTAGACTCTAGATTAACATTTATCCCCCACCTGAAATATCTGAAAGCGAAGTGCCTGAAGACAATGAATCTACTGAAGATCTTGTCCCGGACATCTTGGGGAAATGACAAGAGGTGTCTCTTAAGCTTGTGCAAAAGTCTCATACGGTCGCGCCTTGACTGCGCAGCCATAGTATATAACTCTGCTACGCCTAGTGCTTTGAAAATGCAAGATTCCGTTCACTACTTGGGCATTCGTCTTGCTACAGGTGCCTTCAGGACTAGTCCTGTTGAAAGCCTGTACGTTGAGTCCAACGAGTGGTGTCTAGATCCCCAAAGGACATATTTAAGTCTCTCCTACGCCCTGAAAGTTAAATCAGACATCCAGCATCCGTGTCATTCTACCATTCACGACATCTCCACTGTCAGGCTGTTTCGTAACCGCCTGGCCAACCGGCCCCCTCTGTCTCTCCGGTTGGAAGCACTGTCCGAAAAAAACAGAGGTCCCTCTTCTTGAGAATATACTAATGGCCCCTACGTTGCTTCCACCGCCTTGGGAATGGCAGACTATTCAATGTGATATGTATTTCATAGAAATATCGAAACAAGCACCGGAGTCACATATACATTCCCATTTTCTTGAACTCCAGGACAAGTACTCCTGCACAGAATACTACACAGATGCTTCGAAGTCCACTGCTGGCGTTTCTTACGCAGCTATCGGAGACTCATTTTCTACATCTGGGGCACTAAATCCACACACATCTATCTTTACAGCGGAAGCATATGCTATAATCTCGGCTATTCAACACATAAGGCTCACAAACGTCGTTAGGGCTATTGTCTTCACAGACTCATTAAGTGTGGTCAAAGCCCTAAGCAATCTACGGAAACACAAGAACCCCGTTTTTAATGAACTCTACAGTTTATTGTGTTCCCCATATATGTGCAACCAAATGATTGTCGTGTGCTGGGTACCTGGCCACAAAGGTATAAAAGGCAATGAAGCTGCTGACAAAAGTGCTACGCCAGTAACCTTTTAGCGATACGGACGCAAATATCCCCATCCCTGTCACAGACCTAAAGTATTTTCTACGCCGTAAGCTGAGGAAGCATTGGCAAGGAGAGTGGGATATCCAGGTACTAAATAAGTTACACATGATAAAACCAAAACTAGGGAACTGGATAACTGGGAAAATGGCACGATATAAAGAAGTGCTTGTTTGCCGATTAAGATTAGGACACACTTACAGTACTCACTCTTACCTCTTGACTGGGAGTGATCCTCCGACTTGTAGTAAGTGCGGCAATATCCTCACTGTTTTCCATGTTCTTATTCAGTGCCCTGCAATAGAAGCAGAGAGGAAAAGGCATTTCCCTTCTGCATATCGCGAAAACATGTCTCTTGACCCATAATATTGTCACGGGACTACTCCTCAAGAGGAGCGTCGATGAAGAAACTTAGCTATGATTTCTTAGCTATGAACCGCTTTTTAACCTGAAAACAGTTTTAGAATTCTTAAATGAAGTAAACACCCTGAAAATCATTTGTCCAGGTAAAGTTTAGCATGTGATGAACAGTCCTTGTATTCTTCATGCCCTAATTTCACTGTTATATCTGTTACATCATACGTTTTTAACGAAACACATTTGCCATAGCCCTCATCACTAACTATTTAGTGTCATTATTTTACCACTTACATGTTTTAGGCCATTTACAGCGACAGTTTTTAGGCCCTTCTACAGCCATGTCACATCTACCATGAGGAATTTATTCTCCACGCTATCCACAATTCATCGATAGCATTACCATTTGTCATGGCGGTCTTTGGCCATACCTGGCCCTTGCGCCATAAAACAACACACATCGTCATCATCAACCGGTGGAATTTTTCGCGATATCATACGAAATCTAAATATGCCACGTGTGGCCATTTAATGGTAGGTGCAAAGATTTGTTCTTTAAATACAAGATCTCAATCGTTGTTCTTTTTGCGAATCTCCTTATTGTCAATTACTCTCGTGCAGACGTCAACCCCATTGTCTGTTCGCGCTATCGTTGTATGAGCGAAGGTTTAGTTGTCACAGCTTCGATGGACGCAGTTGGTTCACGTATCATCCATCTAAAAGTGCTTTCTACAGTAGTGAACTCAGCTCTGATGTAGTCTACACTTCCAATTTTTTCTTCAATATAATTCTTAGCTTTGATAAAAATTCTAGTCTCATCTGAATGCCAAGTGTCTAGGTAGAAGCGATCAGACGCACGATACTTTTCGCCATATAGCAGCTCAAGCACTACGCTGATTAGCGGCGGAGTAGTCATGCAGCATACATCAAATACTTCTAGAGCATCTATTGTGACAATGCCTTTGTCACATTGACCTCTATGTGCGACATAAACGTGTCAGCAGCAGAAATCATGCCGCACAATCCAATCTCTGAAAGTTACCAACCAAAGCATTTTGTTACCTAGTCATCGGCACTAGAAGCCTTAGGAATTGCCAAGACAACGTCGGCGCGGATAACAGAGAGCTGGCTGCTCTTATTTACACGTGCAGGAACCAGGAATTCCCGTTTAGACATTTCACCTCAGCTCGGACAAACTGAAACCGCACACAAGTGGCTCCAACTGTTACTTTAACGCTATATTCTGCATTAATTACCTGGTGCACATGGCCACAAACCAGTAGTATTCGCCGTCGTACTCGCTATAAGCATTCTTACGTCAGTTTTCGACAGGTCACAAAGTACTATCAGCTGATTACGCCAGAATTTATTGTACATCAGGCTGTTGGGCACTGCGAAATTGAGCAACAAAATATAAAATCAGACTGCAAGACTGTAGAGGCTTGGGATAGTCGGTACATACTCGATAGGGAAACAGCACAAAAAAAAAACACGACAAAAAGGCAAGAAGGGAGACACACACCAGCGCTGCCTCCCTTCTTGCCTTCTTGTGTTTTTTTTTTTGCGCTCTCCATCTCCTCCTTAATCCCGCTGCTCCTCGGAAAACTAACGGGCGCAGTACGAGAGGAGAGCCTGCTTTGACGACCCCACCAAAATTCCTCTGCTTACACTGCCTGGCCATCACAACCTCACCAACGTGGACGTGGACGGTATATATGTAACAGCACTGATTGACACAGGAGCACACCTATCGGTTATGAACTCGAACCTCCGTACGCGCCTAAAAAAGTCCTCACTCCTGTCCCGCTCGCTGTCGTCCGCGTAACCGACTGTGGAACTCCAGCTGTCACTGGGATGTGTGCCGCTCGTGTCACTGTAGCCGGACACCATAGTTCTGTTTTGTTTTACGTCTTGGAGCAGTGTCCACACAAAATCATCTTAGGCCTTCATTTCTGTCGCCACTGACTGCTCTGTGGGCATTGTCCAATTCGCCCAACCATGTGCCGTTGACCCTCCTGATCCTACGCAGAGTCGACTATGTTCCACCGAATACGTTCGCCTACCTCACCAAGCCGTGACCTATACTGCTGTTGCAGCTGATCTACCTGTCGTCGACGGTGATTGCGTCGTGTTGGCCAAAGCCACCGTCTTCCTGTCGCAGAGCGTCGCATTGCTCCACACGGTCTTGTGCGGCGCGTTAGAAACGGAACGAGGTGTGGCGCGACTGCGAGAGCCAGCGCGACAGCCAGCGCGTGCGTGACGCGTAGGCACAATTTACAGACCTGCTGCCGACAACCTCCCAGACGACGTACGCTACTCAGGCGCCATCTCGTAGCCATTGTCGCCGCACTATGCTTTCCATCTCACACTTTCGCATACCATCCTCCGCTTTCAGCCTCATGGTTCCGCTGCACCCTTCTGTTCGCTTTCCTCTTCGCGCCTCTTCACTCTCGCCGCTTTTTTCTTCCCCTACTGCACTATTATCTTTCGCTGCGTTCGCTCGCTCGCTCGGTTACGCCTTGCACGTCGATGCTCGCCGCAGGAACGGCCGCCTTAAGGCACGTTCGCACCGAAGACGGAGCGGGCAAGCAACCAGGCAAATCCAGCTAAGCGGCCGCGGATTTACCGCTTTGCGAAAAATCCGCAGCCGCCTGGCGGATCGCGCACAGACTGATTTTTTTCCGCTCGGTAACGGTGGCCGCATTTGCGGCAGCCAATCGAACCTATGACTCTTAGAAATGAAGTAGTCAGTCTCTTCACGTAATATTGATGTACTGTTTGAGTGATACCTGCATACGAAGGATCAGGTTTTCATTGATACATCTTTTTATGTGTGGCACGTAAATGTAAGAATTGCACGTGCATTCCACAGTTGTTCACTGTGTACTTCCAAGAAGTTCTCTGATTCGGGTACTGCCAGGATACTGTCGAAACAGGAACGTGTTAGCATTGAGGTATTAGCGATTAAAAAGCAACTTCTTAAGCGCTATATATGCAAAACGCCGTATAGTGCATCGGAAGCACTGCTTCCGCCTGCTGAACTTTTATTGCGATAGCAATTATATGGACACTTCAACCGGATTTCTGCCGTCGGCGTCGCCGTCGCCGTGAGGTTCTGTATAGATTCCAAGGGCGATAAAATCGGTCTCTTATCTCCACACGGCTCTGACTTTTGTATGCGCTGTGCATGCGCCGCTCAGTTTCCGTTGAAGCGATAGACGGAACGGACCTTGCCCGCTGCGGCGGCTGCGATTGCTGCCAGCGTTTTGACAGTCGTCTGCGGTCATTCAGTGTGATCTATTCATGTGTGCTTGCGCGCGATGACACCACGCTTGTTGATTCAGTTAGTAAGCGGATGTGTCCAAGTTTATGCAGCCGATAAAACTATTATCCCTACTGCGAATAGCTCTCTACTAATTTACTATGGCAATTGATGCTACGCCTTTCGGGCGAAACTGCGGCTTTTTTTCAATGCGTAAGCATTTCTATGCATACTTAATGAGGAAATTCGTCCGTCTGTCCGTCATCTAGAAGGTCGCTTTCAAGATAGGGCCCGCAGCAGCGAGCCAGTTGACCTTCGTGCTGCCTCTCGCTTCGACGCTATTAAGCGGAGTCCCCATCACAGATCGATTTCAAGATAGGGCCCGCGCTTCTCGCTTTAACGCGAACTACGCGGCAAGACGCAGCGCACACTAAGATATAAGTACTCGCTGCAGTCTATCCCCATCGCAGATCGCTTTCAAGATAGGGACCGAGCCGCCGCACGAGTATGATTGATCACGCTTCATAATGGTTGGAGGCGCATGGAGAAGGCGCTGAAGAATGGCTTATAATGATCGGAACCCCATCAGCGCTCCTGGTGCCGCCACCTGCAGTAGTTTTCTTGCGTCATCAACTTGCGCCGCCGACCGTAGCAGTTCATGTCACCGCAACGCTGTCGTTTATACTGGTCGGATCAAGTTTCGTAACATTGATAATGACACTGAGCTGCGTTGAGATGGGCAAGTAGCACAATGCTTATGTATACTAAGACAACTCCCAGATGAGTTTCTGCGTGAAGTTTTTTTCATTGCCTTAATAAGAAAACAACAAATGATAAGACTTGTTCCGTAGAAGCGCTACTTCTGTTTAAGCGCTTTCTGTATAACAAGATTTTACTGTACTTGGAAAAAAAAAACGCGGCAATAACACTGCATTCCACTTAAAAGATGGTTTTAAACAATCAAATAATGCAGAAGAACACAATGTGTTGTCCTCTTTGCGACTCCATCGGGCGTTGCTCCGAGTTCAGTGGCCTGAAAATGGGCACTCGAGATAAAATATGTACCGCTGCCTGAGTCCATACGTTATGGTGATGGCTCCCTGCGTTGACAGAAATGACAACTGGCGCTACGCGAGCCGGCGATAAGTAATAGCAAACGTCAGAATAACACTTGCATGCTGACAGATTATAACATGAGATATTGTGCGCGTGCGGGACATGTGCAGCGGAGCTGTGAGCTGCGTCCTGGTGACGTTAGTAAAGTGTACTAGAAGGGTGTTGCGTGTTCAGGGGTGGCGCGCGCTTTGCATTGCCGTGAGGCTGCAAGAGTGGAAAGGTCCGGCACTCGGACGCCAGCCCCACTGCCGCCAACGTTCGTCGATCCGTCGCTCTTCGAGCTGTTGTAAGTTGTGCTGGTTGTACGCCGCTATAGCGTGCGTCGAAGTTTGTGTTGTGATTTTTTTGTAGTTATGTAGTGCAAGCGATGTATTGTTTAAAATAAAGCTTCATTTTCATTGAGGTATTCCAGTTTGAATTATACCCAGCCGTTGTCAAATGAATATAGAAAGCTGGATGCGTCTAATTAATTAGAGAATTATTTTAAATATGCAACCTTGAAATAAATCAAGTAATTAAAACTTAGATTAATAATTATTCAATTGGTTACTTAACATAAATGGCCTGTAAGTTTGATTTATTCATATTACCTTAATAATTGCGAACATAGGTAATATTATTTTGTAAACAATTGCTTTTGATATATCCAATATATTGTTGTTCTCGAGCTTCTTTGTTAACCTCCAAGTTTCTATCCCGTATGTTAGCACCGGTAGAATGCAATGGTTATACACTTTTATTAAACGACAGTGGTACGCTCCCAGTCAAGATTTGGCAATGCCTGCCGTATGCGCTCCACCTCTTTTATTCTGTAAATTTTTTTCTCATGAACAGGGTCCCCTGTGATTAATTGACCTAGATAACGGTGCTCCCGTACATGCTCTAGAGGCTGACTGGCGATCCTGAATTTTTGCGCCTTTGCCAAGCAATTGAACATTATCTTTGTCTTCTGCATATTAATCTTCGACACCACTCTTACATTTTCTCGGTTAAGGTCCTCAATTATTCGTGGCAATTAGTCCTCACTGTTGCTGAACAGGACAATGCCACCTGTAAACCGATGGTTGCTGCGATTTTTGCCGTTGATCCTCACTCCTAAGCATTCCCAGGACCGCACAAAGTACGATGGAACGAAAAATGTTAGGCCTAACGTTAAGAGGCAGGAACAGAGCAGTGTGGATCACAGATCAAACGGGGATAGCCGATATACTAATGGATATTAAGAGAAAAAATGGTGCTAGGCACGCCATGTAATGCGTAGCACGGATAACCGGTGGACCACTACAGTTACAGAATGACGGTACCAAGAGAAGGGAAGCGCAGTCGAGGACGGTAGAAAACTAGATGAGGTGATGAAGTTTGTAGGTGCAAGTTGGAATACAGGGTAAGACAGGGGAAGGGTTGCCAGATGGCTCCAGCAAAAAATAGCCAAATGATCTCAAAATGTTACCCAGAAATAGCCATGCCCAAATTTTTTGTGAGCGAAAAGCAGCCAAAAACATAGTCAAATTGTTTGTTGATGTTCTGCAGGTGTATAAGTGGCGTAGATGGTGCCCAAATGTCACTGCGTATTTCTGGCGCCAAAATTACATCCGCTGCGTGGAACCAGCACAACACTGGCCTCAAGATCTGCGTGAGAATTCTAAGGGGAGCTGCTACTCAGACGTTGGTTTGCGCACCACTTATTGTGACAAGTTAAGGACCGCACAAACAGCGATGGAATGAAAAATGTTAGGCCTAGCGTTAAGAGACAGGAAGAGAGCGGTGTGGATCAAACGACAAGCGGGGATAGCCGATATTCTAGTTGACATTCAGCGGAAGAAATGGAGCACGGCACGCCATGTAATGTGTGGAATGGATAACCGGTGGACCATTAGGGTTACAGAGTCGATACCAAGAGAAGGGAAGTGCAGTCGAGGACGAGTAGAAAACTAGGTGGGCTGAAGAAGTTAGAAAATTTCCAGGCGCAAGTTGGAATCAGCTAGCGCAAGACAGGGGTAATTAGAGATCGCAGGGAGAAGCCTTCGTGCTGCGGTGGACATAAATAGAGGCTGATGATGATGATGAGTATATTGTTGAGACTGTGACTTTTAGAAATGAAGTAGCCAGTCTCTTCAGAATAAAAGCCGGTTGTTCTACCTCTGCTCCACGCCACCACCCAGAACAAGTTCAGGACCACACAAAGAGCGATGGAACGAAAACGTTAGGCCTAACGTTAAAAGAGAGGAAGAGAGCAGTGTGGATCGGAGAACAGACGGGGATAGCCGATATTCTAGCTGACATTAAGCGGAAGAAATGGAGCTGAGTAGGCCATGTAATGCGTAGGATGGATAGCCCGCGGACCATTGGAGTTACAGAATGGATACCAAGAGAACGGAAACGCAGTAGAGGATCGCATAAAACTAGGTGGCGTGATGAACTTAGGAAATTTGCAGCCGCAAGTTGGAATCAGCTAGTGCATGACAGGGTAATTGGAGATCGCAGCGAGAGGCCTTCATCCTGCAGTGGACATAAATATAGGCTGATGATGATGATGAGCCAGTGTCTTCACGTAATATTCAAGTATTGTTTGAGTCATAGCTGCATACGAAGGAGCAGGTTTTCATTCATACATATTTTTCATGCGTGACACGTAATTGCAAGAATGGTATGTGCATTCCACAGTTGTTCCAAGAAGTTCTCTAACTGAGTCTGGGTAAGCCAGGACGCCGTCGAAGTAGGTACGTTTTAGCATTGACGTGTTAGTGATTAAAAAGCAAATTCTTAAGCGCGATGTATGCAAAACGCCGTATAGTGCATCGGAAGCAGGGCATGATGCAACAGCTCATGCTCTGGTGGCACATTCTCGTGGCTTTCGACATCAAGTGCGGTGGATGTGGAACCACTCACAAACCTAGGCGGTGGATGTGAAACCAAGGACAACATAGCGAAAACGGTCCAATTACAAGAGTACTATTTTGACGTTGTCTACAAGTCTGGGAAAAAGCATCAAGATTCCGACGCTCTGTCTCGCTGCCCCCTGCCACTATTATCTTCGAGCACGTCTCTCCATTGCTCGCCACTTGACAACTAGACTAAGTCTCCAGTTACGTTATTGCCTCTAGCAGCTACTGACACGCCATCTTCTAATCGCGGAACTCAGTTCGCCTCGTGCCAACGTTCTGATCCCTACTGCAGCAGCATCATCCAACGCCTGTGCGGTACTATTTCTGCACTGAATGCCCGATTACGTCGACAACTGCGACTATTTAAGCTCGACAATGATGTGCTGCACCGCTACATAGACAACACCGACGGTCACCGTTGGGTGCCTGTTCTTCCACGTTCGATGCGCACACAAATCCTTGAAGCCTTTTCACGACGACCCATCTGCTGGCTACTTGGGTTTCCACAAAACATACCACCGCATTAGGAACCATTTCTTTTGGCTGGGCATGTCTACCTTTGTGGCCATGTACGTCGCTTCTCGCGTCTAGTGTCAATGGCGGAAACGACCGACTTCGCCTCCCGCTGGCCTTTTACAGCCCATCCAATGTCCTGAGACACCTTTTGTCATCGTTGGAATCGACCTGGTATGACCTATGCCCATAACGCCAGCAGGTCAGCGATGGATCAAGACAGCTGTCGACCACCTCACACGGTACGCCGAGACCGCACCTCTACGCCCTAGTTCGGCCTCGCACGTTGCGACTTCTTTCTGAATGCCATTGTGCTGTGTCATGGTACACCTCGTGTACTGTTGAGCGATCGCGGCAAGACTTTCATGTCACAAATGATCGAAGAAGTACTCAGAGCTTGTGGCACAGTTCATAAGACGACATCCGCATACCACCCTCAAACAAATGGCTTAACAGAGCAATTTCATCGCAAAATACCAGATATGATATCAATGTATATCGGGCAAAGCCACGACAACTGGGACTAGCTTTTGCTGTTTGTGACGTTTGCTCACAACACTGCTGTCCAACCAACTACAGGGCACTCACCTTTATACCTCGTTTAGGTTCGTTCACCAGCATTCACCATCGACGCCGCTTTCTGTTGCATTCACGATGACGCCCCAACTAACACCTCGGCCAGTATACCAGAACAGTTCGTCTCGCGACTTGACGAATGTCGTGACCGTGCTCGCTTCAACACAGAAGTGAACTAGACCGCGAGAAACGTTACGACATCTCTCGTCGAGAGGTCTGCTATCGTCCTGGAGATGAAGTGCTCCTTTGGACGCCCATTCGTACACCCGGTTTGTGTGAGAAGTTTGAATAGCGCATCCTTGGCCCCTGCATTATTAATGAACAAACATCTCCAGTGAACTACCACGTTACTCCCGTCGAGGTTTCTTCCCACCATCGTTATCGTGGTTCGGAGATCGTTCACGTTTCGCGTCTCAAACGACTCGTTCGGCGCCTGCCTCCTGGCTAAAGTCGCAGCCTGGCTGGCCGCTTGCGCGCGCGGGAAAATTAGTATGAGAATTATTCATACGCTTCATATTCTCATCTTTACATTCTCATCAGCACCGTTTTGGGGCCTGGTGGTGGGCCTCTCGCTCGAGCGAAAAAATGCCTAAACCTTGTGTCACAATATGTATATATATACGGAACATCCCGACGTCGGTGACAGCGGCGGCGCACATGTAGCTTATAAGCGTATGTAAAACTGATATATAGCAATGGAAAGTTCCGGCAGAATCCGTCCAATGTGCAGCACATCATATTTCCACTGCCGACAAGCGTCATGCATACGCACGTATACTTCATTTATGTTGCAAGCAGGCTCCTCTCCCGCGCTTCGATGATGATGGTGATTTATTGGCATCCACATTGAAACGGGCGGTGACAACTAGTCACCTAGCCTTCTTGATTTAATCAAGTATGCTATACATGTTTTTTATCTAGCATTTTTGTATCCACCTCCATTTTTCGCCCTCAAATTCTACCTTGTGCCGGTATACCTATGACTGTAAGAGATCAGGTCGTACCAATCTACTCCCTGATTTTTTCCACCAATACTCTAAGCATCTCTTGCTTATCTCGACTGCTGACCAGCTGTTGCTTGCGTCCAGTTTAAGCCCAAACGCTCCTGGAACCTACGGTTCTCGCTGGGTGAATTCCATTTTTTGCAACCAATTCAATGTTTCTTTTTCTCTTACTTTCTTTGTGATGACTACTGGCTATCTGTTATTATGCTGTTATTATGCTGTCTGAATTATGCTGTACCATGGTTGCCAACTTTCTTGACCTCTTCCTCCATTCCGTGTCCACACTTTCAGGTACAGATACTTGTGCACTTCAACCATCCATTTCTTTTCATCCATACGTCTGACCATTTCTTCAAAACTAATTTTGCTCTGTGCTTCTTTGACTTCAAAAGACGACCAACCCATGTCACCCTGCACTGCCTCATTTGTGGTTTTACCGTGGGCTCCAAAAACCAGCCGGCCTACTGAACTTTGGTTAACTTCCAAACCCGACAAGATGTGCGATTTTAAGCATAGAATGTCATTTGCGAACGTTAGCGCTGGCACCATTGCTCCTGTCCAGATTCCACGCACCAACTCAAACTTATTGTGGCCCCTCTGGACACGCCACTGGACACGCTGTGCCACCTAGCGGCGCGCTCGCGAATTACCCTTACGTGATTGCAACGGTGGCGCGCCATTGAGTGCTAGCGCTGAGAATTTCTCCCTCGGTGCTCGCAGGCTTTCGCGGCGCAGCGCTAAAGCGTTGGGCTGTAGGGCTGTGCTTGAGAAACCCGGAATAAGCGGGTTGAAATCCACGCAGCAGCGCATAAATTTTAACGGATCTTCTTAAATTGAAGAGCGGCGTAAAGAGGTTACGTAGATTGATATCCGCATACGACGTGACTGAAGTAGGCTAAGAAAGTTCATCGTATTATTAGAGAGGATTTGCTTCACCAGGAAAGTGAGTACTCGCATTATTCAGAAAAGAAGAGAAGGAACATTTGCAGTTTTAATGAGCTAAGTCTCTAAAGAACTTTTCATTTACTTTAAAACCCAGCTCGCAAAATATCGCAGCAGAGGGAAACGACCATCATCATCTCGCAGCAGCAGCAGCAGCCTAAATTTATGTCCACTGCAAGCGAAGGCATCTGCCTGTTATCTCCAACTAACCCTGTCTTGCGCTAGCTGATTACAACTTGTGCCTGCAAATTTCCTTACTTCATCAACCCAACTAGTTTTCTGCCGTCCTCGACTGTGCTTCCCTCCTCTTGGTATCCATTCTGTAACTCTGATGGTCCACCGCTTATGCATCCTACGCATTACATGGCCTACTCAGCTCCATTTTATTGCGATAGCAATTATATGGACACTCAAAAGCAGATTTCTGCCGTTGGCGTCGCCGTCGCCGTGAGGTTCCGTATGACGTCAGTGGAGATGAAATCGTCGCCGCGCGCCGAACGCTATATGTGCGCGTGAAAGGGCGCGAGGGACGCGCGCTTTCACGGGGAGTGAACCCACGGCGGAGAACAAACGCGCGTTCTGCGCCTTGCTCCCTTAAGGGCTGCAGAAGTAGGCGTCTCTTTCCTCCTTTACAATCACCATATATGTAGAGCAAACGTGCCTTCTTCCGACGCGCGAAAGGCCATAGGGGGGGGGGGGTGGGGGGGGGGAAGGGAGGCGACGTTTAGCTGCGGCACCAAGTGCCTATTTAAATCAGAGGTTCCGGCAACAGTCACCAACGCCGCACGCATTTTGTGGGAACGCGGGCAAAACGCCGACGGCGTCGACAACAGTTCTGCGCGTTGCTGTTCCCTCTTAATGTCAACTAGAATATCCGCTATCCCCGTTTGCTCTCTGATCCACACCGCTCTCTTCCTGTCTCCTAACGTTAGTCATCTTGAAACTGCAGCAGCACAAGAGAAACGAGGACAAAAAGGAGAAAGTGACATACAGGCGCTGACTCGCAACTCACTTTATTCTGAATTGCTTCTGAGTTGCTCTGAGTTTACTCCGAGTTTGTGCGCAACTCGCTGCAGTTTCAAGATGATTAGCCACCAACTCGCTCAACTTTCAGTACTTTTAAAATTCATTCCTAACGTTAGGCCTAACATTTTCATTCCCTCGCTATTTGTGCGGTCATTAACTTGTTCTCAAGCTTCTTTTTTAATCTCCAAATTTCTGCTTCATATGTTAGTACCGGTAGAATGCAATGATTCTACTCTTTTCTATTCAACGACAGTGGTAAGTTCCAAGTCAGGATTTGACGATGCCTGCGGTATGCGCTCCAACCCAATTTTATTCTTCTGAAAATTTCATTCTCATGATCAGGGTCCCCTGTGAGTGATTGACGTAGATAAAGGTACTCCTTTACAGACTCTAGAGGCTTACTGGCGATCCTGAATTCTCGCTCACTTCCGAGGCTATTGAACATTATCTTTCTTTTCTGCATATTAATCTTCAACCCCACTCTTACACTTTCTCGGTTAAGGTCCTCAATCATTTGCTGTAATTCGTCCTCAATTTTGCAAAATAGGACAATGTCATCTGCACACCGAAGGTTGCTGAGATATTCGCCGTTGATCCTCACTCCTAAGCCTTCCCAGTCTAAGAGCTTGAATGCTCCTTCTAAGCATGCCGTGAATAGAATTGGAGAGATTGTGTATCCTTGCCTGACCCCTTGCTTGATAAGTAACATTCTATTTTTTGTGTCCAGAACCAAGGTTGCTGTGGAATCCTT
This sequence comes from Dermacentor silvarum, assembly GCF_013339745.2. Lineage (NCBI taxonomy): Eukaryota > Metazoa > Arthropoda > Arachnida > Ixodida > Ixodidae > Dermacentor > Dermacentor silvarum. The sequence continues at coordinate 126,050,518 of NC_051163.1, read as the reverse complement.
GTAGGTATTTGCCGAGATATTCACGTATGCCTCCTGTACTCCTTAATTACGCAATGCCTCTATGACTTCTGGTATCTCTACTGAACCAAATGCTTTTCCATAATGAATGAAAACCATATAGAGAGGTTGATTGTACTCCGCGGATTTCTCTATTACCTGATTGATGTTATGGATATGCCTTCTTGAAGCCGGCCTGTTCTCTTGGTTGGCTGAAGTCAAGTGTTGCCCTGATTCTATTGGAAATTATGTTGGTGAATATTTTATACAATACTGAAAGCAAGCTAATCGGTCTCTAATTTATCAATTCTTTAACGTCTCCCTTCTTATGGATGAGTATAATTTTGGCGTTCTTCCAGCTATCTGGTACACTTGAAGTCTTGAGGCATTGTGTATAAAGGGTCACAAGCTTTTCAAGCATGATATCTCCTCCATCTTTATTAAATCGACTGTTATTCCATCTTCTCCAGCAATTTGCCCCTTGTCATGTCTTTTAAGACCCTTATAAATTCATCGCTAGTTATAGAAGGACCCTCTGTATCCTTTGCATAACTACTTCGAATAAAAGTAGCTTGGCTGCTCGGGGAAGTGTACAGGTCAGTATAGAATTCTTCTGCTGCCTGTACTATGTCATCGAAATTGCTGATTATATTACCCTGCTTATCTTTCAGTGCATACATTTTGCCTTGTCCTATGCCATGCTTTCTCACCATTTCATGCTGCGTCCCTATTTTACTGCTTCCTCAACCTTTTCCACGTTAGAATTTCGAATATCCCTTACTTTCTTGTTGCTCAGTTTTGACAGTTCAGCGAATTCTATCTGGTCTCTCGAGTTTGACACTTCCATGTTTTGCCGTTTTGTTATTGGGTCCTTTGTTACTTGGGAGAGCTTACCTACTGCTCGACTTGGTGCCTTACGTCCCACTTCAATTGCTGCTTCTGAGATCAGCCTAGTTACAGTTTTATTCATTACATCTATGTTGTCTTCATCTTCCTGTTCTAAAGCTGCATATTTGTTTGCGAGCACCAGCCTGAATTGGTGTGCTTTTACCCTTACTGCGTCTAGATTGGCTTGTTTCTTCTTGACTAATCTTGTTCTTGCTCTCTTCAAATTGAGAGAAATCCTAGGCCTCACTAAGCTATGATGACTGCACTTTACCCTACCTAACACTTCTACATCCTGCACTATGAGGGGATTGGCAGAGACTATGAAATGTATTTCATTCTTTGTTTCTCCATTAGGGCTTTCCCAGGTCCACTTCCTGTTGCTGCGCTTCCTGAAGGAGGTATTCATTATTCGGAGCCTATTCCTTTCCGCGATTTCTACCAACATCTCTCATCTATGGTTCCTAGAATCGATGCCGGAGTTGCCAATTGCTTGCTCACCAGCCTGCTTTTCCCCCACTTTTGCATTGAAGTCGCCCATGACTACAGTACACTGAGTTCGCGCCTTTCTCATTGCTAATTCAATATCTTCATAAAGCTGTTTTATTTCTTTATGATTGTGACTGGTGGTTGGGGCGTAGGCTTATACTACCTTCATTCTAAACCTCATATTCAGCTTTTTTACGATGACTGCTACCCAGTCATAATTCTGTAGAATTCATCGATGTTGCCCGCTATATCCTTATGGACCAGAAATCCTGCTCCGAATTCTCTCTTATCTGGAAGACCTGTGTAACAGAGGGCGTGGCCGCTAGTCAGCACTGTATAAGCTTCACCAGTTCTTCTAACCTCACTAAGGCCAATAATATCCCAGGGTATACCTGATAATTCTTCAAATAGCCCTGCTAAGCTAGCCTCACTCGATAGGGTGCGCGTGTTGAACGTTGCCAAGTTCAGTTTCCAGTGGCGGCCTGACAAGACCGAGAGATTCTGGCACCCTCCACCGCGTCGCAGGTCTGACCGCCGCCTTGGTCAGGTTCCCCACAGCCGCTAGGGACTGACGGCCATGGGTTAATCGTTGAAGTCATGAGGGAGGTAGTGACCGAATACTGCACCAGGGAGGCCAATTCCTGTTCTGGCGAGAGAGTGACCTGTTGAAGCTTAGTGGACCTGCCTAATTTAGTTGCATCTGGACTAGCACAGCCCCACTAGCTCTCGCCTATATTTTTTGCCGGTGTCAGGTGCCACTCCCTGCCTGAAAATGTAGCGGACTGGAGGAGGATTTGAACTTAAGGGTAGGATTTGTAGTTCATAAGGACATAGAAGGCAACATTGATGAATTATACAGCATTTATGAGAGGGTAGCAGTCGTTGTCATAAAGCGCAATAGGAGGTATATAATGCAGGTTGTACAAGCCTACGCCCAACCATCCAGACACGATGATGAAGAAATAGCACAGTTTTGTGAAGATGTTGAATTAGCAACGAGAAAGGTGCAAACTGAATATACTGTAGTCATGGGCGACTCAATGCAAAATTGGGGGGGAAAAGCAGGCTGGTGAGCAAGCAATTGGCCACTACGGCATCGGTTCAAGCAACACTAGATGAAAGATGTTGGCAGAATTCGCAGAAAGGCTCCGAATAATTGAACAGCCACCTCAAGTGATAGGACTGATTTACTTACTTCGGTAGCAAGTCTATGACCTTTGGATGACATTTTGATTATGCTGTGAATGTTGCCCAATCTCAGTGGTGGCGGGGAGCAGAGGTAGAACACCCGGCTTCTATTCTGAAGGTCATAAGCTCGAGGGAAACTTAAGTGTAATAATGCTTTTTTGTTGTGATTACACAACTGAAAATACACTTAAATTTCTTTTTTTGTTAGGTCTAGGATGACGGATCATTTTGCTTATTAAGTATCAATATTGTTGCATTTCACTTCGTGTAATGCAAGAAAATCACATCATATCCACGAAGTGAATGATGATGAGTGGGCGAAGCACCGAGGATCATTCGGGTAAACCACAGCTACGGACAAGAGATAAAGAGAGCGCGCGTCTGGAGCGAGAGAGAAAATTACACCATCTTCCCGTAGGGGAACCCTGAGTAGTATGCGAAGCAGCCATGGGGTCGACTGAAGGTAGTTTTATCAGCTGTATAAACGTGGACATGCAGCAGCACCAGCAACGCGCAGAACTGTTGTCGACGCCGTCGGCGTTTTGCCCGCGTTCGCACCGAACGCGCGCAAAGTGGAACCGGAAGTGGAAGCGGAACCGGAACGCCATCTAGTGAACACTTCATAAAACTACAGGTGGCTACATACTACTACTACTACTACTACTACATAGGAGGGAACGGCGCACACCCTAAGGAGCTTCGCCCCTAAAAATTGTCGCAGTTTCACCCAAAAGGCAAAGCATCAATTGCGATAGCAAATTAGTAGAGAGCTATACGGATCAAGGATAGTAGTTTTATCCGCTGTATAAACTTGGACATGCAGCAGCACAGTCAACGCGCAGAACTGTTGTGGACGTTGTCGGCATTTTGCCCGCGTTCGCACCGAACGCACTCAGCGTTGGTCACTCTTGCCGGTGCCTCTGGGGGCGGCTCGGAGGTTTTAGACGAGATCAGAACGGGACACTCGTCGAGCAACGTCGTAAGTCTTTACCACCTTCTCGCCTCGCAACGTTTTTATATAATTAGGCATTTGGTGCCGCAGCTAAACGTCGCCTCCCCTCCCTCCCTCCCATCCCCCTGGCCTTTCGCGCGACAGAATAAGTCGCGTTTGCGCAATATACATGGTGATATTAAAAGAGGAAAGAGACGCTTAATTCTGCAGCCCTTCAGGGAGCACGGCGCAGAACTCGCGTTTGCTCTCCGCCGTGCGTTCACTCCGCTTTAAAGCACGCGTCCCTCGCACCCTTTCACTCGCACATACAGCATCCCAAGTAACGCAAAATGTTGCCGTAACGTTCTGTGAATGTGCAAAAATGTGGGTGCATACCGTTGCCTACATGCTGCTAATGTCCGCTTTTTTGATCGCCAGACAACGTTGGGCCGTAACTTTGTGGCAGCGTTGAGCAGCACATTCACGACGTTGACATAACGTTAACGGAACTTCCTGACAACGTAATCTGGATGTTGCCTTATGTCACTTGAGCTTTCAGGCAACGTACGTATGTGATGTTCCAGCAACACTCAAATTACATTGCAGTATATTTATAGACATACATACCAGCAGTGCTGTCAGCATTGCACGACTGACAGCACCGCAAACTCGTAAATACATATTTGTTTGACAGATTATGCATTCTAGTAGTTTTCATTTTGCATATGCATGAAAATGTGAAACAAGAATTGGTGAAAAAAAGTTGCAGTGGCTTAGCTCGGCTATGCCAGGATATACGTAGCGTTAGCAAAGGTTCAGCTGATTATTCTTAGCTTTCCTGGTTGTCTAGATTGTCAAGGATTTGCTTGATTGTCATGCTTACTGCTGCTCCAATGACACACACGCGGTATACGTATTATGTGGCACATGTATATTTTTGCTCAACGTCACGTTGCTTCTCTATTGCCACAAAGACGGCTCGGTGATCAGTGAAGTAACACGCTGCCGTCTCTATGGCCCCAACACAGTATTTGGAGTTGTCTGTCTCTGATAGACAAGATCAATGGTGCTTCCCCATTGGGTCGTCTGTGCAGTTGGAAGACTGGCTAAGTCGAGGTTAAACTTGTCCTTCAAAGGAACACAAAGAGAGTCTGGAGCACGATTGAAGACACCAGCCACCACACAGTTCACTTGCCGCCCGACTAGGTATACACGTAGCTACTACGTCTATAGTGTCTTTAACGGAATTGTTCGGTGGCACATACACGGCTTCGATTATCACACCACTTTCGTCAAGCTGAACGGCACAGGCTTTACCCTTGGGCACGGCTACGTTTGGCAGTTCACTGGCAGCAATCCCATTCCTGACATAGATGCAGACTCCCGAGCTTCTGGTAGCGTCAACATGACTGGCATAATCATTTGCGCTCTCCTTCTCCATGGCTATACCACACTGGCAAACGCCAGTCAGAAGCGCAGCGGCTCCAGCGCAGTGTCAGACGGCGACTACACAGCGAGCGTGCGCCGGCGCCAGTGCGTCTACCACGGCTACGACGTCACTCCTCAGGAATGCACAGACCGGCGGCGGTGAGCCGCGCGCCGCGGCGGCGGAGTGCGCGAGAGGTGCCGGCTCCGGTGCGCAAGCCGTGTGACATCACCGATCCTTGCGCATGCGCAGCACGGCTCTTGATGTGCCGCGCGAAACGGGCTTGGCTAGGCCAGTGTAGCTAACGCTACAAAACAGAATTCTTTTACGTATATATCTTGTGTATCTTAACAAGATATCTGTGTATTTTACCTTGTGGTGGTAAGATACACAAGATATATACGTAAAAGAAAGCTGTTTTTCACCAATTCTTGTTTACATTTTCATGCATAGGCAACTTGAAAACTACAAGAATGCATAATCTGTCAAACAAATATAAATTTCAGGGTTTGCGGTGCTGTCCGCCGTGTCAAGCTGACAGCACTGCTGTACGGGCAGCTGATTTGTCTTGCACTATACAGTATATAGTACCAACTCACCCTAATCCAGAATCTTTAACGTGTTTCACATGGTGGTTTGCCTGACTTGTCTTGCTGTTGTCCATAGCCCAGCATATAGATACTGACTGCAAGAAAAGTACATAATGCAAAGCTACAAAGTGGTTAAGAACAACACTTTTATGGGCGAAGCTCCTTAGGGTGTGGGTATGTCCCTCCTCTGTAGTAGTAGTAGTTGTCGTCGTCGTCGTCGTAGTAGTAGGTAGCCACGTCTACTTTTATGAAAAAAGATATTCCGAAAGTTGTGTCCGTAGCGCTGAATCGAACCAGGGGCCCCTCGCTTCCGAACGCGTGGCGCTAACCACTACGCCACGAAGCTTTTTTTTTTTTATTGCAATACTACGCCACGAAGCGCACATGGACACACGCACCACGATGACAATAAATACCCAACAATAACGAAACACTGCGCGTTTCTAACGCATTTGTGCTAGCGCGTTACGGCCCGTGTAAGAAGCTGGTGTAAGACGCTGTGGCCTCTCCGCTTTAGCCCGTATTCATAAACGCTCCTCGACTTGAACTTGACTTTCCACCGCATTGGGCAGCGCGTTCGAAACGCGTTGAAGGCGGTGGCAAGTCAAGTTCAAGTCGGGAGCGTTTATGAATACGGGGGTTATACTCTCTCAGCAGTCATGTGATGGCGTCGGCAAACGCGGTGCACGTTCCGGCATGTGTAAACGGCTGCGTAAGACGCTGTGGCCTCTCCCCCTTACTAGAGAGTACTGCACGTTTCTAACGCGTTTGTGCCAGCGTCCCCTTAAGCGGGAGATGGTGCAATTATAATGAAGGGCGCTGTTATAAAATAGGAATGACGTCACATATGACGCGTGTCATTGGTGGAAGTCAATCGTTCGATTTAGTGCGGCGAGACTGGGCGAAATACACGGAAGATTCACGGTTTACCGATGATTCCCTCCGGAGCTTCGCCCACTCATCATCATTCGCCCGGTGGATATGCGGTGTTTTTTTTCATTTTGGCTATAACAGCAAGAGAGCAGCATGCACGTCCAGTGTGTAGAGGTTCTCGTATAAAGGTTCTCACAGCAGGAAAGTAAAAATCTTCCACAAATGTTCATTTTCTTTAAACATATCATTTAAGCTTAGGCCACAGAGAAAATCAGTTTCTTTTTCCGACTTGCAGCTCTAAAAATCATGTGTCGGTAGCTCCATGTGCTTTCAAGAAATTGCATAATAGCCAACATCAGCTGCTAAGAACAAACGCTAGTATGTAGGAATTGTTTGTGCAGGAGGAATATATGGTGGTTGAATATGCACCCATGAATATTCATCGGTCAGCCGTAAAATAATAGTGAATATGTCATAGACAAACCTGGTTATAATGTCAAACCATGCATTTATTTACCGTCTGCTTACATCATCCTGGCAAACAAATAACGACACCTGGATATCAGTAACTTAGAAAAAAAAACGTGAACAGCACTGATAAACAAATATATTTGTCATTAAACATCAAGGTCTTGTATCACATATTAAGGCACTTTACTAACAGCTACAACACAATATTTGTTGCCTTCCCATTTAGGTCAGACTTCGAAATTTCTTGCTTTTTGTCGAGTGCCCTTATTTTAATGGCAGAACACAATTTATACTTCTTAATAACATCACAAATACTGTCATTCACTTTGTAATATACATAAACACAGCACAGTACCACTGCAGTTGGATACCAGGGGCGTAGCCAGAAATTTTTTTCGGAGGGGGGGGGGGGGAGGGTTCACCGGCCCGACCGGGGGGGCAAGCTTTTGCTTTCCTCTGCGTCACGTGATCGATAATGAATATCGGTAGTTAAGTAGACTCTATACATGAATATCAAAGACGTGGGACCCCCCCCCCCCCCCTCGCATGTGCGTGTGCTTGTGAAGAAATTAGGTAAAATGTAAAGTAAGCTCAGTAAATACTTTAAGTACGAAAGGTACAGTGGGCGTTTCGAGCAACGGTCTCTCATCGCGCCGCTGAATGGACCAGTCTTCGAAAACGCATCATTGAGACGACCCGTGCGATCGGGGAAGACATCATTAATTGTTAATTTCAGTTAAGCGTAGATGGCGTCGTCCTCGTCGGGGCGAAGTGCGTTTCACAAGTCAAGGACGGCTGTACGCGTGTAAATGCACGTGTGACCAGGCTATACCTACTCCCATAGTAATAGCTTGTTCGCTGCGTCTTTGCGCTAGAAAACTTAAATACGCGCAAAAACGCGTAAGGCTTTTTTTTCGAAGCTTTCGTCGCCCTGCTCCCTCACACGAGAGGGTTGCATTTCCGGTGGCAAGTGCATGGGCCGCTGTGTCTTCCGCTGTGTGCGAGCGTGCAGCCGTCATTTGCATTTACGTCAACAGATTCAGAATTGTACAGAATATTTCACCGCACAGCATAGATGTCGCATGTGTACGCATTTTAAGTAGTGCGTGCATTTCTGCTTCACTTACGCCGGTGCAGACAGGAAGCGGCCTTGTACCTCACAGAATCTCGACTGTAATAGTGATGCAGGAATGAACTCTGGTCTTGTTCAGTGCATAGTGCACATAATCAATTTCTCAGGACCCGTGAACTCCGACGAGAACTGTCAGCGCCTGCAACAAGAGTTTACTTACGCTGTACTGCGTACAGCAGTAATTCATGCTTGTCGGCTGTCTGTTTCGTGTATTCTGCCGCGAGTCGGTGGAATTTCACTGCTGTCATCAACCCCTTCATGTGTACATTGCTGGTTTGGGATTCCACAACACAACAGTAATTACCAGCCTTCCGTAGGGGCGCAATCTTTAACAAGAGACGTTTCTCGCGCAGACTGATCGTGCGCGAGCGCGGCCTAACCGGCACCTGAAGGGTAACGGCGGAAATGTATACCGGAGATTTCGACCACCTGGGGTCTTTAACGTGCACCTAAATCTAAGTAAACGGGCCTCGACCGTTTTCTCCATCATCTAAAATGCGGCTGTGGCATTTGTTGCTTCATTTGTTGCGCATTTGTTGCTTCAGAATGCGGTCGCCACATTCTCGCCCAAAACTTCACAGAGTGTCAAAGCCTTGACAAACACCCTGACAGTTTTTTCCATATGCAGACATGATTCGCTTTAAATTACCAGCCCAAACGGAAGCGCCCAGGAATGAAATTGTGATAGTAGCACCGGTTTCATGAATTATGTCAGCGAGAAGCGACGAGAACAAAGGGTGGGTAAGTGGGGGGGGGGGGGGTTGAACCCCCCCCCCCTGACTACGCCCCTGTTGGATACTATGTCCTGCCAAGCATTCAGCCGGTCTTTTTGCCTAAGCTTGCAGCAAGTGTGAAGTAGTCAACACAGCCGAGGGGGTAGAGTAACAAAGTCATCCAAGCACTGACGGCCAGCCTTCACTTTTGCAGAGGATGGTCAGCAGCACAAGCGATGGACACATGCATCCCTCGGTAGCTTCACTTGATTGCAGAGAACTCACTGATTTCCAAGTCAATAATGCGGTAACCTGCAGAGACATGAATTGCATCAAACTATGAAGTGCCATCTGAAAAACTGAAGTAAGCCATGGGGTTTACTGTGAAAACAGGCTATAAAAATGCTTACAAACAACTTAAGCTTCACATAACTGTGAAACAAACAATAGTGACCTTACGCAGGAGAATAATGCAAAACATTAAAAGCAAATTTCAGTAAAACCTAACCATTATAGCCATAAGTTTGGACACAAGAGCAAGGAAAGAACAATAAGCAATACCCACAACTTCCTTTATTGCGCTAAGCAGTTAAGAAATTGGTATCAATATATTCCTTTAACATATGGCTTCCTTGCAATGCCACGGCTGCTTGTTACATCCAGTTCAGTCTTGGAAGAGCACAATAATTAACAAATTAAGTGAATGCTCTACCACGGTTCCAGAACCACATTTCATTCATGACGAAAGAAGGTTCCAATGAGTGAGTGATAAATTTGACTTCTTGGTGCAACATATGGGTGAATTGCAGCACAGATATTGATGACAGAAAAGACGAGACAATAGAGGTGTGCTAACTTCTAACACAAAAGCTTTATTTTAGGGCGACCCATGTTTATAGTCGCCACTCATCACATTACACAAGCGTAATTCACACCCTTAGGAAGGTCAACTCTGTGTCTGATAAGTGTACAGATGCTGACACGCACAGAGCCATGTCGCGCAATCTTTTCAGCGTCAAGAATTTCACGTGTAAGTTGATCACTCCTTCTGCTGACAACAGTACACCAAGCAAACAATGGTTAAGAGGCACACGAACTGCAACAATATGCAAGCCAACTGTCCCACACGCTTTTCTTGACATTGTATAAGTGTTCTCACAGCCCGTCCTTGATACAGCGTCCTGTTTCACCTATGTACTGTTTACCACAAGAAAGAGCGGTACACTAAACCATGTTTTAACATAGGTGACTAACGGATTTTTTTTTTGCTTTTTGTTACACTTCTGTGCTGCGCTGCCACATTTCCTTTGATTACACAACTTTATAAGCTCTTGAGGTGCAGAGAAGACAACTTACACTTTGAAACAATCTGCAGTTTTCATGGTACTGCAGCTTATGAATGTATGCTATGACAGCCACTTTATGTCTGTCAGATGCAGTGACCACATGGCAACCACTCGGTGCGTGCGGTTTCAGAGTAGAGGTCATGTGTTCACTGCATCTGACTGAAATAAAAACTGGCCGTCATACCCTACATTCGTAAGCTCTCACAATATTGCTACGATACGGGAGGACGTTTGAAAGTGAAGGAAGACGACGTGAGTTCGGACTGTGACATTATCGGTCCCTAGGCCTCTCGCATCCATCATTTCCATTAATCTCACCGTAACAGTAATGGTCGAGGTGCTGGGTAATGAAGAGGAGTCCAGGACGAACGACCACGGAAGCGCAACATCTGAAACTATGCCGAAGCCGCCGCCTGGCCGGACTACCACCGCTTCCAATGGACACGGTTCCTAACGGTGACAACGCGCTGACTTCGTCTGGCGCAACGTGGCAACATCACATGGCGCCACGGACCTTCGCCGGAAAGGTCGGAGAAGACGCTGAAGAGTGGCTGAATCACTACAGTCGGGTGAGTCAATACAACCGTTGGAATTCGGACACCCGGCTGACCAACGTGCCATTGTTTCTAGAAGGCACGGCGCTCGTGTGGTTTGAAAACCACGAAGAAACTCTAGCCACATGGGAAGACTTCGTGTATGAAGTAAAGAGCTGCTTTGGGGACCCATCTTTGAAGAAGAGGCGCTCTGAGCAGACTTTGATGCAGCGTGCTCAAGTGCCAGGCGAGACTTGCACAATTTACATTGAAGAAATCTTGAAACTGTGCAAGTCTGTAGACCCTCGCATAAAAGAAGACAAGGTCGGACATCTTCTGAAAGGGATTGCGGAGGCACGTCTACAACTTCCTCTTAGGAAAGGACACCTTGGAGTCTGTAGCCGACGTGATCAAGCATTGTCGCACGTTTGAGAGTCTGAAGGCTAGGCGCATTACACCTAAGTTTGCTAGACTCGCCAACGTCACCACCGTTGCGAGTGTTGACGTCGGTCCTATACCACCCTGTGATCTCGCGTCAACGATACGACAAATCGTACGCGAAGAACTTGATCGACGTGAAGCTGTCGCTGCGACAAGAGCACGTGTCAGCGATGCCTATTTGCCTTACGACGCAACGTGTGCGTCCGCTCATGTCACGGGGTATGACGATGCGCCTCGATCACGAGCACCGGAACGACCAACCTACGACTTACATCGTCACGATGGCCCGCAGAACGCCTTCAACCAACCACATACCATGGCGTCATCGTGGGACGATCATCACGAATACACGGAGCCTAGTGGAAGGTTTCGTGATGTCGTGAGGCACCTGTGTGCTTCCAGTGCAGTGTCAGTGGACACGTGGCTCGATTCTGCCCTGAGCGCCGTCGCGGAAAACCACGGTTTTACGAGAATCCGCCGGTGTCTCCTCGACAGAATAATCGGCCCGGTAGTGCTCGCTGGACAAGGGACACGTACTTCGGAAACAGTTTCCAGCAGAACTCCCGTGGTGACACGTTCATGGGCAACAACTACAGACAGAACACCCGCAGCGACACGCCCGCCTCCGTACGAAGCTTGACGCCCCCAACTGCACGCCGGCGCCGTTCTCCATAGCCTGGTCGCCGTGTCACTTCCCCACCGCCGGGAAACTAGGTGGTGCGGCTGATGGAGGTGAGGTCGCCGAACATTTGTCACAACACACATGCATGCCTCCGCCAATTTCGATGATGCAGAACAAGGTTCGCCATCGTCAGACGGACTTCTGACGATGGCTTTGATAGACACTGGAGCAGCTGTTTCGGTTATGAGTTTAAATCTTAAATCACGGCTAGGACCCAAAGTGATGTTTTGCTGGGACAACTGTGCCACATTCCGTGCAGTGAGTGGGGAGTCGCTGTACCCTGTCGGGATGTGCGTTGCGAGTGTAGCTTTAGGCCACAGAGTGTTCAAGGTGGAATTTGCTGTTCTGGCTAGCTCCACGCACGACGTAATCTTGGGGATCGATTTTATACGAGAGTGCGGCGCCACTGTAGATTGCGGCGCTGGTGAAATTTTGTTATCCGCTTTTACTTAGGGGTCTCCGCGCTGTCATGGTACCCTCGCCGTCACTGACGATATTTGCTTGCCGCCTCAGTCGATGAAGAGAGTGCCAGTTGATACCCCTGCTCTAGACGCTGGAACGTTTGATGTCCTTGTGGAGTCGGTACCCCTCAACTGCGTCAAGAAAAATGTGCTCGTGCCGCGTTGCGCAATTTCTATTACCGATGGGCGATCCTCATTATGGGTGCTGAATTGTTCTAGTGAGCCTGTCGTGCTACCCAGTAGAATGCGGCTTGCCCTCTTCGAACAGAATGCGAGCAGTTGTTGTATTGCAGCTTTAAGCAACGAAACAGTAGACCACGTGGCTGTCACTCACCCTACAGAGGACAAGTTTCTGGGTACGGTCAACAAGCCGTGGCCGTCAGAGAAGCGCCGAGCCTTGGTCCACGTCCTGGCCAAGCATGCCGCAGTCTGATTTTGCGCAGAGCAGCCGTGGCCTAGTGGTAGAACGCCCGCCTCGGCTGCGGGAGGCTGTGGGTTCGATTCCCACCGCCGCCGGGCACCCACTGGTTCAAAAGGGTACAAGCGTACCCCGGCCTCAGGAACAATTTAATGTGCCAGAGTCACGTACTCGTCACGTGATTGACACGGGATCCACTCATCCTATCCGGCAGAAATCGTACCCTGTCTCACCTGCAGAGCGCAAAATCATTGCTCAACAGGTGGAAGAAATGCTGAAGAAGAAGGTCATTCAGGAGTCATGCAGCCCTTGGGCTGCACCTGTCATCCTTGTAAGGAAGAAAGACGGTTCGTGGAGATTCTGTGTGGATTACCGACGTCTCAACTCTGTCACCAAAAAGGATGTATACCCGCTTCCCAGGATTAATGACGTAATTGACTGCTTGCATTTGCCTCGTACTTCTCCTCCGTGGATCTGAGGTCCGGTTATTGGCAAATTCCCATGCATTAGGATGACAAGGAGAAAACGGCCTTTGTAACCCCAGATGGTCTGTTTGAATTCAATGTAATGTCGTTTGGCTTGTGTAACGCCCCAGCCACGTTTGAGCGCTTCATGGAGACTATTCTGCGTGGACTGAAGTAGGAAATTTGTCTATGTTATCTTGATGAAGTTGTAATTTTTGGCCGTACATTTGACGAACACAATCGCCGTCTTGACATCGTTCTTACATCTCTTGAGAGAGCTTCGCTCACCTTGAATTCTAAGAAGTGTCACTTCGGCAACCGTGAGACTCTGGTTCTTGGTCATCTTGTCGACAAGCACGGCGTTCGGCCTGACCCTCAAAAGGTCGCTGCAGTTAGCAGCTTCAAAGAACCGCAGTCACTACGAGAGTTGCGAAGTTTCTTGGGCTTGTGCTCGTACTTCCGTCGCTTCGTGCTTAAATTTGCCGACCTGGCTTAACCCCTGACATGTCTACTCACCAAGGACGTGCCTTTTCAGTGGTCAGCAGAATGCGAGTCATCGTTTAAGCAGCTCAAGTTTGTACTGACTTCAGGGCCCTTACTTAGCCACTATGACCCATCTGCTGCAACCGAACTTCACACCGACGCCAGTGGTATAGGCTTCGGGGCCGTCTTGGTTCAACGGCATGACACCATAGAACATGTGGTTGCCTATGCCAGTCGTTGTTTAAGTAAACCTGAGCGCAACTATACGGTGACGGAGCAAGAATGTCTCGCGGTCGTCTTCGCTGTCCACAAGTTTCGCCCGTATATCTACGGACGCCGATTCTCAATTGTCACCGACCATCACTCGTTATGTTGGCTCACCGGACTACGCGACCCATCCGGCCGTCTTGCTCGTTGGGCCATTCGATTACATGAATATGACTTTGAAGTGTGTTATAAGAGCGGCCGTCGTCACGCTGACGCTGATTGTTTATCAAGGCTTCCCCTTTCGACGGCCGAGTGTGACGTAGACAATTTCAATGAATACCTAGCAGTTGTTGACCCTCTATTTCCTGACCTTACCACCTTTCGCGCGGAGCAACGCAGCGACACCAGTCTGGCTCCTCTATTTATCTCTGAAGCGAATGGTCAACGCCGTTACCTTGTAAAGGATGGCATTCTTTACAAGCCAAATTATTCTGGCAAGGGTGCCCGTTTGCTTCTAGTCGTGCCGACAAGCTTGCGACGGGATGTGCTCCAAGTAATGCACGATGACGCTACATCTCGACATATGGGATTTTCCAGGACGTTTCAGCGCACACAAGAACGTTTCTTCTGGCCAAAGATGAGCCAAAGTGTAGCAGCGTACGTTGCGAGCTGTGAACTGTGTCAACGCTACAAGCGCCCAACTAGCGGCCCTCCCGGAATTCTGCATCCCATCACGCCCCCTGCTTCACCGTTTGAGGTAGTTGGTGTTGACCTGCTCGGCCCTCTGCCGCGATCAACGACAGGCAACCGGTGGATTATAGTATGTGTCGATCACCTGACACGCTATGCAGAAAGTGCGGCGATTCGTGCAGCAACGGCCGCTGAAGTTTCACACGTCATGCTCTCATTCGTCATTTTACGCGATGGATCCCCTCGTGTTATTATCAGTGATCGTGGCCGGCAATTTGCTGCCGATGTGGTTGAAGAGCTTCTCCGGCTTTCTACGTCTCATTTTCGTCACGCCACCCCGTACCACCCACAGACTAACGGTTTAACTGAACGGACCAACAGAACTCTCATCAACATGCTTGCGATGTATGTTGATTCCGCTCAGAAAACTTGGGACACTGTGTTGACTTTCATAACTTTCGCCTACAATACCGCAAAACACGAGACCACCGGATACAGCCCATTTTATCTCCTATACGTCAGGCAACCGCGTACTGCTCTCGATTCTATCCTTCCGTTCTCCGAAACCGCCGAAACTTCTCTGGCCGAAACACTTTGCCGCGCAGAAGAGGCCCGGCGCATCGCCCGCCTTCGTACTTTTACCTCCCAAGAACGCTCTAAAACCCATTATGACGAGCGCCATCAGCACGTATCGTACGAGAAAGGCGATTTGGTGTGGCTATGGACGCCACTTCGGAAGCGCGGCCTAAACAACAGTTCTTGGCCCGTTACACCGGCCCCTTTGTCGTTATGGCATGTCTCAGTGATGTCACGTACGTGATTTGTCGACTCTTGTCTACTGGCCACCGCTCAAGCAAGACCAACGTCGTCCATGTCGCCCGTCCTAAACGTTTTCACCCCCGTAACTCCAACTGACTCGCCCGGTGGGCATCGTCTGCAAAGGGGGGAATTGCTACGATAGGGGAGAACGCTTGAAAGTGAAGGAAGACGACGTGAGTTCGGACTGTGACATCATCGGTCCCTAGGCCTCTTGCATCCATCATTTCCATTAATAAACGCATCTCACAGTAACAATATCAAGAAAATTGCATATAATCCTAAAGTGTAATCACAGGCAATGTTGCAGCACCCCACACATATGTAACAAAAACACCAAATTCTGTTCGTCACCTGCGTTAGCAACGTTGTTTATTGTATCTCTCTTTCTTGTGGTAAACAGTACATAGGCCAAATGGGACGCTGTATGAATGACCGGCTGAGAGAACACTCATACAATGTCAAGAAAAACGTGCGTGACGGTAGGCTTGAATGTCATTGCAGTTCGTGTGACTGTGCACCGTCGTTTGCTCAGTGTACTGTTTCCAGCAGAAGCGGTGATAAACTAACACGTGAAATAATTGAGGCTGAAAAGATTTCGCGACTTGGCTGTGTGTATCAGCACACCATCTGTACACTTGTCAGACAAAGAGTTAACTTTCTTCCTAAGGGTGCGAATTGCGCATGTGCAATGTGGTGACTGACGGCTATAAACATGGGTCAGCGAAAGTAAATATTTTAGTCAAAAGTTGCCACACGTCTGTCGTCTTCACTCTGTCGTTACCTACATCCGCACTGCAATTCACCGGTAAATTTGTACGTGCATAGAAACTACCGGCTTGAAAGACTATATAGGGAAACGGGGCAAATAAACGAGAAAGGGAGAAATCACAAAAATGATCCGTCCATGCCTCTCGTGCATGAAGTCCCAGACAGAGTGTGCTGGTCTGGGCTGGTTGGTACATCATTAGCACGGGAACAAACAGCGCCAGGACGAGACGAAGTGAGTATGACAGACAAGGAGTGAAGTGTCGCGTGAATTGTAGTGTCGAAGTAGACTGTAGATGTGGACTGTAGTGTCGACTGTAGGGAAGGACTGTAGTGTCGCGCGGGCTGTTGTTATTGGGTATTGTCCTTTTTTTAAGTCCTAATGTGCAGCTTCAGGTATGTCTACACAATGTCTTTGCAGCCTGCGGAACTCCCACAATAAATGTTTTGTCATCAGTCGAGTGCCTGAGTGTCATGTCGAGCAGGTAACGTGTTGTAGCAGTTGCATCTTAGTTCAGCGAATCCTCAGCTTTTGTGGACTTCAATGATATAGTTCTGTGGTTCCTCACTATAGCAGTACAAGATGTTATGGCGTAAGCTTTTCTTGAAAAGATGCCACTTGGCAAGCCCGTGCTTTATCAGAGGACAGCTGGGGCGCGCCTTAGCGGAAAAAAAAAGACCAGCAAAGGCAGTTTTATGTCAGCTACCTTCACAATACAACAAAAAATGACACATATATACAGTCGACACTTAGTAACTTGACCTCGATTAATTTGACTTTTTACTTTCGAACGCTCTGCAATGTCCAAACAAGAAACCACATATTGCTATGGAACAAAACACACTTATTCGAGTGCATAAGCACGTCATTTTGGTGAATTCAGCCTCTACAGTGTCCCCTCATGCGAGCAGTGGCTACTAAGGTTTGAAAAACAAGAAATTCAAAAAACAGCTCTACTGCTTCCCTTGGTTTGAAGCTGTTTTACTTTGCCTTTACTCTTATTTTCAAAACTCAATACAATGAACTACCTACCAGTTAAGTATGTGTTCTATGTATTGACTTAAAGTGAAAAATAATGTAACTGCACACAGATTCGCAAGTGCTACAATGCCTACTTGCATGAATGGGGATAGCTTGCCAAGAATATTAAAAAATGGGAGAGAAAAAAGGAAGCTTACTAGAAAACACTTCAGAACTGTAGTAACTGCAGCACAGTGAATACTGGCCTTCATGTATCATTTCAAGAAGTTTAAGCTCATCAAATGTGTATTTGCCAGTTATTCTGGGAACAAGACAGGAGTAATTGTGAATATGAATGTTAAGCAATGGTAAGCACACTGTGTGCTTACACCTATGACATATTTGGCCCACTACATTTTGAATTATTACATGCGCAGAAGCTGCAGAAGAGTGTAGCATAAACACAAAAAATTCGGAAATAAAGCCTACAGCAGAGTAAACAGTTTCAAAACAAGAAAACCAAAATAAAAAGTGGAAAATAGTGTACTAAGCGAAGTTAAAATCTAACTTGCAGCCAAGCGATTGATGCAAGGAAAAAATACTTATCAGGACATGTTAGGTCAAGTTTTATATAGAACACGATAAGGTGTGCATCACAGCTATGAACACAAATAAACAGCAAGTTGCATAAATATTGAAGTTTGAATTTTGAAGTTTATTATGATTTTGACAATACAAGATTGTCATGGCGCCGGAGCGAAAGGCGAGACTATGCACGCCTGACTAGGCTCCTGGTGCCACGAGCACAGCAGATAACAGTGCAAAAAAATGGATACAAATGTACACCTAATACAGACATATATACATACTTGTACATATACAAATGATGCAATTAAACATTCAATAGGTCAATACAGTACAATAAGTATAAATAATGCAAATGAAGAACTAGGTACAGAAAGGCCAAAGCCAAATGGAAAAAAAAGTATTGCAGCACATGACAACATATCAGTTGGAAAGCAGGAAAATCAATTAAAAAAAACGTGAGTCAATTGTCGAGAAAATACAGTTTCGATTTCATTCTGAATACTGAAATGGTTGAGGAATCTTGCATAATATTAAGTAAAGCATGCTCATCATTAAGTAAATTAGGAATTTGCCACACTAAAAGCTGATTGCCGTAATTTGTTCTGGTTTTTACCTTAATAAAGTTCCTAGCTCTTAAGGAATAATTAGTTGTGGTATTAGTGTATGTAGAAAAAAAGTTCTCACGATTACTTATGAATTCTAAAAATGCTTTTTCGGATAATTTTTGTTTATATAGACTACTGATATTCAAAATACCGTCCTGGTGAAAGTATTCAGAGGTATGTTCGTACATCGGTAAGTTATGAATAATACGAACACATTTTTTCTGCATTCGGAATAGAGTTTCCAAGTTAGCTTTAGAAGTGACGCCCCAGATAAGTAGACAATAGTGGAGTCTGGAATGAATAGTAGCAAAGTACAGCTGACGCTTAAGTTTTAAAGGTAATAACGTGCGATGCTTATTCAGCATACCGATGGATTGTGCTATGCTACGTTTAATATAACTTACGTGATGCGTCCACCCGTAGATTTTCATGGAAGAGTACACCCAAGAACTTGTACTGGGACCTATTGGACCTATTTAGTAAACTGTCTTCAGTAACGTCGATTAATTTAGACACGAATGATACCGAGATGCTACTTCTTGGAACACGTACACTACATACATACCTGACCCGACCATCCAGATTATACCTTGCGCTACGGCAGGCATAGCCAAGGGGTCTGGTGGCTCCTCCGTTATGTAGGTACTGTTGTGGGTCACAGCCTCGCCACTATAAAATAAGTTCTGTGTTAAGAAATAGCAGTAGCACATAGCTTTATAAAGCTGTCAAATTGTCTACACATGCATGGAGCACCTAAATATAGCCACGAAAGCAATGTTTGCATTAGTGCAGGGTGGCAACAGAGCACAAAGTAGAAGTCACTGATGAATGTCTTGATAATGGGGACCCTTTCATCACAGTAAAATTGTTGACACGCCGCAGCAGCACATAGCAAAGAAATATTTGTTTACAAAACAATTCATTTTTTCATGACTTAATTTAAGCAACTTTCCTGTCATGTTTAGCTACGTATAAGGTATGTCAAAACATCTTGTCTTTAAAAGTACGTTGTACTAGTAGCAAGCTGTGGTTGCTTACACTTTTTTTCTCTAAAACGGTCGTAAACCGAAAACTTCGTAAGCAGAGTATATTTACAACGTCGAAACATTTATAGGCAAGGAAACATCATTGCAATAAGAATCGGTGAAGAGGCAAATGAGTCGTTAATATGCAACTTCAGCAGAAAAGCGGGAGATCACGCACAGCGCGCACATGATGAACACGATTATTTCCGAACGTTATATTTCTCATCGGAAGAAAACGCTTATCAAGATTTTCAATTTCGCATGGAAGCAATAAACTTGCGTAACTAAGTGCTGACAACCAGCGTTCAGCAAGCATCAGCACAGGTTTCACTGTTGTCGCGGGACTTCTATCTCCAACGTTCATGCACGCTATGCACACACGAGAAGCTCGCACAATGCGCGTGTGATTACTTACCTTTTGAATGAAAAAAATGGCTGACTAATGGAGTAGCACACGAGGAATAAGGATTATAAACAGGGATAAGGTGCCTCAGAAAGGCTGGCCAACGTTTCGATAGGAGGACCTATCTTCGTCAAAGGTGGCCTCGTCATCCTCAGCGGGTTAGTTTTAAAGGGTTAGTGGAGTGACGTCACGTCGATGTCGGCTGTGGCTGGCTCTAAAGAGAGAGACTGAGAAGAAAATGAGCGCTGGCGCTTGAGTGGCTAGGCGCGGTTTCTAAGACGAGGGGACAAGAGTGGGAGAGCGAGAAAGCGGGAAAAAAAAGAAAAAAAGAAAA
The DNA here is from genome assembly GCF_013339745.2 of Dermacentor silvarum. Lineage (NCBI taxonomy): Eukaryota > Metazoa > Arthropoda > Arachnida > Ixodida > Ixodidae > Dermacentor > Dermacentor silvarum. Next base: position 126,030,598 of record NC_051163.1, on the reverse strand, counting down.
AAAAAACGTCAGAGTGGGTTGGGAAAATGATTTGAATGGTACGGCGCGTTCGCAAAGCGCTCTCCAAGTTGCCGGTGCTGCGTCGACGATGTTACTCCCCACATACATGCCGCTGCGTAGTGGACGAGCTGAGGCGCGCTAACACGGATTATTTCTTTGCGACGTCCACCCAAGTTTCCACAACGACAAACAAAGGGGCCGCACTCCACGGCATAAAATCGTTGGTCCACATTTGCTTGGCGCGCCACGCATACGGCGAGTTTGCAGCATGACACAAGGTATCGTCGGGCACTTCTGTGCACGCTAACTGCGACCCACTTCATTACAGCAAACACAAAAACACACGATGAAGCTAACGCATCCTTGCGGCCCGCATATACGACCGCCCTCACAGAACACGGAGGAAAAACAACAGCGCCGCCTGCATACTTGTGAGACTGTTGTGGCCTCTGTGATGCCAAAAATATTAACCGGTACACTCACACGCTAAAATTTTGTGCCCGGTTGCACCCAACTAGGTATACATGTTGCGAGACCAAATAACCAGAGAAAAATCTACATTTTACGCTATAGTTTAGCGCAGAAAGTAATTTTATCACGTATTTTTTACGTTTGAATTGTTTCCGCCGTCTGCAGCCAGCAAAAGCATAGCCTTCGAGATTAGCTAACGTTATCCTTATCTAGCCGTCGCTGTGGAGTGATTTTAACGGTTTGGGCTGTCTCGAAGCTGTCTCGAAGCCAATCCATGAGGTTTCGCGATGCTGCCTACTTTTCCTACGCCATCACTTCGTTTTAAAGAACTTTCTCATGTCGTCAACATGAATTGTAGCCTCAGGAATTGTTGACACGATATCAGAGGTACACATGTACAGTGTGTGATGTTTCCGTGCGCGTTGTGACTGTTTCAGTCGGAAAGGATCAAATCCACGAGCGTTGATAGCTCGTGTGGCGCAGGTTACCCCCATATCGTCCGCATTTCCTTTCATTTAGCTGTGTTGAATGTGAGCGGGTTGCGCTCCTGTCGTCCGTGCCTTCTGTGTTTGTCGGGCGGCTCGCGAAGATTCCTCCCAAAAAAATGTCTCTGCAGCGTGCATGTGTCCTTTGTGGTGTGTGGCAGAAATGTGCTGTGGTGTACGATGTGTTTGCAGCCGTATTGGTGGCTTCTAGTCATTTGCTCTAGTGCCGTTTCTATGATGTAAGCTATACGTGAACTGAAACAACAATGCGCTGTTTTTCATAGAGACAAGTAGATGCATTGCTTAATGTTTCCACTTTTAGGGGCATGTGGCGTGCAAGCACTCGCAAGGTCTTGTGCATTTGGTGCGGAAGAAGGGAATACTTTTATTTGCAACTTTGTCTACTATAGGTAAACCGTTGCAACAATTAGCATTTTCGCCATGTGAATGCTTCTGCCATTTAATTAATATAATTTGTAGCAGTTGTTATTTGTGGAGAAGCACACTAAACATAATTTAACTTTGTGTCCCTTAGAAAATACTCATTACTGCATAACCACTATACAGCCCCATACCTCACTGTATGATAAAGATGAGTGTTCAGTTGAAAATGAAAATATCTTATAATTGCATGAAAGTACACATGCGAAATGCTACAGCAGCCTGGCATCACATTAATGTCAATATTGGTGACATCCGGTAACGTTCTTTGAACGTACTGTTTTGTAACGTTGCTACATTGATAACATTTACACGTTAAATTGATGTTTACATGCAACGTTGACAAAATGTGGGTGTCGGGATGTTGCTCTGACATTTATTTGTGACATCACTTGAACGTACAGCTGGCAACGTACATTCAACGTTGAGGTTGCCTGTTCAACGTTGCGTGACATTTGTTACAATCAGGCAACGTTTACACAATGTTCTGTGTTACTTGGGATACGGCGACGATACGGCGACGATTTCGTCCCCATTGAAGTCATATGGAACCTCACGGCGACGCCGACGGCAGAAATCCGCTTTGGAGTGTCCATATAATTGCTATCGCAAGAATATATCCAGAATTGTGAACAGACCCTGTAGTTCTACAGGCTGAGTAGCTGACACCAAGCTGCCATGTACACCGTCACGGTTTCGAGTACTCCAGAACTAAGCAAAGTTTTGATGTCGTGATTGTAAAAGCGTTTCACTACCTATTATTAATGAACTGGTAAAGATCACCATGTTGCCCTAAAGTATCGCTTGAGCTGCTCCGCAGTGCTGGCGTAACTTTGGATCTGAACTTAGCCCGAATACTGTTTTCTATACAGGATGGTCAATTTTAGCATTTCGCATATTTTTTTTACACTTCACAACTGATGTGTACAATCGATAGTTTGTAATTATGTTAGGGGTGTTTTCATGACGCTCCACAATCATGAGATCATTGCTATGAAGCTGTACAATTAGTTATAGCTCTTTTCGTTGCACTACTCAATTGTTTTAATGTTGACTAATCTTGTTGCACTCTATAAAGCACACCTTTTTCAGCATCAAAATAAGCAGTAGCTTAAAGGAAGGAAAGATGTTTTCTTTGCGGAAAGATTGTTGTGTGCAGATCTATTGCTTTAATTGCACATGCTGAAGTGACACGTTTTGATTCTCAGTATTTTAATACACTATGTGCTAAGCCATAAAACCGATGTCAGTTGCTAAAATCTTCGCTCTAATTACCATTGCCACAGGTTCGGTTAGAAATAGCGTATTATATCTGTTAGGTGAAAATGACATTGTGAAAATGCAAGTTAATTTTGGCTAGGCGTCTGCGTGTCATGTTAAAATGGAAGAGGACGGTGTAGTATTTCTGACCAATTCTAAGCCTTGATGCTACAGATAAAAGCGGATTCTCATTTCCATCAACCAAGAGAACCTTTATTACCACAAGAAACGCGTAGGTATTACGTGGAACAAAATCTACTCCTTGTTGTAGGCCGATGACGCGCTGCAAGTATGCCGGAGATATTCTCCACCCGGCAAATACGTGATAACGCGCGTTGTGAACAATTGCAGTTGCTGATCCTTGGCCTGTCTGAGTTGCTGAGAAATTTGGCGAAGCCTCTGAAATGGATGTCCATCCAGTAGACTACGCAATATTCTGCGTCTTGACAGCGTCAAGCCTCGCTCTGGGTCTTTACCACTCGAAGCGCGGAAGGAAGAAAGGAGGAATAACTGTCCACACCAACAGTGCTTCTGTTCCTGAAGCACAGCAAGAGGAAGTGTTCCTTGGTGGCCGATCCTTGCCAACGTGGTCCCTCGCCTTGTCTATGTTGGCGTCGGGCGCCACAGGGGTAGGCGTAGTCAGTATGTCGGCCCACCAGTACGCCTATGGCTTACACTTTCTCTGGGACAATGTGGCACTGGCGATGACAACTCCGTGCATTGTTTTTTTCGTCCTGCCGGTTTTGTATCGACTGAAGGTGACATCAGTATTTGAGGTAAGTGCCTTGCTCGTCATTCAACAACACTCGCCCTCTGTGGCACAGTGTTGCCAATTTTTCTTTGGAATTCTTTGCTGAGAGGTGAAAAATACTCAGATTGTTCTTTCGCACGCGAAGCACTATCTTATTTTCTTTGGGAGGCAGTGGCACTGCGTGAGTCTGTCCGAAATAATATTTTTCTGAAAATATTATGCATCAGCTCCAATAGACGATTAAAATTATTATTGAATGACCTGAAAGGATATTAGTTTCGGGAATAGCGAGTACATTGCTAGCATGGCGTAAATATAGTACTGTCACATTTTATAAACCATAAAATGCCCGAATCCGTGTTGGGTAGGCATTGTTTAGACAGACAGACGATTTCATGTTTCCGTTCCTAAAAAAATGGTTGGTTTAAAAATGAACCTATTAGGATCTTGTAGAATTTCTCATTTTTTAAAGCCTACTCGTTACGACCTTTTCACAAAAGCTGTTACGCTTTCAATAAGTTTGTCATTACCACAACTTTCTTTACTATGATGAATCCGTTTCTGCAGTCACCTATTGAAAAACCCAAATGCATATTCAAATTCTAGTAAAGGAGAGAAAGTATAGCTGTTATTCGGAAGCTGAGCTTTGTGTCCATGTTACGTACCAGGAGAAGAGGAAAGATCTCTTCAAATCCTTTAACATTATTTTTCTGCAAAGTGTGTGAAAGAAAGCAGACATACTTTTTTCAAATGTAATAATATATTTTTGTACCCTTCATTCAGTACATCAGGATGCGCTTTGGGAGCACAGTCGGAATCTCTGCCTGCATCATCTACTTTTTCTTCAGCGTGAGTGATCTGATATACAAGCCCCTTCTTATTTCTTATAGATGTGTGCAACGCAGGATTACCTTTTAAAAACGTTTAGAAAACAGGGTAGTAGCACTACCTCAGTGTATTGACGTGAATGAGGAGCATATTAGTCTGATGATTCAAGTTTCGACCTGGTAATTTAGGATCACAGGCATGACAGCCTTGTTCCTGCGGCTATCCATACACCACGGCATTTATATTTGGTGGTTTTCTGCCACTACAACCAACCCGACAGGTTGTCATTGCACCCCTAGGTATAGAATCTAAAGAACTATCAACTTCCCTCGAAATCGCAAGCGCTCTGGTTGGATTGTTCACTGAGGTTTTCATTCTTTTGAGCCTGCGACAGACAGTGTCATGTCGCAGAGTCGGCGAATCCTGCCGTAGCGCCCTTTCTGAGCGGCTAAGTGGAAGTGTGGCCGTCGCTTGTAGAGTCAACCTCGTGCAAACCCATGTCCACGACATAATATGGGCTTGACGGTGGCGATTCAGCACTTGATAACGTAGCTCAAGTCCAAGTGCCACTGCTGTTCACTCTCTGATTGACCTTAGGATTTGCTGCATCTTGTGCCTCTCATTTCTCTTCAAATCTTACATTGCGCCCGCTGTTTTACAGGCTGGGCTGGTCGTTTTGTTCAGCCCTCAGGGCAAGACAGCTCTCCTCTAGCCTCTTTAGGCTTGTGACGTACGCGCAACGACAGACATCATCGATTGGTTTAATGTTTCTGTCTACAGCGATTTCTTTGGCGTCTCCTGTGCCTGTGTTGCTCCGAGGGCGTTTGGCTCAAAGGCGGAGACGTTCAGGATCTCAGCGCGCTGCTGTTATGTTTGATTTTCCTACTTGAGGCAAGTGGAAACCCTTATCAGAACGGCATAAAAATCTGTTCTGGGTCCCCCGAACACAGTCAGCACGGATCGCCTGGAGCGGTTGGGTATTTACAACAAATATGAAGAACATGCCGCCGCGATTCTGATATCACAAAGAGAAAGGCTGAGCTCTACGCCGCAGGGCCGGTCTATCCTCCGACGGCTGGGATACGAACCTCGACCCCTGTTCTGCGGCGACGACACAGACTTGTTATCTCGAAATTTGAGGGACCACCTCTACGTCTCACCCATTCCACGAAACATGAATGCTAAATACCACGCAGGCTGCAGACAGGCCAGGACGAGGGCTCTGCAGAAGCGATTCGACAATGATCCGGCCGCCTACTACACGGACGCGAGTGCCACGACTCGCAGAGACTTCTACACAATAACCGCAACCAACCAAGTCACTACGATAACTTCCACAGTGAAGACTGCACAGCAGAGGCTGCAGCCAATGTTAGAGCACTGCACGGGCTCGGGCTTACCCGAAAGCCCGGGCCCCGCCCGGCCCGTTTTTTCACAGGCTCGGGCCGGGCTCGGGCACGGCATGTGGTTTTGACCCGGGCCTGGGCCGGGCTCGGACTTTCTGGTGGTGTGCATGTAAAGTGCAGCGAGTTATCCTCGCTCGTCTCGACTCTTAAAACATGTATTTTTCGGTCTCGGGCCGGGTTCGGGCCGGTTTCGAGCCAGGCTCGGGCCGGGCTCGGGCCGTACGCAAAGTGGTGGCGGGCCGCGCCGGACGGGTAACGTCGATTATTTCCGGGCCCGGGCCGGGCACGGGTCTCGCCATAAAACTTTGGTCGGGCTCGGGCGGGCAGCCCAACCTAAAAACGGGCCCGGGCCGGGCTGAAAAAATCGGCCCGTGCAGTGCTCTAGCAGCCATAGCGTTGGCCATATGGGACGCCGACTTTAAGGGTCAACCGGCTTACATGCTTACGGACTCGCAGGCAGCGTCTCGACTCTTTATGCGGGTAATTATGCCGCCCAGCGCTTCAAGAATACTTCGCTTACGCCTCGACCTTGATCGCGGCATAATGTGGTGCCCAACGCACAACGAACTAGATGGGAACGAAAGGGCAGACCGCATAGCTCGAGGAAGTAACAACCGAGCGGCGGCCAGAAACCTAGAGGAACCTCCGTCCGCAGTGCGCGAGATATTGGAAAATCAGAGAAGGGAGAGACGAACATTCGGCCTTCCGCACTCCAAAGTAACCAGAATACAAGCTCGGGACTGGCGGCGCATCCAAACGAACACATAGTCAGACCTAAATCTCTCATGCAAGATGCGCCCGGCGCATTACACAGACACCTGCCCAGGGTGTGGAGCAAAATCCAAGCTGGCTCACATAACGGGGGACTGCATGGCTAGGCCGAGAGTCATTAACTCACCCCTTCTAAGGCTGACAGACTTCGTACGGCAGTGGGAGGCACCGCTCGCAAGCGAGGACCGGGCGACCCTACTTGCCCTCCTGGACCAAGCTCAGCGAGCCGCTAGAGCCAGTGGATCCCTGGACTGAGGGCCCCACCCAGACCTGTCTTTAACCCTTTGACCTATTTAATAAAGGTTTTTCGTCCTCCTCCTCCCACTTGGAACCGTAGTCGCTTCAACTACTGCCGTTGCACCGAGTTCACAACCATTCGACGGAACCGCACTCGCGACGTTGCACTTCCATTCATTACCTATGAACATTCAATGAACTCCGTTTGAGTTCACAGTTTTTTTATTCACTTGATCTAATGCTTGTATTTGCTGCCACATTCCTTGTTTGCTGAGTCGGCCTCTTAGAAATCCCCTTCCCGTATTATTCTATGTGCACCTGATCATTCTTGCTTTCTGAAATTATTTTACGAATATTGGAATCTGTCATCTACTATACCTTCCGCCTTCACCAATTTGCCTCAAGCGGAAACGACGTGGTTTGGCCGTTGTTTGTTTTATTTCGAAAGGTTGGCCTTAGGCATAATACAAAGCACATCAAAAATACACGAACAGATTTGACTCATTCCAAAAATCCAGAAGTGAATGGTGATATGGTCCATGAATCCGACGTTCAAGGTCGGGTGGGTGGCCAGGCCGAAGGCCTGTTGCCCGTGCGTGGCGGAGACGGCTTAAGTGAAGTCCTGGGCACGTCCATAATCGGTGTGTCACTGTCACATTTTGAATTGTAGTGTCACAAAACGGGCACTATGTATCATAGGGACCGTGGTACTGTTGTGCCCAGAGAGAGGTCACGGACAGGATGAGCGTGACCCCGATACGCAGCCTCCGTAACGTAACCTCCTCTCAGCGGATTAACCCACCAGGGAGGTCTGACCCACATGGAGGTATAAGAGCTCGTGTGGTACGTCGGAGGTTTTCTTTTTCCCGCAGCAGTTGTCCACAGGCGTCTTCAGGAAAATGTGGAAGTGGGTACGTTCTGTTCTCCGAGTGGGTTGCCAAATCTGCTTCATGTAGACCCGGCAGGGCTGCTCGAGGCACCCACTGGACGCGTATCACTAAATTCGTAGTGGCAGCAATACGGTGAATGCTATACGAGAGAAGAGAGGACTGAGATACCCTACGTACGTCGTGGATGTCTTGAGTCGAGTCCATGCGAATGATGAGCTAAGAATATCGAGCAGCTTGAACAAAAGGAAGCAACGCGGCCAAGCCGTCCCGTATGGCGGCAAGCTCGGCAAGATAAGCCGGCGGTGCAGGATCGGCAATATACGAATACGTCTGGCCTGCCTCTGGTATCAATGGGCACACGAGAGCTGTGTGAATCGGGGTACCATTAACACTGGCGTCAGTGTATGCTATGAGAGCCGCATCGTCTTGATTATCATCGGTGCGACGAAGTTGGAAAACCTGAGCGTTCGCCTGGCGAGGAACCGCGCTATGCAGATCACCAAGAGGTTATGACCAATTAAGAGACCACTTAATTGTACCCTGTTCCACGGAGCTACATCGGGTGTCGTAGAAGCTGGATTGTCTATTTCATGTCCCATGTACCGGGCCAGTGCAGCAGCCGAATATAGCTTCAATGGCTTAAGGGCGCATGCGTATCGACGTTGGTGCACCATTTCGCCAAGACTGTTGAGTTGGGACTCGCCCTGTAAGGTTGGCAGCGGAGTTAGACGTGGCAGTCCCGTTATGGCCCGCATTGCTTCCTGATTAATGGCCTCAAGGCGAGCCCATTCTGTCTTCGTGAAGTGTTCAAACTGGGCTCTGTAGACGAGTCGTGGTTGTAGTACGGAACGGACAAGAAGACGAGCCATGTCGGTGCGCACTCCGTCAGATTTTTTTTGCGATTCGACGTATCAACTGTATCGTTTCTGCGGTTGGTTGCTTTGCCGTGTTGACCCACGGTCCAGCAGATCCGGAGGCATCAATTTCAAGGCCGAGTACACGGAGATTGAAGCCTCGTGTAGTGGCTGCTGATCCACATTTAACAGACGAGACTGGAGTACCAGTCGACGGCGCCCATACTTGTTCGCTACTGACATGTACGTTGTCTTTTCCTTGGAAATTTCAAGCCTATCTGAGCACACCAGTTATGTGTTACGTGCAGGGCCTCTTGAAGCGCTTGTTTTTGGCGGCAGATTTCAGGATGAACTAACCAAACGGTGAAGTTATCTGCATACATTACGTCTTGTACGTTACGTATCGTCGCCAGGTTCGAAGCTAGAGGAAGGAGGGTGATGTTGAAAAGGACTGGTGCGCGCACGAACTGACCTGCTGCGTGGCCAGCCAGATGAATGGAGAAGGTGCACGCGTGCAGGAAGGCTTGGACGAATGAGCAGACACGGCTAGGGAAGTGAAGCCAATGGAGAATAACATCAATTGCTTTGTGACTCACATGGTGATACGCTTCGCGGATGTCCATTGCCAGAATAGTGCGAATTCTTCGGGAGTGGCCTCTGATGAGAACCATAGAAGAAAGGTACTCAAGGCCATCCTCGGTGCCCAGATGAGGACTTGACCCAATTTGGCCATGATGATACCAGGAGTATCGCTCGAGCCACCATGTAATACGTGTCGCGAGCATACGCTTCAACAGGTTGCCTAACGTTGAGGTTAGCGCTGTTGGGCGCATATACAAGCGATATTGTCCGGGGGCTTTCCGGGTTTGCGAATAGGTACCATTTCTGTATGACGCCAAGAATCAGGAATGGCTCCTGCAGCCCAAGCTTCGTTTATGGCACCTAACAATACATCGAGAACCTTGCCTTCCGTGTTTTTATACAGTTCAAACGGTATACCATCCGGTCCTGGTGCCTTGCCTGGTTTGGACAGGTCTATTGCCGCTAAAAAGTCCACCATAGTGAAGGCAGTTTGTATACCCTCGAAGTCGACGAGCGTAGGTGCGCTGCCTGCGTCCGCGGGAAGGCTGTTTTGTACAACGAAAGGAGGCGGTGCTGTGTCCAAAGCACGAAAAAAGGTGTGGGCGACCGTTTCGGCGAATACTGCTGGTGTCTGGCAAGATGCTAACAGCGCACAGGCTGCAGGTTCTGGAGGGAGCCGACCGCGTTCCATTACACGGAAGGTGCGCCAAATAGAGGCATTGGAGGACGAAAGGCCGAGGGAAGAGCACCAGTCTATCCAGTGGCCACGTTCTAAGCGGTGTTCATGGCACCGAACTACTGCAGTAAGGCCTTGGGCCTCCAACCGGAGGGAATTTGATGGTCACGTTCTGATGCGAGTTCTGCTTGGCGGCGCGACGCCCAGAGACGCAGAAGTTGCAAATCTGGAGCGGTTCGCAATTCATCAACCCACGAACTATGGGTTGCTTCAACTAGTGCCGCACTAAGACAATGTGAAGGGTCCTGAATGGAGCTGGATACAATGCTTTCTGATACCGCCCTATATCGTTCCCAGTCCACCACTCGGCAGAGCCAGCGAAGGCGGCCTGTTCCGCCCGAAGGTAAGCCAAGGTGAATCGGATGGTGGTCACTTCCCCAGGACTCGGGTTAACATGACCACGAGACGGCCGTCCTTCCTAGCCACCAAGGTAGGGCCGGTGAGTGGGGCGGCGCGCGAGGGTGGTCACGCCGACGGGTAGGCACTGACACATTATTAAGCAGCGTGAATTGGGCGTCCATAAATGTGTCCAGCACACACGTACCACGCGTACTGGAAATGGCGTAACCCCATGTGGTGTGGGGCGCGTTAAAATCCCCTGTTACCGTAATGGGGCAACCAGGATGCTTCTGTCGTAGGTGCGCCAACCAGCCGAGACACAACCGAGCCGCACGACCACAGTAAGGGCGTGCAAAGTACGAAACGATGATATCGTCTGTGCATTCGAGACGGACCAATACGGCCACGACTTCTTGCCATAAAGTGCCCCACCGTGAAAGATCAACACGGGTCTGATAAAGGGTGGATCGTACATACGCAGCAGCCTTTCCTGGAGGGACATCAGGCGTAGCACTCCTACGGTCCAGCATTGAAGGCGATGAGTATGCCGCAAATCCTGAAACGGGTGGCAGGCCGTTAGTTTGTTGAAGCAGTAGAGCCCAAACACGCAGTTTCCCATATCTGAGACGCTGGCGCAGCTCTCCGACCTTCCCGGCGATGCCGTGGCAAATCCACTGTAAAATTCCTTTTGACTTGAAGACGTAGCAGCCATCACAGGTTGAGGTTGGCCACTAGAACCGAGATGAGATGCTGGAGCTGTAGCACAACGAAGCGCAAGAGTCCTTGGGTTGAAAAAGACTGTGACATATATGCTGGGTTAACCACGTGAGCAGGAATGGACGCCTGACGTCGATTGTGATGCCCGCGATCCGTCATCACGACGCTGGAGCAGTGTACGGCGTTGCATAAGACGCTGGCTTTCCTTTTCTACAGTGGCGAGGCGAGCGTCGATCTCGAATACTTCATTCGCGAAGGGAGGCGGCGTGTCTTCTATCGATTGTGATGCCCGTTGCCGTTGTGGTCGCGAAATGAACGCCCTAACGGCTGCGGTATATGTAGGTTTGGCCGCATCACATTGTCGCTGTACTTGCTGTTGTCACCTGGCTAGCGTCTTCTTTCAGCGATGCTAGAACGGCGTAACAGTTGTACACGGGGACTTGTTTCATCGATGAACCTTGAGGGGTGCTTACTTAGTGCCGAGAGCGGCGTTGTCGAGCTTTCTTAGTAGCTTTCAACTTCGTAGAGCATTCGTGGAAGTGATGTCATGATCGTTTGTTTGGCTGATGCTGATGGGTCAGGTTCCATGGTGTCGTCCTTAGGTGGAAAGGGCACGATTACTTCATGTGTCCCTGTTTAAAGCAGGAGTAGCAGTAAACAACGCAGGGCTTGAGTGGGCGCGGGTGCAAGACGCAGCAGTACTACAGGATAGGTTCAGGTGGGGTCTAGTGGACAGTGTGCTTCGCGTTCGCAAAAGAAAAGCTCGACATCATGGCCGCAACGTCATCTTAGATGCCCGACGAATAAATGTTTGCTTGTTCCGAGTCTTCTTTTCTCACAAGTTGGTGACACGGACGCTTCCCACATCGCAACTACTCGTCCCACCGCTTCTCTTCGACGTCATGGAATCGAACTCCCAAAACAATGCCACATCTTCCATCGCCAAACTGAAGCTTCCCTAGTTCGAGCCAGCAGATAGTGAGCTCTGGTTTCACCACATCGAAGCGCAGTTCCACCGTCACCGCATCGTATCCCAGACGGCCAAGTACGACTACGTCGTGAGTGCGTTTAACCCTACCACCACAGCTTTGATCAGCGACGTTTTGCTCAGCTCCCCCACCCGACAACCCCTACGACATCCTGAAACGGGAGTTACTGCGACGCACGGCCGACTCCGAGATCGCGACGCCTTCAACAGCTTCTATCATCGGAGGAACTTGGCGACCGAAAGCAGACCGTGCTGCTTCGTCGCATGACCCTGCTACTCGGAGGCAATTCATCTTCAACGGACTGAAAAATCGTCAGCGAGCTGTTCCTTCAGCGTCTACCGAATCAGGTATGGATGATTTTATGTGCCTTACCTGCGGCAACGTCCATTGAAGACTTAGAAACAGCGGCAGACCAAATCATGGTAACTTCCCATCTGTTTGTATCTGCCATCGACCGGTGTCAGGCGCCAGTATCGACCCCGTTACAGTTAGAGCAGTGCTATGACAAACTCAGCGCCTCAAACGCACCGCTTGCTTCGCAAGTCCATCAACTACTGAGGTAGCTACCTTGCGTTTCTCTGCGGGTAGAGATAGTCACGTTATCGTACGCCGAACCAAAGCAACTCCCGCTATTCCACTGCCGCTATTTGTTGGTACCAAGCCCGATACGGCACTCGTGCACGTCAGTGCCGTCCACCGTGTAACTTTTCGGGAAACGGTCGGGCCAGTCGCTGGTGATGGCAAGTGCTACCGGCCCTGTGTAAAGCCGTCTTTTCTATGTCACCGACCGCGTAGCGAAAGTTCGCTACCTTGTAGACAATGGCGCAGAAATTTGTGTGTTTCCACCTACCTTTGACGACCGAAGTACATCGCCACGACACGTCCTTTCTCACTGCGGTCAACGGTTCTAATATTAGAACGTATGGCCAGAAATCAGTCACTCTTCATCTCGGACTGCAGCGTCCCTTTAGATGGTTATTCACCATCGCTGACGCCGGCGGCTCCATCATTGGTGGAATCATTTTTTGTGGAACTTCAACTTGGTTGTCGACCTACGCCTATGCCGCCTGCTAGACTCCACGACAAACTTGTCGGTACAAGGCATTACCACAACTGCACCGCCCTTGCGTCTCCTACAAGCACACACCCAGGTATCGACAGCTTAGTCTGCCATCATACAAGAATTTCCAGTTATTTCCACCCCCCTCGCCTGATCGCGCAATCCTGCACAAGGTCACGCACCACATTGTCACGAAAGGACCACCAGTATATGCCCGACCCCGCCGCTTAGCACCTGACCACGTGAAAATTGCAAAACAGGAATTCGATCACATGCTCTAGTTGGGGTTCGTTCCGACTTCTGCTAGCCCTTGGGCGTCAGCTTTACACATGGTTCCAAAGAAGACAGGTGATTGGAGGCCATAAGGAGATTACCACGCGTTAAACAATGTGACGATTCCCGACCGGTATCCTATTCATCACATTCGCTACTTTACCGCTTCGCTTCATCATTGCTGCATATTCAGCAAAGTGGATCTAGTTAAAGCTTACCATCAGATTCCTGTGGAGCATTCCGACATTCCTAAAACTGCAATCATCACACCATTCGGCATATTTGAATACGGTCTCCGACCCTTCGGTCTCCGAAATGCTGTTCAACTATTTCAGCGCTTCGTTGACCAAGTGCTACGTGGGCTGACTTGTTGTTTCGTCTGACGACATTCTCGTTTTCAGCCGATCTGCTTCGGAACAAAAATCGCACCTGCGTAAGGTCTTCCAACGTCTCCGTCAATACGGCCTCGTTATCAACGTCTCGAAGAGCGAGTTTGGCTCCGATTCCCTCGATTTCCTCGGGCATCGAGTTGATCAACGTGACATCCAGCCCATCTCACTCCGTGTTCAAGTCATTAATGATTACCCGCAACCATCGACCACAAAGAAATTGCGGCAATTTCTGGGCCTCATCAATTACTACCGCCGTTTAATTCCTCGCATCCATCTTGCAGCCACTGCACGGTCTGCTCTCAAAAAAACCAAAGCAAACACGCCTCCACTATGGACGAGTGCTGCCGAACGTGCTTTTACCACTTCCAAAAATGCTCTCGCTTCCGCCACTCTTTAGCGCACCCGAAGCCAGATGCGCCAATTTCCGTTATGGTGGACGCGTCCGACATAGCTGTTGGCGCTGTTCTTCAACAGCTGGTTGACAATGCTTGGTAGCCCATACATTTCTTCTCGAGGAAGTTGACAGTGCAAGAAACTCGCTGCAGCACTTTCTGCAGGCAGTCTACCTCGCAGTCCGCCACTTCCGTCATAACCTCCAAGGTCGCCGGTTCTTTATTCTCACCGAGCACAAGCCACTGATTTATGCTATTACTTCCAACAGTTCCTCGCACACGCCACGTGAAATTCGCCAGCTTGCTATAATGCCGAGTTCACTACCGACATTCGACATATCAGTGGTACCAACAATTACGTTGCTAATGCCCTGTCACGGATTCACATCAACGCAACTCAAGTCGCTCGTTGCGGCATCGACTTCATGCGCCTAGCTAGTGCTCAGCGCACAGACCCCGAACTTCCGACACCCAAAACTGCAACCCCTACCTGCGCTTCGAAGAGGTCTTGCTACCTGGCTGCGACTATACCGTCATTTGCGACGTGTCTACAGGTCGACCACGACCGTATGTCCCACAATAATTCCGACGATAGGTCTTCGACGCTCTACACTCCTTAATGCACCCAGTAGCATGAGCTACGCAACGTCTTGTCCCCTCCCGCTACCTTTGGCCCCGTGTGAATGCGGTTTCGGTTGCTAGGCGCGGTCGTGTATCCAATGCCAGCATGCCAAGGTCAACAGACACACCTTGAGCACGCCGGGTCATTTTCCACCACCAGTAATTCATTTTGGCGATGTTCACGTCGACATTGTGGGTCCGCGACAACCGTCCGCGAACCAACGTTACACACTCACTTGTATCGACAGATTTACCCGCTCGCCGGACGCAACGCCGCTAAGTAACATCACTGCAGAATCTGTTGCACAGGCTCTTGTGCACACCTGGATCGCTCGTTATGGCGTGCCACACACCATAACGACAGACCGAGGGATACAATTCCAATCGTCCCTCTTTCGGGCTCTCTCACGCCCTCTAGGCCTAACACACATACAAACTACGGCTTACCACCCCAGTTCCAACGGCATGGTAGAACGCTTCTACCGTCAACTGAAGGCATCACTGCGTGTGCAGGACTCAACAATTCCATGGACAGAGCGCCTGCCTGTGGTTATACTAGGTCTTCGCACCGCCGCAAAAGAAGACACACAGTGAAGACACACATACTCATCATTTGGCAGCAGTGGTCACGGCTGGAAGCTACGAACTTCAGGGAGAACATTTCTGCTTACTTTTGCAGTTTCATCGTCCATACCTACAAGCCAAGCACGGTCCCTTCAGCCCACGTGTTGTGTCTACATCCACTGCATTGCATTCGTCATCAATCTTCGTGCATCACCGGACCAGCTGGCTGCGTGGTCTACCAGAGTCGAAAGCCTCCACTGCGCACCTACCTGGTCGTGACGCCGCGCTTTTGTCGGTATAAGAGGGACGGCGGAATCGACTTCGCATCATTTGGCAGCAGTGGTCACGGCTGGAAGCTGCGAACTTCAGGGAGAACATTTCTGCTTACTTTTGCAGTTTCGTCGTCCATACCTACAAGCCAAGCACGGTCACTTCAGCCCGCGTGTTGTGTCTACATCCACTCCATTGCATTCGTCATCAATCTTCGTACATCACCGGACCAGCTGGCTGCGTGGTCTACCAGAGTCGAAAACCTCCACTGCGCACCTACCTGGTCGTGACGCCACGCATTTGTCGGTATAAGAGGGACGGCAGAATCGACTTGGCATCATTTGGCAGCAGTGGTCACGGCTGGAAGCTACGAACTTCAGGGAGAACATTTCTGCTTACTTTTGCAGGTTAGTGCCACTCCAGGTTACGCATTTGTTAAAATTACCGTTTCCTCCGTGACTGCTGCTGCTCCCGGTGCTCGTATTATATTTCGTGCTTGCCTCTATGCCAACTTGTGCGGAGCTCGCGAAACTAAATGATTAGCTAGAAGCCTTGTTCAAGGGTCCATGTGGCGAGGTAGTCACTGATCTCGTGAAAAAGTAGTCAATGAAGCTATCAACAGAACCAAACATACTTGAACTGAAAGGTGAAATGTAAGCACTGATAAAAAAGTGTCGACATGCTCAACTCAATTGTTGAAGATACTCGAGCTCAAAATATTTCTTTGACCTCGGTTAACAAGGAATTAAAGGCCGAGAATGAAGCATTGACCAAAGGCCTGTCGGAACTTGAGCAGCACTCAAGAATAAACAACGTGGATATTAAGAGAGTAGCATGTACACAGGGCGAGAGCTGTCTTGCGATCATGAAAGCTGTAGGTGAAAAAATATGCTGTCCAATTTCTGAAGACGACATCGATGTTGTACACCGTGTGCCAACGAGGTCAGGAGTGGGCAATAAGAACATCATAGCCCGGTTTTACTCAAGGACAAAGAAGCAGGATTTTATTTCTAAGGCCCGAAAGGCCCGCCTAAATTCTAAAGATCTCGGTTACGCAGGGCCTAATAATGTTCGCATTCCTGCAACAATATCAATGATCACCTGACCCGAGAAAACAAAGTGGTGTTTGCGAAGACTCAGTCGCTGAAAGGGGACAAAGGTTGGCAATTCCTATGGACAGAGAATTGCCAACTTAAGGCTAGAAAGACGTGCGAGAGTAGAGTCTTTCGTATCTGGTCCGAGGGTGATTTATCGGTCTTCCGGTGAATATTGGAGTGTCAGGGAACTAGCATATTTTGTTGCATTCGAAAATGTCATCTTATTTTTCAACTGAGAAACTCAAATCTTTTCTTATGAACCCATGCCTATCTGCAGTTCACGTTAATGCGCGAAGTCTAAAAAACACTACGACGAAATCTACAATTTCTTAACATCTTTAGACCATACATTTGCTCTTATCTGCATTTCTGAAACTTGGCTTCACAAGCAGATGATGACTTATTTGGTTTTCCCTCCTATGCTTCTCAGTACTGCTATCGTTCTCACCAGAGTTACGGAGGTGTTGCTGTTTTTGTATCTCCTGATGTACGTTACAAGCGCAGACACGACATATCATTTTCAGTGCCGAATTGTGAAGCTGTGTGGATTGAACTTGAGGATGTCAACCAGACAATTATCGATTGTGTGTACCGCTCACCTTGATCTTCAATTTCTGCTTTTTGCGATGACTTGAACACTGTACTTGGTAACTTGTCGGCAGAAAGGAAAAATGTTGTGCTTCTCGGAGACATCAACATTAACCTTTTAGATGACTGCAGCGCTGCAACTACTGCCTACACTAATTGCCTTCATGGATTTGGCTTCGAATCACTGGTTTCCCTCCCAACTAGATGTACTTTAGGGGCTTCCGCCACGCTAATAGATCATATATTCTCCAACCTTATGTGTCTTCCAGCTTGCGGTATACTTGAGAATAACATCACGGAATCACTTCCCTGTCTTTTTTAAACTTCCTTGTCAATTATGGAAACATTATCATGAATTCTACAGAGCTGTCATTATTAAAGATGTCTTCATCGCTCGCGTTAGTGAGGTAAATTGGTGTTCTGTGACTTCACAGTCAAGCGCAGAATCAGCTTTTTATGAGTTTTCGGAGATAATAAAAATTTATTACTAATTCTACCAGATTTGTGAAATGCAGAAGACATGTACCAGCATTACAGAATCCTTGGTCTATTAGCTAGCCTACGTAAAAAAAAGATAACCTTTACCGAAAAGTTAAACGACGCCCGTTTAACATTAAACTGATAGCTCGCTATAAAATCTATTGTAACATCCTAAACAGGCTGCTCAAGGTTGCCAAAAGAAATTATTATGAATTCAGAATAGCAGAAGCCGGAACCGATGCCAAAAGACAGTGAAAAATAATAAATTCCTTCTTGAACCGATCCAGTCAGGATAAACCAATAAGTAAGCTTCATTCATCAGACGCAACCAGTAGACATCGCCAACGCATTAAATGAGTTTTTCTGTGACCATACTTTACATCATACCAATAATACTCATTTAGCATTTCGGCGCTGCTTACAATCATTTTACTTATTTCCAACTGGCCAAGATGAAATGATCAATGTCATTCATCATTTAAAGGTTACAGGAGCAGGTATGGCCGAAATCTGTTCAATTACCATTAAATTAGTAGCTCATCTTATCGCCCGCCCGTTATGTTATGTTACGAATTTAGCACTTAAAAGTAGAGTATTTCCAAGTGAACTGAAAAAATAAAAAATTATTCCAGTATTTAAAAAGGGTGACCGCTCCTGCATTTCTAATTATCGCCCGATAGCAATTCTTCCTTTCTTTAGCAAAGTTATCGAAAATGTATTGAAAAGCGCCTAACTAAATACTTCTCAAAATTTAACCTTCTTTCACCAAATCAATTTGGCTTCAGGGTAGGTTCTTCGACTATGCTTTACTTTCTTTCACAGATAAAATAAAATGCGCCATAGATGCAGCCTTCTACGCCGGATCAGTTTTTATCGATCTATCGAAAGCATTTGACTCAATAAGTCACGTCATCTTACATGCTAAACTACGGGGAGTAGGCGTCGATGGCCCTGCACTAGAACTTATAAAAAGTTACCTAACAGATAGACAACAGGCTGTGTATTTTAATTCTTCACTTTCTAAATTCAGAATAAACAATAAAGGGGTTCCGCAGGGGTCAATACTAGGCGCACTTCTATTCATTTTTTATGTAAATGATTTGCATGGCTGTCTATCAGAAACTGAGGCCTTCCTTTACGCCGACGACACCACTTTACTTGCAACCGATCGTTCACTAACGTCTCTGACTGCTAAGCTAAATACTGATCTGAGCAATACTTTATAGTGGTGTCATCTTAACTCCCTAAAAATAAATCCTGCCGAAACGTCTTTTATGCTTTTTCATTCAAATCATAGGACACCTGAATTCATTTCCACTGTCAACCTAAACTCTCTTGTCATCAGTGCAGTAAATGAATGTTCATTTCTTGGTATAATTCTAGATTCTAACTTAACATTTACAAGGCATATTGCCTATTTGAAGCGCTAACTTGCTCCTGGTATTAGAATTCTACTTAAAGCTAGGTATTATTTTAGCAAAGCACCATTGCTAATTCTGTAATATTAATTTATTCATAGCCATATCAATTATAGTATTACATCGTGGGGTAACACATATCCAACCCATATAGCACCGCTACAGCATTTTCAGAATCAGGCCATCCGGATATTATCGTTCAGCTCATTCTACTGCAGAGCTTCTGATATGCTTCAAAACCACAATCTACTGCCAATAAATAAACTTGTTAAATATAACTTGGTCGTAATGTTATTTAAAGTAATAAATAGTCCTCCCCCAGTAAATATATTTTCGGAGGTTACCTTGGTAAACTTGAAGTGCACAAGGTTTGCAGATAACAACAATTTCCTATTCCCACTAATACATACTAATTATGGAAAACAATCTGGATATTTCACAGCATTGTCTACTTGGAACAGCCTCCCACTAGATGTCAAGCGCTCTTCTTGATTAGGTCTCTTCCAGAAAACCTGATTCACTTTTCTACTAGAAAAACAAGATTGATCACATATCTAGTCTGTTCACTTCACTCCGGCTAATTTATCTTTCGTTTCTTTTTTCCTTTTATGATTTACAATTTTGCACACAATAAACTTTTTTCGTTCGTTGTGAATGCTTTAGCTACTACCTTAATTGTAATAATAGTTAGTGACTCTGTATTATTTCCAGTTTGTACTTCTTATACTTTACCTAATATTCCACTTAGTGAATACTGCATTGCTGTTTTATGTTATATATTAGCACAAATGTATATTTTCTGTCAGGAGGTCCCCTTTCAGCTACATGCTCTGGGACCTCCTTCTGTATACTTATGCAAGCATGTATTCTACTTACGAAAGCAAATAAACTGAAATAAACTGAAACTGAAGTGTTCATCCGCGTAGCTGGTTTTCGGAACGACACTTTCTTTGCGTCGGAAACGACATCAGCTGAGCTACACTCTTACGCCGACCGCCTGCGAACTACTATGGCTACTGTCGTACCACCGCCGCTTCGTCAGGATTGCAAGACCGTTTATCTGAGCCCATCATTACATCATACCAGCCATGTCTTCATCCGTCACGATGCCACTCGCACTCCACTACAAGCACCTTACGACGGTCCTCTTGAAGTCGTCGAGCGCGAGCTTAAGTACTTCACTCTCCTTGATAACGGACGCGAAGAGACGATATCGATAGACCGTTTGAAGCCAGCTCTGGTGGACGCTGGCAACGCCATCCCAAGCAGCTAAACCGCTCGTCGGCAATGCCTTCATTGCTAGGCAGGGGAGGGGGGGGGGGGGTCCATGTAGAGGACAGTGTGCTTCGCGCCCGCAAAAGAAGACAAGCTCGACATCATTGCCGCAACATCACTCTCACTTGGAGCCACGGTGTTAGGATATAGCCACGGGAAAGTTTGCCGAGCCATTTATAATTTTCGTTGTGACAGAAAAAGATTGCCGTATTAATATTTTCTCATTTTCCATGATTGATTTATTTATCCTTCAATAAATTCTTGATTTAGCAAATTCAAAAAGTAATGTCACAAAATCACAATTATATTAGTATTAATGTTATTAATCAAAGTTTACGTCTATACTTTAGTGTATTTAATTTGTTATTAAATTCATATTAGTACTCCTATCTAGGCAAGGCTGACTAACTTAGTACAGACTACTTAATTCTTTTATTACCGGTTCGTTTCCCATCTTCAATTATTCATGTATTTTCCTTTATTTTTTATTAATCACTTCTAAACTAATTTATTTGAAATTTCGATCATAATACCACCGGGTTCGTGGCCTATCCCCCACAGTGGGTTGTGCCATTGATTGAGGCTTCATCATCATCGTCAGCTTAGGTGCCCGACGAATAAATGTTTGCTTGTTCCGAGTCTTCTGTTCTCACAGGGGAATTAGGACCGTGAAGTGTGATTAGGCACATGCGACAGCTATCTAGGTAGCGAGCAGCGACGACCTTGTGTGTAGGACACGATAGTTCATAGAGGAGCTTTTCAGGTTCTTTGTCATGGTCAACACCATTAACCACAAAGCGCCTTAAGTCAGTACCACTGGCGAGGTACGCCTGGACTGGAAGGACACGTTCTTCAGCGGTCAACAAAAACATCATGAACAGCGTTCCAGTGGCACGGAAAACACCAACAAACGGGGCGAAAATCCGGAGCTAGGGAAAAATACGTCCGATCAGAGCGAGCGCTGGAGGCGTTTCCCTTGGCAGTAGTAAGAAAGCGCAAAGTGACACTTCTATGGTGGAAGACAACAGCTTAGCTGAGCGTTGACTATTCTTGTGCAGTACAGCCATGTGTATTATAGCAGCTATTATTACAGCTATGGGTACCATTGCAGTTATGGCTATTCGGTAACGGAGGCCTTACATGAACATAGGCCTGGTATAAATACATGCTGCACCTTATGCAGCATGTATTTATACCAGGCCTATGTTCACGTAAGGCCTCCGTTACCGAATAGCCATAACTGCAATTTAGTGCCTATCACGCATTCGCACAGACTAAAAAATACAAAACTACAGCACAATCTTCCTTCAATTCTAAATAAAAACCAACAGTGTACACTTCAAAACTTCAATTGCGAGCACTTTTGTGAAGATCAGATAGTTGATATATGTCACTTATATTTGTATCTGTTTCTTCTGCATCGATCTCATACAGTTCTTGCTTTATTTCATTTTTTACTGATGCTGACCTTGCTAGAAGCGCATTTATATTACTATATCGGCTTTTTTTGCATTTGCTTCTTGCTGGGTTACATTGCCCGCCTTTTAACGGCTACCTGGGCCCCTTTCAAGCTGTGGATGCAGCTTTTAGCCCAGGTAGTCATGCAGTGCTATCTGGTGAATACAACGATGAAATGGTTGACTTCTTCATGCAATTGCATGCCCTGCTTGTTCACTTGCCGCATAACATTTGTTGCAATTTATATAAAAAAGCAAATTCGCCTTAGATTTAATTTAAAATACATAACTTTTTTCAGGAAACACTTGGAGCTGTGAGCATTTACAGCGCAGCAGTCGGGGTGTCCACAAGTAAGATTATTTTCGTCTTTCAGTCTTTAATCACTATAGTGCATGTTTCCACAGTAGATATACCAACGTGAGGCAGTCTGTCACGTGAACGTTTTTTCATAAGTATGCGCTTATGATTACGAGAGCAAGTATTTGCACACTGAAGCGAAATTTTGTTGTCGCCGTAGTCGTGATGTTAGGCATAATGTCAATGTGCGACAAGAATGCGCTATCCGCGCCGTGTGCTACGGGTGCGAGGGTGAGCCAAGAAAGATGGTTTGATGTTTCCGGTCTTCCCTTGCGGTTAAAGTTGGAGGTCACGAGATCAAGAATGCGCAAGGGAAAAAGAGCGCACGTGTGTTGTAGGTACAGAAAGTACAGAAAGAAACAAGGTACAGAAAGTGTATTGAAGGTACTTTCGCCGCGCCAATAGTGTGAAGATCCAGAGTTGAAAAACCCGTAGACGACGACGTACATAATAGAGATACACACAAGCGGCGCCACTTGCACCAAAATTTATTTCAAGAAACCGCCATTAATTATGCATAGAGCGCTGTCACAGTTCACCGGTGCGCAGTCACGTTCAATAAAGCAGCTATTTTGCCAATAATGACTGCAATGTCCCACTCACGTAACAATCGCCTGCTTCAATGATTCTTTTTGCCTTAATTAATAATCTTACCCATTTATGATGGCTTCTGAAGACCACATAGCACGCAAAAGGCTGGCGCGCAGTTACAATAATGACAGTAAATTGCCAGGGGACCCTATCTGCCATTTCTAACCGTGCTAAAGATCAAACATGGTTTTAAGACAACCATTGATGAAATTTCAATGCCATTTGCCCGTCTCACTGCTTCTTGTCGCATGTAACCTGTGCGTTATCGTCCTCAGCAAATAATGGCAACCAATGCAATGTTTTATTTCAAATACACTTATATAACATTGACTCCTACTTGATATATGCGACTTGTCCCACCATTTGCTGGGAGAAAAAGGGAGAAAGAGGAGCTCATAGTCAGAGAGTTTAAGCAGAATAATTGTCTGGTTGGCTACTCTGCGCAGAAAGATTGGGTAAGGAGAAAAAATAAAGCGATACAAATATAAGCAAAAAGACCTGTCCACACACTACTTTTTTTGTGGTATGGTCTGGGATTACTATAGTCTTGTTCAGAGAATACTTTCTTCACAAATGCCGATCACTAAACCGTCTTTCTGTGTTGCCTTGTCTACAAGCATTGCTTCCATGCATTCTATTTCTCTTCATCAAGTGCTCGGCTTCCCGCTCATAGCGTGCAACGTGATGATCGGAGTTCTTGGAACCATTTATACGGCACTGGTAAATATTCGTTTTATTGTTGTTTTTTGGTTCCTTGGTTTAATTTTGTTAAGTAAACTTACTAAGTTATGTAGCTATGTTTGGTAAAGCTTCTGAAGGAAACGTCGTGCATGAATCAGCAACAAATGGTGTTAAGGTATCAGTAACATTACGATGACTGAATGCTTGGTAAAGTGAGGCATGTGTCAGAAGTGTGCGCGGTTAAGTGCTAAAAGTCGCTTTCTTGTTGCCGACGTATTACTTTAAACTGCTCAAAACAAAGCGACGTGTAAACAAACTTCGTTGTAAAGGCTATAACTTCCACCAGTAAATAATCTTGAATAAATAATCATCGCCAGTCATTTCTGAACACGACAATGACGAAGCGCTGGTGCCCATTGCACATTAGCTTAGTGACTGGCGTGCCTCAGGCGTCGATAGCTATTTGGCTCAACTGATGAGCTACTCCGTGTTAATATGGCGATTCTTCTTTTACCCCAATATATCATCGCGAACTACATTAGGTACAGATCCGTCAACATGCAGGTGTCGGAGCAACCCACATAGCCCTGCGACTTTTGCCCTCGGGCTCTAGTTTCTCTGGACCAAAATACACTACTTGTCATGCCACTCAATGAAAGTAATCCTTCCTAGCGTTGTCATTTAAGGAGCTATCTTTCTTGGAATGCGCGGGAAGAGAGGCGCTCACTTATAACTCCAAAACATCCAAAACCTTTTCTACTCTTGCGATATTTGTGATGCAGAAATTTTCGCATCAAGTCTGGGTCAATGTGAAATCACGCATGCACTAAAAGTGTTTATATATATATATATATATATATATATATATATATATATATATTGTGAAAGAAATGCTCACCCGTGTAACAACAACAAAAATACTGTTATTTTACGGACGTTTCGGCCGGTGGTCCGGCCTTGATCAGAGTGCATGAGAATGCACAAGACGTTCATTCCCAAGGCGTCGGAAAGTCACGTGGAAAGGACATGTGGCTGCAAACAAAGTGTAACGGGGAAAATACAAAAATAAAGAACTGATACACGTTTAAAAAAAGAAAACGCCTAACTAACAGATGGACAGAGGACCACGCGTGGATGGCTACAATGAGTCACGGTGGTGGAGGCGTTGTGCTCGCCGTGGAAGAAGTGAAAACAAGAAAGAAAGAAATCACGGTGGAAGAAGAGGGAAAAGAGGGGGGAAAACAAATGTGGGTGGCTGTGATGAGCCGCCCCCAGGCAGCGCGTTCCTGAGTCTCGAGGGACCACCATCGTTTAAGATAAGAAGACGACACTCTACTGCGGACAAGCCGTGCGAAGGGGGGATGCGACACAATACAGCGTCTACAGAGTGAAAAAGAGCATATGTGGACGTGTCAGCACGAAGCAAGAGCGTTCGCTATGGATCAGATAAAATGTCAGTACTCTCAAAAATTAAAGCCAGGAAATTTTCTCGCGACAGTGTTGGTCCTCATGACAACCGGCTGGGATCAAAACATGATATGCCTCCCATACCAGCAGCCTTACATAGCAACAAATCGATTGATAACGTTGTCAAGCTGTCTAGTATTCAACTTACCGCAGTCGAGCTTAGCCCCCTCTCAAAAGGTTCAAATTTTTGCCCGGCCACTGGCGGTTTTAGTGAACTTCAGCTTCTTAAAGATTTAGAGAACTTTGCAAGAATATTGAGACTTCGGGAATACTTTCATGACCATCCTAAATCAGAAAAAACACGCGATGCGCTACCTAGCGGTGAGCACTAGACTCTTCCTCCACAGCGCGACAAGTGTCTGGATATATCTATTAAAGCTGTACAGCGCGATATAATTCAGGCGTACAAAGAACAAGTTACATTTCGACGCAGTATCTCTATTGAAGAAAAAAGGGCACTGAATGAATTCTTCTTCTTCTTTCTGGGGTTTTACGTGCCAAACCAGTTCTGGATGAATTAAACAGCAAGCAATATCTTGTAATTATACCTGTTGGCAAAGGAGGTGCCATAGTGACTATGGACAAAAATGACTATGTTAAGGAGGCCAACAGACAACTGACTCTTCATGCTCTCAAACACTAACTTCTTATCCTACTAAAGATTTTGTACTGGAGATCAAGAATAGAATCACGCAGCATGTAAAGGATAAGAAGATGGATACAACAATCGGCAACTCTAATACCGCTCAGTCCGTAGCAGGAAGATTTTATCTCTTATCCAAGATTCATAAAGAAAACAACCCAGGCCGACCCATTGTTTCCGGTGTAGGCACTGTCACTGAAAACATATCGCGCTACGTTGACAGCTTAATTCACGCAATACCAAGTACATTTTCGTCTTTTGTAAAGGATACCAGAAATTTTCTTTCTTGCATCCTAGCATTAGAAGTACCTCCTGAATGCTTACTCGTTACACTCGATGTTAGTCCTCCGTACACAAATACCCTCATTCTGATGGAATTAGGGCGGTGCTATCAGCATATGAAGATTCTCCAGTCGATAAGCATGTTGACGGCTACACGCAACGGACACTTCTTAAGTTAGTTCTCGAACTAAACAATTTTGAATTTAACGGGGCTCATTACGTGCAAGTAAGCGGAATGTCAGTGGGAACGAGAATTGGTCCTAATTACACCAATATTTTTATGGCTGTACTAAAAGAAGAATTTCGTCTCGCAGCATAAAGCCACTCTGCTACAAGCGCTTTGTCGATGACGTCTTGATGATTTAGACGCATGGGGAAACAGATTTCTTAAAATTTATGCGTGACTTCAATCGTGCTCATCCCACTATTTCCTTTTCTCACCACCACTCGCAGGACAGTGTTAACTTTCTGGAGTTAAGTGTCTCACTGTGTGGATTGAAGCAGATTAACTACCAAACATTACAGGAAACCAACGGACACCCACCAGTACTTGCATTTCTATAGCGGGCACGTCAGACCCTGTGAGACGGGCATTCCGTACAGCCAAGCCAGCCGCTTTAAGCGTATATGTTCAAACAAAGATGAGTTCAGTGCTAATTGTGCGCTAATGAAAGACGCCCTTCTGAAGCAGAAATACCCGGAGCAGATAATTGATGATGCTGTAAACTGAGCTGGCAAGCTCAACCGGGCCGACCTACTTAAAGCTAAACCGCCTAATAGTAAACAATGGCCAAATTTATTCCTTACCCACTCTGCGTCGGTGCCGAAGGTTTCAGCTATTCTTAGAAAGCCCCCGCAGGGGCGTCTGCGAAAGCAGGCGTTTGGTGTGTTGCGCCACCACGGACCCGAGCACATGGGGGTTGGACCCTCATGCGTCTAAAAGTGCGCGGCTAAGCCGTGTCCGGGGAAAAGGGGATCCTGGGGGTGTAGCCGATGCCGGGTGTTTGGACCTTTACGGCCCCTCAGCGGAGGCAACACACCTCTTTGGCCTCTGCTTCACGTAGACGGCACCCCCGGACTGACCCACCCGGGGGAAATCGGTGGTCGCCTTTTCCTGTCCCCCTCTCCAACCTTTTGCTTTCCTATCTCCTTTCTTTTGCTCTCCTATCATCTCTTCTCTTCCGTCACTTCCAAATTTTCACAGGCGGCTTGGGTTAACCTTGTGTATGTGCCCTCTCTTGGGTATCTTATATTGGGTTATAGCAGCAATGCACGGCTGGCGCCTGCAGCCTTACACGTTAAGTGCTGCAGCGTCCCCTAGTTGGGCTCCGTGGTGGGTGGCCGCCATTGCCGCCGAAATATACCAAACAATTATGGGAACACCTGCATTTCCCCGTTTACTTGATCGTCACTCTCACAAGAGGGGACGCACCGAAGAACTACTTAACCTTTTCAAACCAAAAGAAATCTTCCCCCGATTCCAAGTAGTCCACAGTGAAAAAACTGGAAAACCAGCTAGAACCGTATCCCCTTTTCTTGTTGCGAAAGGCTCTACTGACGCCCTTGGCCCAGGTTATAAAGTCACCAAAATGGCGAGCGGGGACCTTCTGCTTGAGATCCGCAATAAAGAGCAGCACAATAAACTCAACAAGCTTGTGGCATTTGGAGAAATTCCTGTCACCGTTTCACCTCATCGTTCTATGAATACAGCACGCGGTGTATTTTCTGATGCAGATCTCATCGATTTGTCCGAAACTGAACTATTGGAAGGCTGGAAAGAGCAAAACGTAACCAATGTACAGCGTATCAATATCAGACGAGACAATAAAGAAATTCCTACAAAACACCTGATTCTGACCTTTGCCACTTTCGATCTACCACAAACCATCGAAACTGGATACACAAAGATAGCTGTCAGGCCATACATACCTAATCCCAGGAGATGTTTCCAATCTCACCGATTTGGCCACGGCTCGCAAAGCTGCCGTGGTAGACTCACATGTGCGAAATGTGGAACACAAGGTCATTCCTCAGACAACTGTGAAGCGACTCCTCACTGTGTAAACTGTGACGGTGAGCATACAGCTTACTCCCTATCGTGTCCCAACTGGAAAAAAGAAAAGGAAATTATGACTTTAAAAGTACGTGAGAATATATCTTTCAAGGAAGCATGTCAAAGGTGCTCACCATTCCACAGCACAACCTATGCCGAGGCGACGCGTCAGGGGCAGCGTCGCACCGGCCTCCGCCACCTGCCCGGCCCGCGCATAGCGAGCCGTTGGCTGTGGCGCCCTCCGCCCCTGCGGTGGCTGCAGTCAAGTCTGCTCCACCCACCCAGACAGAGAGACCGACTACCTCAGGGACGTCGGGTCTCAAGACCACGCCCCACCAGGCGAGGTCTGAAAGACGAACTAGCTGCCCGCACGTGCTGGCATCCAGTGCCTCCCAGGAGGCAATGGACACAACACCGGCACCATTGGTGCCCACAAACCGGCGTGGCTCTCTCGAGCGCGCTAAAACAAACAAAAAACCCATAACGGGGCCAAACGACGGTCCTGTTACTTAAGAAACTACGCAACTGAACACAGAACATTCCTCTCTTCAACAAGATGGAGTTACAAATTATGCAATGGAATGCCTGTGGCATTCTAAACAACTTAGACGACATCAAAGAAATAATACAAGAATTTAATCCTAGGCTGTTCTGTGTTCAGGAAACACACCTAAAAACATCTAATACAAATCTTCTAACACACTGTACATTATTTCGCAAAGATCGCGATGATCGCCACACCGCATCTGGCGGTGTGGCCATTATAGCTCAGAAGTCAGTTGCTTGCCAACACCTCCACCTTCGAACAAATCTAGAGGCAGTAGCTGTTAGGGCAATACTGTTTGACAGGTTGGTGACAGTCTGTTCACTGTACGTACCACCCGAACATCGTTTGGCGCTTACGGAACTTCATACGCTTGTCAATCAGCTCCCTGAGCCATTCATATTAACAGGTGACCTGAACGCCCATAATATGCTGTGGGGCGACTCGCGCTGCGATGCAAGAGGGCGTACTGTAGAAGACTTCCTTTTATGTTCAGGTGCGGTTCTGCTGAATAAAAAAGAGCCCACCTTCTATAGCGCCACACATAAGTCATACTCATCAATAGACCTAACCATAGCCTCTCCAAATCTAATGCTATACCTTGACTGGAAGGTCATAAAAAACCCGTACGGAAGTGACCACTTCCCTATTGTTTTAAATCTATCAAAACAAGCTGGCTGCCCTCCACAGGTTCCTCGATGGAAAACCGACTCGTCGAACTGGGAACTGTTTAAAAAGATTACGTACTTACAGTGGGATGCTTTAGTTTCTTTTAATATAGACGATTC
The DNA here is from genome assembly GCF_013339745.2 of Dermacentor silvarum. Classification (NCBI taxonomy): domain Eukaryota; kingdom Metazoa; phylum Arthropoda; class Arachnida; order Ixodida; family Ixodidae; genus Dermacentor; species Dermacentor silvarum. The sequence goes on along the minus strand of NC_051163.1, from coordinate 126,001,547 downwards.
TGTGGCATATTTGACAGGTTTTATAATTGACGCCGCTGAAAAATGCATAAAACAATCTAACGACTTGCTAATAAGCGTCGCATACCTTGGTGGAACAATGAATGTAGAGAGGCAAGGAAAAAACAAAATAAGGCTTGGCGCCTGCTTCGTGACTCTCCAACTGCGGAGAATCTCGATAATTTCAAGCAGGCATAATCACAGGGCAGGCGAACACGTCGACGAGCTAAGCGAGATAGTTGGGAAAAATACATATGTAGCATCAACTCTTACAAGGATGAGAATAAGGTTTGTAACAGGGTGAACAAATTAAATGGCCGGCAAACACAACCACTTCCCTTAGTAAACACTCAAGGTGACAGCATGAAAGATCAAGCCGATTTCCTGGGCGAACATTTTCAAAGTATTTCTAGTACATCACACTATGGGCCAACTTTTCTAAAGTTCAAGGAACGCGCAGAGCGGGAACGCCTCGAACGAAAAAGCACTACAGATGAACCTTACAACAGTCCGTTTAGTCTCGCTGAACTCAAGGCCTCTCTCAGTTCTTGCACCAACTCCGCACCAGGTGGTGACCGCATAATGTATGAAATGATTAAGAACCTGCACTCAGAAACACTAAACACGCTTCTGTCTCTTTACAATACCATGTGGATATCTGGACATATTCCTTCTTCATGGAAAGAAGCCATTATCATCCCAATTTATAAACAAGGCAAGGACCCCGCATTAGCCAGCAGCTATAGGCCAATAGCACTAACAAGCTGTATGTGCAAGTTATATGAAAAAATGGTGAACCGGCGTCTAATATATTTCCTGGAAAGCAACCGTCTACTTGACCCCCTGCAATGTGGTTTCAGGGAAGGTAGGTCAACAATAGACCACCTCATTCGCATTGAGGCAAACATCAGAGACGCCTATATACACAAACAATTCTTTCTCTCTGTATTTCTCGACTTGGAGAAAGCCTATGACACAACATGGCGATTCGGAATCCTCCGAGGCCTATCTGCAATGGGTGTACGTGGCAACATGATAAACAAGATAGAAAACTACTTGTCTAACCGCACGTTCCGCGTAAGAGTGGGCAATGCCCTGTCCAGAAGTTTCACTCAAGAGACTGGTGTGCCACAAGGGGGCGTGCTTAGTTGCACCCTCTTCATTGTGAAAATGAATTCCCTTCACAAAGTCATTCCATCCTCTATGTTTTATTCAATATATGTCGATGATGTGCAGATAGGATTTAAGTCTTGTAACCTTGCAATATGCGAGCGTCAGGTTCAGCTCAAAATGAACAAAGTGTCAAATTGGGCAAATGAAAATGGCTTTAAGCTAAACCCTCACAAAAGCTCCTGTGTACTTTTCTCTAGAAAGAGAGGCCTAATACAAGATCCAGATATTATGCTGCATGGACAACACATACCAATCAACAATGAACACAAATTTTTAGGCATTATACTCGACACAAAACTAACCTTCATTCCTCATATCAAGTATCTTAAAGCTAAATGCCTGAAAACAATGAACATCCTGAAAATACTGTCACACACAACATGGGGTAGCGACAGAAAATGCCTCATGAACCTCTACAGGAGCCTTGTACGATCGCGGTTAGACTACGGCGCAGTAGTGTATAACTCTGCTACCCCCAGTGCTCTCAGGATGCTGGACCCTGTGCATCATCTTGGCATCCGCCTTGCCACCGGTGCCTTCAGGACAAGCCCTATTCAAAGCCTCTATGTAGAATCAAACGAATGGTCCCTTGATCTACAACGATCATATTCTACTTTTAATTACTTTCTGAAAGTACAGACTGACAAAGACCATCCCTGTTATAATACCGTCAACGATATGACCTTTGCAACACTTTTTCATAACAAGCCTGCAGCAAGAAAGCCATTCTCGCTCCGTGTGAGGAGGATGAGCGAAGATATGGACGTTCCGTTTCTTGAAAATCGCCTAATGGCTTCTGCTAAGCCGTTACCGCCGTGGTTGTGGCACATCATTGACTGCGACACGTCATTTGTGGAGGTAACGAAGCACGCTCCACAGGCCCACATTCGTATGCATTTTTTGGAGTTACAATTTAAGTACTCGTGTCCAGAATATTACACAGATGCGTCTAAATCGCATGCCGGCGTGTCTTATGCAGCCGTCGGCCCAACCTATTCTGAGTTCCGATGTTCTCCACCCTCACACGAGCATCTTTACAGCAGAGGCGTATGCATTATGGTCCGCTGCGAAACACATCAAGCAGTCAAAAGTACATAAGGCGGTCATATACACAGACTCATTAAGCGTCGTTAAAACATTGACATCATGCTGCAAACACAAAAATCCCGTAACTGCAGAACTTTTCTCTCTCCTATGTGCTATTTATGCCTCTGGCCAACATGTAACGCTATGCTGGGTGCCTGGACACAGAGGTATTGAAGGTAACGTGCTAGCAGACCGAATGGCAACTTCCTTAGATACAAAATCTTGCGACATGTCTATAGCTGTTCCATTTGTTGACCTAAAGCCATATTTGCGGAAAAAACTACGAACGTACTGGCAACATCAGTGGGACGCTGAAATTCTTAATAAGCTCCACGTGGTTAAGCCACATTTGGGGTATTGGCCATCACTGACCAACTCAAGACGAAGTGATGTCCTATTCTGTCGTCTGAGAATAGGGCACACTTATGGAACACATAGCTTTTTGTTGACTGGCGGTGAACATCCATTGTGTAGTAGATGTGGAGACACCCTCAGTGTTCAGCATGTCCTCCTGGAATGTCGCGAAGCACAAGCCGAGAGGAAAAGACACTTCCCCTTAGCGTACAAGCAGTGTATACCACTTCACCTAGCACTGTTTCTAGGCAGAGAACCGCTATTTGACATGAAGTCCGTCTTAGCCTTTTTAAATGACGTTCGTACACTCAATGTATTCTGCCCAAGAAATTCGTAGCACGGCCTCCTGCGAGAGGCCGCTGTTGCGATGTCAACCCTTGTTTATAGCACATGCCTCCTTGTACTCAAGGAGGCCCTTGTACTCAAGGTACCTGGTGAGGCTGTTGTGCTACTGGTCAACCATCACTTTTTCATTTTTAAATACGTGTAAAGTTATCACAACCTTCAACCTTTCAACTCATAGCATACGCCACTTCAGTCACTATCATTATTTTACTACCTATATGTTTTACGCCATTTACAGCGACAGTTTTTAGGCCCCTTTACAGCCATGTCACATCTACCATGAGAAACTCATTGCCCGCGTCATAACAGCTCATCGATTACATTACCACTTGTCATGGCGCTCTTTGGCCATACCTGGCCCTTGCGCCATAAAACACCACACATCATCATCATTCTTAGAAAGCACCATATTATTCTTGCACAAAGCGATTACCTTAAGCGCATATTTGTAGAACAGCCCCGCGTCGTGTATAGGAAAAATAAAAATTTACGCGATATTTTGACAAATTTATCCTTCAATTCGAGCCGTGGCACAGGCTGTATGCCTTGCAACAACTCACGCTGCCAGGTTTGTCCTCATCAGAAAGCAACCAGTACCGCGTCAAACTTCTCTGTTAAAATAAAAGGAAACTTTACATCTGACACCGCCAATGTGATCTACCTTCTTGAATGTACAATTTGTAATCAACAGCACATTGGTCAGACGGAGACACCTTTCAGGATACGATTTAATAATCACCGGTCACGCACAAAATATCTTTTGAACTTTCCCGTATCTAAACATGTCAACCTCCCCGGGCACTTTTTCAATGACTTAAAAGCGAGAATATTGGAATCAGGCTTTCGCTCACACCCCGACGGGGAAATTCGCGACTCCTATCTTTTCTATAAGTTGAATACCACCGACTTGGGTATTAATGAAAGCACCGGGAAACTCACGTGCTTGCCTTCTGATTAGAACAATGTGGTTTATAGCTGAAAGTAAATTCCTGGTAGTCTAACCGCGACGCATGTAAAACAGTCTTGCTTCGTGCTGACACGTTCGCATATCCTCTCTCTTTTTCACTCTGAAGAGGCTATTGTGTCGCATGGTATGTGTAAATGGTAGACCTGTCTCCGCTATCTCGACGACATTGTAGTATTTTCAACCACGTTCCCAGAACACCAGCAGCATCTTGAACAAATGCTAACCTGCCTCGCAAACGCTGGCCTACAGCTCAACACGAAAAAAAATGTACGTTCGCAAGCAAGATTATCAAAGTTCTGGGGCACTTAGTCAGCAAAAAAGACATTCGACCGGACACTGAGAATCTTTCCACCGTCCTCGAGTTTTCTCGTCCTCTGCGCCAAAAAGACCTGCGCAGTTTTCTAGGAGTAGCTTCATATTCCGGCGCTTCATACGCAACTTCGCTACGATCGCGTCTCCGCCTTATCAAGTCCTCTCCAATAACGCGCCCTTCGTTTGGTCCGCCGAATGTGAAAGCGCCTTTTTGACGCTCAAGCAGGCCCTGACGTCAGACCCAGTAGTGTACACTTTGACGAAGGTGCAGCGACTATCATTCGCACTGACGCCACCAGTCTTTGGTGCTGTTCTCCTGCAACGTGACACCACCTTGCGTGAACGAGCCGTTTCTTACGCCGGTCGGACGCTGACTCTGCGCAGAAAAATTGGAGGACGCTTAAGCTTCGCCTTTAAGAGTACAACGCGATAGCGTTATCGGGACCCGTTCGCATCGCATCGTTCGCATCCGGCAAGTAGGCTTCATTCACTCCAACACAGAACGTGGGAAAGCCAGCTTACAAAGACCAAGCTTACACCGATCCCCTTAAAGTCGGCTTCACTTTTACACAGAAATGCATTGCTGGGAAGATGATTTTCCAGGGGCAAATTAAGTCGTCTTATATTAAAGTATGAAGGCCCTAGGACCTTTGTTCGTTATTTTATTAATTCTTTGCCATTGCCCCTATGCGCGCGCGGGTCCGAAATGCATTTGGCAGGCCAAGTCCAAATTTGACCTGCCCAGGGTGCCAGCGCCTTCTGGATAAGAGTTTAGCAAGTAGGCTACCCGATTGAGAGGCTTATCAAGGTGTTTATTGACAGGATTGAGAGGTCGAACTCGGTGCGGCAGTCAGAACCCTGCGAGCAGTCAGGACAAGCCCCGTGCGAAACAGCGCTGGTGATGCGCCTGACTGACCGGCGCTTCTTCTTCGTATTTCATACACCGGAGATGCACCTGGCTAACCGGCACTTCTTTCTTACATTTGTCCCCCGGAGAAGAAGACGCCATCCTGGCGATCTAAGCATACGGTAACATAAAGGGATCGTAGAAGGGCTTGAGCCGATCTACGTGAACCGTTTCGCGACCGCGACGGCGCTGATCAGAGGACGGTGACACAGGCTCGACGACATAATTCACGGGAGAAGTTTGTGCAATTACACGGTAAGGTCCATGATATCTTGGGAGCAGCTTAGAAGAAAGGCCGGGAGCTACAGGTGGAACCCACAGCCAAACCAACGAATCGGAACGGAAGCTTGGGGGAACAGACCCACCAAGACGGAGCTTCTGTTGTGTCTGATCTGCGGTGGTAAGGCAACGGGCGAGTTGTCTGCATTCTTCAGCATGCTGCGCAGCTTGAGACACAGGAACACATTCCGATGAATCAGGCTGGTAGGGTAGCATGGTATCGATGGTGCAGGAAGGTTCACGGCCGTACAGTAAGAAAAATGGAGAAAAACCAGTGGTAGCTTGAGTGGCTGTATTATAGGCGAACGTGACGAACGGAAGCACAGCGTCCCAGTTGGAATGGTCGGACGCGACGTACATGGCGAGCATGTCGCCAAGAGTACGGTTTAAACGCTCCGTCAGCCCGTTCGTCTGTGGATGGTATGCGCTAGTGGTCCTGTGGATGATGTGACACTCCTTCAGAAGCGACGTCACGACTTCAGATAGAAATGCGCGGCCTCGATCACTGAGAAGTTCCCGAGGGGCTCCGTGACGAAGAACAAAATGTCGCAGTATGAAGGATGCAACATCTTGGGCAGTTGCAGATGGAAGTGCAGCGGTTTCTGCATAGCGTGTGAGGTGATCCACTGCAACGATAATCCAGCGGTTGTCAGCACCAGTACAAGGAAGCGGGCCGTAAAGGTCGATTCCGACCCGATCAAAAGGACGGGTTGGGCTAGGAAGCGGCTCCAAGGGTGCGGCAGCGGAAGTAGGGGCCGACTTTCGGCGCTGGCAGTCAAGCAGCAGCGGACGTACTTCCGAACGAAGGTCTTTAACACGCCACCTTGTGCACATTGGGGATCAGGGTGAAACGATGTGCATAAATCAGCCCGAAGATGACGCGGTATTACTAGGAGCCATTGCCGACCCTCGGGGAGATAATTGCGACGGTATAGGAGTTGGTCGCGAATAACAAAGTGATGCGCCTGCCGCCGTGAGTCCTAGACGCCGTAACAGTGGTAGGATCAGAGAGAAACTCCAAAAGCGAAGAAATCCACGGGTCTTTGCTCTGCTCAGAGCGCATGTCATCGATGGCAAGTGCTGAGAGGACAAAGTTGAGTGGGCAAAGACTGTCAGGATCAGGGCCAGGGGATATTGGCGAGCGGGAGAGAGCATCGGCATCGGCGTGCTTGTGTCCAGAGCGGTACACAACCCGGATGTCGTACTCTTGCAAACGGAGTGCCCAGCGTGCGAGGCGGCCAGAGGGGTCTGTCAATGAGGCGAGCCAGCACAGCGCATGGTGGTCCGTTACTACATGAAATTGGCGGCCGTATAAATAAGGTCAAAATTTTGTAAGGGCCCACAGTATGGCTAAACACTCCTTTTCTGTAACAAAGTAGTTTAGCTCCGATTTTGTCAGCGTGCGGCTAGCATAAGCAACGACGTATTCCACAAGAACACTTTTGCGTTGGGCAAGAACCGCCCCAAGGCCGACTCCACTTGCATCTGTATGGACTTCAGTTGGGGCATCGGGGTCAAAATGCCGCAGAATAGGAGGAGAAGTGAGCAGATGGCGAAGGGTCGTGAACGCGTCATAGCATGCTTTCGACCAGGCGGATAGGGCGTTGTCTCCAGCCAGCAGTTGAGTCAAAGGGGCGATGATCATGGCGAAGTTCTTCACGAAGCGGCGAAAGTAGGAGCAGATGCCGACGAAACTGCATAGTGTCTTCAGATTAGTGGGCTTGGGGAACTCGGCAACTGCACGGAGTTTTGCAGGATCCGGAAGCACGCCTTCTTTGGATACGACGTCGCCTAAGATGGTAAGCTTACGAGCAGCAAAGAAGCATTTTTTTATGTTAAGTTGCAGGCCAGCCTTAGTCAGACAGCTTAATACCTCTCTTAGTCGTTGGAGGTGAGTCGAGAAATCAGGTGAGAAGACAACGACATCATCTAGGTAGCACAAACACGTGTGCCACTTGAGACCGCGCAAGATACTGTCCATCATACGCTCGAACGTAGCGGGCGCATGACATAGGCCGAATGGCATGACATTAAATTCGTGTAATCCGTCCGGTGTAACGAAGGTGGTTTTGGAGCGGTCAGCCTCTGCCATGGGGACTTGCCAATATCCAGACCGCAAGTCCAAAGAGGGAAAGAACTCGGAACCTTGCAAACGGTCAAGAGCATCGTCTATGCGCGGTAGGAGATATACGTCTTTGTGCGTAATTTTGTTAAGACGTCTGTAATCAACGCAGAATCGAATAGAACCATCTTTTTTACGAGGACAATAGGCGATGCCCACGGGCTATGGGACGGCTGAATCACGCCACGCCGAAGCATATCGCTCACTTGTTCGTCGATGACGCGGCGTTCAGAAGCTGAGACGCGGTAAGGATGCTGCCGGAGTGGGGCGTGCGAACCGGTGTCGATGCTGTGCGACACTGTGGTGGTGCGGCCGAGAGAATTTTGATGGCAGTCGAAGGAGGCGGCAAATTCGCGTAGCAGGCTGACAAGTTGCGTGCGTTGTGTGGTTGTCCAATCACCGGATATTGACGGTTGGAAGCACTCCAACGGCGGTCGAGTCGCATTGTCGAGCGCGGCGAGGGATGTCGAATGCGCGGTGTCGGGAGCATCGAAGAGCATTGAAGAATCCACAATTTGAGCGTAACCGAGGCACTCTCCGCGATGCAAAGTAACCGGCAGGAAAGACACATTGCACACACACATCACACCACGGCCAGCACTGATGGCGATGACGGCAAAGGGCAGCGGAAGGGAACGGCGACGGGCGAACAAGTCACATGGCGTAAATAAGACGGCTGCGTCACGTGCAGATACGCAAGACACAGAGACGGCGGCGGCGGACTGAGGAGGGATATCGGTAACTTCGGCCACAATCTTTTTTGTAGGCGTCACAGGATCTTGGTCCATGGCTGCAGCGGAAGGAAACGACAACTCCACCTCGGCGCGGGCGCACTCAATGATGGTATTGTTAGACGAAAGGAAATCCCAGCCTAGAATGACATCGTGGGAGCAGGATGGCAGGACAACGAACTCAATGACATGAAGAGATTCCGCGATTACAACACGAGCAGTGCAGGCTCCCAAAGGTTCGACAGGCTGTGCGCTCGCAGTACTCAAATACAGTCCGGAAAGCGACGTCGTTACTTTTCCTATCCGTCGGCAAAGTCCAGCGCGTAACACCGAGATTGCTGCGCCCGTATCGACCAGTGCGAATGTTGGAATCCCTTCGACGTATACCTCAATTACGTTGCAGGGGTGATTTCGAGGCCTTGGGTAAAGCGAAGGGGACGCAGTTCTCGCCTCTGGAACTGCGACACTTAGTTTCCCTGAGGCAGAGGGCTTGGCCGGCGTCTCATCGGTGATATGGAACGGCGGCGTGGGGATGGCGAACGACGAGTAGTGTAGGGAACAGGGGTTTCATCTGGCGGCACAGGGGATTGTAGCTATCGAGGGGCGTAACTGTTCATGGGTCGGCGGTAATCATAAGTAGGCTGCATAAGGCGTCGACAAAAGCGGGCAACATGTCCCGGAATACCACAATGGTAGCAAATTGGGCGGTTGTCGGCTGTGCGCCAAGGATTTGGCTGGCATGGTGGCTGTGGTGCAGGCGGCGAGAAGGGAATCGGGGGCGGTCGCGCAACAGCTTGGAGAGGTGGACGTGGAGCGAAGGGCGGCCTTGCAGCGACGTCAGCGTATGTCAAGGGCGCCGCGACTGTAGGCGGTGGAATAGCAGCTGGCAGGCACTCAGCGACTTGCTCCTTGATGACGGTCTGTAACCCCCGTGTCAGTGGGGAGTGTGGTTGCGCGTTCGTAAAGGGCACCATGGGAAAGCTGCCGAGCAACTTCTTCTCGCACGAACTCCTTTACCTGGTGCATTAGAGGCGACTCGTCAACACCTAGCGTCAGACCTGAGACAGGGGCGAATTCTGAGGGCGGGTGTCGTGTGACAACTCGCTGCCTTTGAAGTTCGTCGTAACTTTGACACAGAGCAATGACGACAAACACTGTGGTCGGGTTCCGGGCGACCAACATCTGGAAGGCGTCGTCCTCAATTCCCTTGAGGATATGCCGGATCCTATCGGCGTCTGGCATCGTTGCGTCGACTCTGTTGCACAGATTAACGACGTCTTCGATATAGCTGGTGAAATTTTCACCTGGTTGCTGGGCGCGCCCGCGCAGGCGTTGTTCGGCCTGAAGTTTACGTACAGCAGGACGACCAAAGATTTCCGTGAAGTTGGTCTTGAACGCCGACCATGTCGAGATGTCGGATTCGTGGTTCCGATACCACAAGTGCGCAACGTGGCTCAAGTAGAAAATTACGTTGAGCTTTTCCCTATCGTCCCAGTGGTAGTGTCTGCTGACTCTGTCGTACGAGGCGAGCCAGTCCTCGACGTCCTGATCACCGGTACCCGCAAAAATCGCAGGATCCCGCTGACGCTGCACGTCAGGACAGATGATAGTTGGTGCCGTGACTGCAGCTTCTTGGGATGGATCGTCAGGCATGGTTCGAGAAGACTGGGCTTGATCGTCCGGCATGGGCCGAGATGATTGAAGGGTTCGGTTTCGAAGTTCCAGCGTTGATGGAGTCGTACCCAGCACCTCCGCCAAATGTCAAGGTGTTTATTGACAGGATTGAGAGGTCGAACTCGGTGCGGCAGTCAGAACCCTGCGAGCAGTCAGGACAAGCCCCGTGCGAAACAGCGCTGGTGATGCGCTTGACTGACCGGCACTTCTTCGTCGTATTTCATACACCAGAGATGCACCTGGCTAACCGACACTTCTTCTTCCTTACAAGCTCTTTTTATGGTAGAAATTCTGGCAAGAGGTTTGTGTTTGAGTTTCCTCGTAACAGAATGGTTTGTCGTACATTGAAATAACAGTCCGACGCCACCATGTCTGTAGGTTGCTTAAGTTGTACTTAACCATATTTTCACGGATTTCACTGTGATAAATTCAATTTTTTTCACTAACACCTTGCGCCACGCGGAGGGCCTGTGCGGTAGGGGTGGTTGCGGATACTTTTTTCGCCATGGACGCCGAACATCCATACCAACGCCGGATGAATTAATTGATGGATGGTTCAACTTTATTTGATCTATTTAAGTGTTGTTGGGCCCCTAGATGTCCAGCAGCCCCCTGGCCGAAAAGCAAGGCAAGCCCTGTCCGCCAGCCACAGCTCTTCTTCGAGCAAGTGGCCCGAAGAGCGGCCACCCACGAGGAAAATGAAGGTTTGGGAATAGGTTGAACCGCCATGGGCTTGGGGCAGCTCCACAAACAGTAGAAAAGATCGGCCCGGGGCGCTCTGCAGGTGGTACACTGTGGATTATTGAGACCAGGGTAAAAGAAATGTGCCAGACATGGGGAAATAAGTGCCTTGGTCTGGATATGGCGCCAGGTTGAACTCTGACGGTGGGTAAGGGAATGGTTAGGGGCAGGTAAATCTCGTCTACCTTTCGTGTGTTTTCTACGAAATGTGGTCCTTAACGCCATCGCGTTAAAATTACACAACCACCGAACAAGAGTGCCTTGCTGTTGATTGGGCAGTGCAAAAGTTTCGGCCATACCTCCACCGCAGCCGCTTTACAGTCGTCGCCGACCACAACGCATTGTGCTGGCCATGGTCGCGAAAGAACCTATCGGGTCGCCTCGGTCGCTGGGTGATCCGTTTACAGCAGTATGGTTTCTATGTTACCTACAGGTCTGGAAAGAGTCACAAAGACGCAGACGCTCTATCTCGTTGCTCGTTGCGGAACAATAATGGCTCAGCATCGCCTAATCGTACTGATGTACAGCCGGAGCCCACTTCATCACCCTTGTCGGCCTCAACGCTCGACTGGCTGAAGCCTAATGACCATTCTGTCCTTGTTTCCCACCAACGTGCCGAACCATACTGCCGAACTGTTTTCAACCGCATGCAAAGTTCTGCTTCACCTCCGAACGCCCGACTCCGTCGTAACTTAAACAATTCTAGCTTCACGATGGGGCTTTCCATCGCTATATTTATCACGTCGATGGCAACAAATGGGTAACCATCATACCACGTTCTTTACAACGTGAGGTGCTTGAAGCCTTTCATGATGATCCGACGGCAGGTCATCTCGGATACCACACGACATACGACACAATGTTTGTCATAATTATTTCATGCTGTAAGTATAGATGCAGATAGAACATTGGGTCGGTCGTACTCAGTACAGCCGAATTAAGGCTCGCACGCACACATTCTATGATTGGGGGAGAGGGGAGGGGGAGGAACTCAATATAAGATTTGTCGCTTGTTCCGAAATAACTTGCAAGGAATCCTAGCACACGAATGACTTGATTCGGCCAGCTGCGATTGGGCATGCAGGCTGCATAAATTGCGCCATATAAATGGAGATGAGCATGAATTATGTATATCTCAAAGTGCGCCATTAGCCTCACGTCGTTCCTGCAAAGTCTTTAAAGAATAGTAGTGTCGGACGTCTCCGCCACCTTCTCACCTCGCTACGTTTCTATATAAATAAGTTTTTTTTTATTTACAAACAAAAAAAAAACGTGTTTATTTAGCAATGTTGTGTGTCGAGAAGGCGGCAAAGGCTTCCGACGCTGCTCGATGAGTGTCCAGTTCTGATCTGGTCGAAAACCTCCAAGCCGCGCCAGAGGCACTGGCAACAGTCATGGGCGACGCACGCGTTCGGTGCGAACGCAAGCAAGACGCCGATGGCACCGAAATAAGTTCCGCGCGTTGCTGGTGCTGCTACAGCATAAAGTGGCTTGTTCACGATGTTCGTCAGTATGCGTGGCTCAACGTCAGGCCCATCGCGCTATCCATCGCTTTCATATTGCAAAGTGTCCAAAGTCACTGGATAATGTCCAGCCGCCCAAAAGAATGGGCATATTCCCTTGACAAGAAGTATCATCGTTCAACGGATGTCTCAATGGAAGTCAATACGGCAGAAAACTATGACCCAAATTGGTTCATATTGAGTGACATAGAGGGTCTGGCGACAATAGTCGCACCACCGACCATAAACTGGGCGGCGCTCGTTCACGCTCCTGCGACTTGGCTGCTTTCAGCCAACATGCCTTGCTTTGCCATTCTTTCTGCTCAATAAGTTAATGTACAAAGAAAGAAACGCGCAGCGGTGACTCAATGAGCCGGCTTTGCACTGCTGAGCGCAAAGTCGCGGTGTTGTGCCATGGTCTCGGCGACCGCGTTTCGATTGAACAGACATTTAAAATAAGTGAAAAACAAACAGCAACCTTCACGGACTTCTGCCTTTCAACTCATTACTTACACCTGTAGCATTCTCCTACAATGAATTGCGCCATCTCATTTCCTTTCCCTCTTCACTACAAGAGGACGACCAATTAACCGACGTATATTTATTTAGTATTGGTTCAGACAGTGAAGGTCATGGATGGCAAGGCTAAAGGCAGGACAACGTTTGCGTGAATAAGACCTTGTCACCTGTACATTGCTCAACGGTGAGGTTGAAGGGGTGGAATTGGGTGGAAGGGTGTGATTGGACCTCAAGGTCCGCCGGCTACCATGCTGTCTTGATGAAACAGAGACGGCAGATCTTAAGCGCGCACTCTTCTTTTAAAGGAAGAGCGAATTAGGAAAAGAATGGCTTCATGCCCTCGAGTGAGCGGAGCTCGTGAGGCGCAAAACGATGATGATGAACGATCGTCTGCTAGACGTATGAAAGACGAAGTTCCAACATGTTCCCGCGCCCAGTAGATGGCGTTATTCAATTTCCAACGGGTAGAGGAGTTGAATAGGGCCTCTGACTTCGGATCCGTCCGGCAACCCAGTCAACAGGAGGCGACCTTTGTATAACGTCCGTTATGTAGTTCCCCAATATATCGGACGTCTTCACAAAAGTGCTGGCATTGTCGCTGTACATGACCTTGCATATTACTCTTCGTGAAATAAATATCCTGAAAGCCATTATGCACTTTTAGGCAGTCATGTCTTCGACCAACTCTAAGTGTATGGCCTGAGCGACAGCGGAAGTCAATAGTGCAATATAAGCACGTTGATGACCAGTTTCCTTGACGTATGATGATCCAGCATAGTCAACTCCTGTGACCAAGAAAGGTTGTGCTTTTGTAAATATGTCTTCTGGTAAAGGAGGTGTTTCGTGCTGTACTAGTTTTGCTTGTAGCCGCTGACATACCAGGCATCGACATATGGTTTTGTTGACTAGCTGTCTGGCCTGTGGAATCTGAATCAGGGTATCTCGTACGCCGCCATGGAGAAACTTCATATGTACTTTTCGGATAGTCAGCGTTGTAAAATGAGTGTCTTTCGGCAAAAGAATCAGATTCTGATTTCCATAGTTCTCGTTTTTGCTGTGAGCACGACCTTGTACACGAATTAATCTGTCCTTGTCGAAGAAAAGTCGTACATGCTCAATCTAGCTCAGCAAGGGAATAGGCTTGTTTTCCGAAAGGCACGTCAGTTCCTTGCTGAAATGTCTTTTTTGCTCGATACGTATATATGAGGCAGAATTCTGCCTCTTGAAGTTCTTCATGCATCCTAATGGCATCTTCTGTTGTGTCAGCTCCAATCAGAAGGTCGTCCATGTGCATGGATTTCTGATGAAGTAGAGCTGTCGTTCCGTAGGTATCCTCGGAGCACAGAAAATGATGTTGCGACGTGGCCATCAAAATAAAAGGACTCGAAGTGGCTCGAATTGGTACTCTGTTCATCCTCCAGAGTTCTTGTTCTGGTAAAGGCTGGTTTGCCCGAGGAGGATCTGTAAACCAGATGAATCGCAGTGAATCTCTGTCCTCCTCATGTAGGCCGCCTTGAAAGAAGGCCTTTTCAACATCTGTTGTCATAGCGACCTTGTATCGCCGGAAACGCAAAAGTAGGGCGGCTACGTCTGGGTTTAGGCTTGGCCCGTATTCCACACTTTTGTTCAATGATTTCGCTCCACGTTCATGCGAGGATGCGTCAAAAACAATGTGAATCTTTGGTGTAGCCCGGTCTTCCTTGATCACCGCTCGATGCAGCATGTAGTTAATTCGGAATTTGCTCGTGGAACTTGAATAGGAAACTCTTTCTGCTGATCCTTCTTCCAGATATCCATGAATGATCTTGTCGTACCTTTCCGATAGGCTGCGGTCCTTGCTGAGTTTGCGCATCAAATTGCCAGGACTTTTAGTGGCCACAGCGAAATTGTCTGCCAAGTCCACCGTTTTCTTCCAAGGAAGTCGAACTTGATAACGACCGTCTCTTTCAGTTATATTTTTGTCGAACTCTTGTAGCGTTAGTTCACTATCAATCAGGCTTTCTTCGTGATCTCTGACACCTAGACTTTCCAGGTCCCAAAATCGCGAGAGAACCTCCGAAACAGTGTCCTCTTCTACGCACGGTCAGAGCACAATGGAGCTGGAACAGTGAACGGTGTTGCCTGGGAAAGGATGTGGCCCTTGCAGAGTCCATCCTAATTTAGTGCTCACAGCTTTTAGATCCTTCCATTTCTTCCACACGGTTTTCACGTCACCAGTCACAAGTTGCCAGTAATAGTCTGAATCAATAAGTATATCTACAGAATTTCCATTATCTCCACCTAAAAGAGGGCTCGTGTATCCCATTCAGTTTCTTCCATCCTTTTTATAACTTCTTCATCTGGAATGGGAATGTGCTCTCTACAGATGTCTTCCACTTCTAAGGCTTCGATTTCAATAGGTTTATCTTTCTTTTCTGGGAGACGATCACGCGAACTCTTCTCTTTGTTTTCTGAGTCTTCTGTCCTCCGAAAACTCCTACTTTCACCGTTTCTCTTGTAGAAACTGACAGCCGAGTTTGCGTGAGGCCTCTATGGTAATAAATCTGCGCTGGCTTCCACCGTCGAAGAGTATAGTGTAATGCTTTGAAGTTGCCGTGCCTGCCATTCTCGCTGTCAAGCACTGCAATAATATAACCGGGCTCACTTGTTAAGAAAGAAGGTTAACTGCTGTCACAGAAGCCTCATTCTCTTTCTTCTTGAAGTCACGGTTACACATCAAAGTGACATGACGTCGAGAACATCGATCACAGCTTCGTCTTCCTCTACAGTTCCTTGCCATATCACCTTGCTGTAGACATCGAAAACATCGTCCAGTCTTGGTGAGAATCTGCTTTTTGTATGTCAGGTTCACTTCTTTGCTGTCGCAGACTTGAGCTCTATGCCTAGATGATTTGCAAAACAAGCACAGGTGAGGCTTCTCCAACACATCTTGTAGAGCCGCTGTTGATGACACGTTGCGATGCTGATTAGCTCGCGATGTCTCTCTATTTTTCTCGACGACTGCTGGCGTTTTCGTATAAGTATATGTTGTCACAGCTTCTCGGCACTCAAGTTGATGATCGAAGTACTCCAGAAGACTTTTTAACTCTTTGTCTACTTCCGTCATCCGACGCTCTGAGTCAACTTCCGCTTCATTCGTTGATACTGCTGTGGACGCATTCCTCGGCTTGTAAAGCTCATGAAATTTAAGCACTAAGTCTGACGGTAAGACTCGTAAAACAATCTCCCATAACATGTAACAGTACGTTGAGGGGCTCATTCCAAGAGCTTTGAGGCTCCTTACATGCACCTGTACTTGGTCATAGAGATCTCGAAGTTGCGTGATGTTCGAAGACGACGAGATAGGTCTCAAATCTAAAAGGCTTCGAAGGTGCTCTTGAACTATTATAGTTTCATCTCGGAAGCGTTTGTTGAGAATATCTATCGCATCCTGATAGCACTCTTCAGCTGCCCGGAGTCCAGATATGGCCGAAGCGGCTGCTCCACTGAGTAGGGTGCTCAGACATTTGAACTTGTCAGCTGTGCTGAGCTCTTCCTTATTGCGCAGTGCCGTCAAAAACTCTATCCGAAAACGGTGCCATTGTTTTCGGTTACCATCGAATTTCATGAATTCCAACTGCGGCAGTCTAGACCTCACGCTGACTGAAGCTGGGCTGCTCGTCTGGCGCGAAGTTTGGGACGTACTGCTGTTCTGAAGCTCGAAATCTTGTCTCCATATTTGTTCGCGTCTAACGTCTCACTCTCGATTAGATCGTCAGGCGTCTCGTTTTTAAAATGCTCTCATCTGTTTTCGCTATCTGCGGGTGGAGTCCTTTAATCGGGTAATGTCAAACACTGACCTGTGATGTTGCTAGCTTTTGCTATTCTCGTAGAATGCCTTCCGCTTCTTTGAGGATGTCGTCCAATTGCGAGCGTAGGCACTGGCGTCGTCGGAGTAGCCGTTCCATGAGTCAGTTGGTAGCCGGGAACTCTTCGCCAAATGCACACTTATCGCAGCACGATACCGTGAATCGATGAGGTTGACGTCGTTCAGAAGATCCCGCGGGGTTTCGGCACCATATAATTGGACCTCAAGGTCCGCCGGCTACCATGCTGTCTTGATAAAACAGAGATGGCACATCTTAAGCGCATACTCTTCTTTTAATGGAACAGCGAATTATGAAAAGAAGGGCTTCATGCCCTCGAGTGAGCGGAGCTCGTGAGGCGCAAAACGATGATTATCATTGATCGTCTGCTAGACGTATGAAAGACGAAGCTCCAACAAAGGGTGCCGGGGGGAGGGGAAACGTTGCACTTGAAAAATTTTATATTTATGTAGAAGAATAGGATAAAAATAAAATTCAGTCAACATATAATAATAAATTGTAGAGCTACTGTTTATACAATTTTGTCAGGTTGTTGCGGCGTTATTGTAGGGCTTAAC
Organism: Dermacentor silvarum; assembly: GCF_013339745.2. NCBI lineage: Eukaryota > Metazoa > Arthropoda > Arachnida > Ixodida > Ixodidae > Dermacentor > Dermacentor silvarum. Next base: position 125,984,415 of record NC_051163.1, on the reverse strand, counting down.
GCTGGCGACACTTGGCACCTCATTTTCGGCGCATCCTCCTAGCATTGGTAATATCGATGAACGTTTATTCGATAAGTGTATCCCGCAAAACGATTGACCTTTATCACTGTGTGCATTTAATTCATTCAACTTAATCGATTGGACCTGTTGGATTATTCGTTTTCGAGAGTTTCACAGAAGTTGGGCGGAAATATTGAAATCGTAGTGGAATGCCGGCGCACGAGCAGAGACCATGCCGCTGTGGTAGAGCGACTGTCGAATGTTTTTTTTTTAGCCCTGAGTGATGCCGATGCGAGCGCTTCCCCTCTCTTCCCCCACACCCCCACACCAGAAGCCAGAGGCTTGACATGCCTCGCAATTCCAGGCATACTAAGCAACCCAGTCGCTGATCGTCGCGCCAATCCCAGTCCACTAAAGACGTGGCACAGCATGCGCGCCAGTTTGGAGCACGTTATATGACATAGCGATGGAGCTAGGTCATGTCGATTGTTGCAAATCTATAGCGTCCGAGCATCTGGTACGGGTTTCACCCAAATATCCCGGCAAATTGTCATTCCTTCGCTCTGCATAAAAGAGCTTGTAGTTTAAAATTCTAAACCAGTAATTTTCTTTTCCCCTGTGCACATTGCATTTTTTTACATATTTCAGTTAGACTTCACGTTTCACTTTTGCTGTTTTTCTTATTTCTTGTTTAACTGTACTCTACAGAACTTCACTGGCGCCATGTATCTTATTTAATTCTGCACTAGGTGCCATTCTAAAACATATCATGTTTTGTTTTTCCAAAAGCGACTAGTGCCAACTATAGTATATAGTCTTGAACAAGTTAAAGAATATACTTTAACAAACGTTTATACACTTGTGTTTCAAACTTGGTACCACCTCTCAAACACTAAAATAGGACCCTACAAAAGTAGATAACTGTGTTTTAATCATTTAAAAATAGACTAGCAAGAATTTCGATTCATCAATTAATCGATGGAAAACTCTGCATCGAAAGCGATTTATAGATTATAGGCTAAAAAGATGAATGGTTAATCGTTAATCCAGTAAAAACATTTACCGACCATTCCTACATCCTCCATTTTTGACGTATAGAACGTTTCATGGTTCACCGTGGTGATTGTCTTGCACGCTTCGTTTTTTCCGTTGACGTGGCGCTGTTTTTACGACCACTGCGAATGAGAATTCTACAACAATACACCATTATCTTTTCAAGAACAACATGTAGACATAGCGTCATCCTCGTAATCAACGGTATCTGTTCTGGCTTGCAAAATAGATCCACAGATGTCAACAATATCACAGATTATTTGAAGCACAATGCCCTCCACAAGTTACCACGCGCTATAGTTGCTCGTTTGACTCAACCGAACACATTTCTGCATTGAAATTACTGCAGTTCCCATAGTCCCTGATAGGCTAATTTCTGTTCATTTACTTGGTTACCCTACACGCCGTTGGCCCCCTCTCGTATGTAACGCCTGATTTGCTGCAGCAACTAAGCCTTCAACCACTGTTAGGGTATCATTAGGTATATTGTGCTTTCATATTATCGTGTCAGTATCTTATAGAAATAGCTTCTATGAGCAGTATATATATATATATATATATATATATATATATATACACATATATATATTAAGCTGGTATTAGGTTGCGACTTAGAGTTTGAGGGGCTTATTTGCAGCACTGTGTGGGTCAGCAATGTAATGCCGGTTTTCTGTTCGCGCATGGTGATGCTAAAGCTAAATTGAGGATGCGGTCGGTGAATGGCACAATACGTTGATGCTCACAATGGTCATTGTCAGCTAACGAAATACACGAATGAACAAAGAAAACATTTTTTTTCATAATTTTAACTGCTCGCGCATCGCGCTTCTGGCAAATAACGCACCAAAGGATGCGAAACTAAACACCGGATCTCACGCATATACGCGAATCGGTAATAATTTTTTAACGTGTGCGTCAACACGTAAGGATCAAGACCGTCTTCTTTAGAGCGCTGAATCAGGACACACTTCGAACAAGCAAGTTACAAGGGCACCCATGCACACACGGATACAGATCCGTCGAGCTACAACAGTAGCCACATTAGCGCGAACTAGACCCCGAATTGTGTTTTTGGTAACAGCCGCTAGGGGAGATTTTCGAAGGGGAAAAGGCTCATTAGGGCATATACAAAATGGAACATCACTAGTGGCGCAAGCAGATGCATAATTATCAAGATAATATGCATACTCGAAAGGTAAGAAATAAAAATTAATTTAACTGTTTTACGCGCCAAAAGAATGATATGATTATGCGACACGTTGTGCTGGGGGGTTCCGGAATAATTTTGACCGCCTGGGGTTCTTTACCATACACCCAATCCATGGTACACAGACGCTTTTTTTTAGCATTTCACCCCCATCAAAATGTGAGATGTAAAAGTGAAGAGAAGATGCAAAGAAGGATTCGCTTTACAAACGTGGCCTGAAGCCATCTGATAGAATTTTACCAATAGCACCATAGATACTTCCAGGTGCAGGATTAGTGTCAGTCCAGAGTTGGAGCAATTATTGCCTTCTAGGAAAACTAGCTCCTCAAAATTTGGCACTTGAAAATATTTGTGCTTCATGTGTATTGAGCCAGCACCGCTACGATTACTTAAATATCAACTTATGGAAAAGTTTCGTTGAGAGCAAAATACAATGCCACTTGTAAATTACATCGTGTTCGTTCACCAGGTGACAGTGGAGAATTGCGAAAGCTACAACCACTGTCGGCCTAAAGTCCAGTTACCACAGTTTATACAAGATAGCCTTTAACATAAAATACCTGTATGCCGGCCCGTCAAAATCCTTAGTACGTCAGCTAAGGTACTTGTCAAAGCTGCAGCTGTCCTACCCGAGAGCAACAGCACCTATTAAATCCCGACTGACAACCATGACTTTTACATGGCCACTACATTACTGATTCCTTTCTTTTGTACATGATGTCAAGGACTGATCGACGTCTGAGTTTCGGAAACTATTTTGTGCTTTTGAGTTACATATTACAATTACATCGTAGTATTCATTAACTATCTTGCGTACTCAGCTTCCCTAACTGGTCATTTCTATTTCATGCTAAATGACACTAGTTCAAAACTTGATCAGCTACCGTGTTTTTGCTTTCGTAAACAAGTATATAAATAGGCAGCGCTCCTCCTGCGGTCTAAAAAGTGAGTTCGGAGAACTTCTACTGCTTAGAAGGAATACGCAACACGTTATGGAAGGCCACATAAATTATTCATTGCATGCTACCCATACTTGACGCTGAAAAAAATATAAATATGGGCACGTAAACACTTCCTGGCTTAAATATTACAACAGTATGTGCGCATTCAGAACGCAACCATGACAACTTCCGGCGATGAAGTTAAAATTAGGTTAATAATGAGTCACAAAGCTTGGTGTGAAGCAGCAGCAAACTAAGGTTAAGTTTGAGACAGCGCATCAAGATCTATTTTAATTTCAATGTCATCAAAGCTTCTGCAAAAATTTCGCTCTTTTCACAGCAGTATCTTAAAGTTTGAGAAATATGGTAAAGGAAGTTAATGTTCAGTTTCGTATATTCTTAGTAATCTTCGTTTACAACACCATGCTTTTTTAAAAGCACACGGATTGGGAGCCTAAGAATCCCATGGTGCGATTTGATAGGACTATTTATTATTTCAGTGTACTAAATGACTTCGAAATGCATGTCGTGATGTTCGCTCTGTGTGTGTGCTACAAATTTCTTTAAGAAGCTTTTGAAAAATTATGATGTGCCCTGCAAGAAACAGTGTTCTGGCACCTCGAGAATCTTTGGTGTGAGCACTCATCCTATACAGAGAAGGCACGTTATCCTTATGCGTGGCTTCTAATGCCTCTAAACGGAAATTCTGCTTTTGTTAATAGATAAGATTGCACATAGAAAACAAACTGAATGCAGCCAGATGTGCTTATGGATAGTAGTAGTTTGCGGTTGACATTTATGATCCAGCTTTTCTATTCTATTATAGGATCCTACAGTGACTATAACCGCTCGACAACGTGAAAGTAAGCGAGCGTGTATAGCTTCACGCGAAAATGTGACCTTCGAAACTAAATCACCTAGAAAAAGCTGCTCCTTTAATCTAGTTGAATTGACTATGCACTTTAAACAACTTTCACCAAAATTGTCCATTTGCAGGTAGAATGTGAACGCCACGAGAATTTAATGTGCTGATCTAAACGTACCTACGCCGAAACTGTATTTGAAAATATTCTCACCGATTTGTAGCGATAAGCGTTATGGGCTTAAAAGTAGCACCAGAAGTCAACTTCGCACTACCGACGTCGTACCAGTAGCACTCACTGCTGCAAAGACCCGCTGCCTGTGTATTCAAAATCGTATGGTGAATGAGACGTACAGCTACGTGGCAACATTATATTGGACCCTAATTGGGTACACAACGCAGTCTGAGTAAGAGGCTATGCAGCGGTGCGTTGCAATGTATACAAAGCGCGTTATTCGAGGAAGTTCACGTGCTGAATGGATATAGCGGGGGGGGGGGGGGAAGCACCATTCACACTTCTCTAAGAATCATTTGTGATTCTGTGAACCTCGCAACGTTTGCGGGCTTTCTATTTTGCGTGAAACGTGTTTCAGTCGCGTCAGTATAGGGCGTCGCTTGCTAACTCTGCATATAACGAAAACAGGTTACATTGTTATTGCATATATCTTCGCAACCGTACTACCCACGTACTTCACTGTGGTGTTCTTGTGTAAAAAAAACGGTCATTACTGGATCGTTATTGCATCGTGCCCAGTAGACAGCGTTCTGGCACCACGTATGACGCTATCGGAACATTAAATTTAGCTTTTCGCTCAGTGTTCTGAGAGGCATAGCTTGGCAGTAGATCTTTCGATTAAAGCAGGAGTACTCGCAATCCATATGGTTCCCTCAGTCATAGTAGGTATAGTCCCTGAAACTCAAGCCCTTACAAGTGCACATCTTTTTCGATAAATGTGAAGGTTTCTCGGCTATAGCACCCACGCATTCAGCATGTGTAGTCCACATATGGCGTGAAGTGACATGGGCAGCAAGGCAGAGTGATGCCATTTCGCGCCCACCCTCCTTTGATCACGGCGGTTCCACTACGAATCGGGAGCGAACACAGTTGCAGAATCAGACTGTTGGATCACCACTAACTTGATCATAAGTTCATTATGTAAGCTTTGTAGTGCGTGAATTATTGTCACTTTGGCGTTTTAGTACTTCATTTCTGTACCCTAGTTTGCCAATACACCATCAGCAGCACGCCCAGTATTGTTTCGTGCACCCGACTGCGGCTGTGTCCCCGATACAGCACACCGGGCCCTTTTTTTATCTGATCTTCAGCTACCTTGAGTGTTTTTATGTGTGTTTTTTGTTTGTTTACCTCATAGGGTGGGCTTCGAGGCGTGGTCTGGGCGGATTGCGTCCAGGGCATCGTGCTCTTCGCCGCACCATTCGTCATCATTGCCAAGACAGTCTATGACTCGGCACACGTGGACGTTCCACTGAGACCGTTGAGTGATTTCAACAGCCGGGAGCACTTGTTAAGGTTCGCGCATGCATGGAATTTCTATTTTTGTATGTATGAATGTTGGCACTTAAGAGAATAATGGCTTTCACATGACATCTTGCAAGAATGTTAAAACGGTCCATTAACGTAGCGATAAGCCGCTTTGCTTCTATGCACCTATTGTTTACTTCAGGAGGTTTTGCGTGCAAACGTGGATGTTTCGCTTTCAAGACGCCGCCATGGTAAAAGGTGCAAGGAAAGAAAAATTAACAAACTATGTTCTTTAGCGTGCACAGACTGCAGTATATAGAAAATTTTGTATTCCACTTGAATGATAATGTTGGAACCAGTGCAAGAAACCACGTAGCAGAATACTGCCGCTCAGCTGCTACAACCAGTCTTTCTGAAACGGTGTCATGGAGATGGTAATGAATAAAAATTTTATTCGTGGCTTTCTATGCAGGTCGTCATAATCACCATCAGCCTATATTTATGTCCGCTGCAGGACAAAGCTCTCCCGGCGATGCAGATTGTCTTTCACAATATTTGTTACACAGCGATCTTAGCGGTATTTGAGCCACAGCGTGTACGTAGAGTTGTACCTTTGGTTAAAATGAAATGTGCATCAAGCGACCATGGAATTGTAATGGTGTGGGCTACGTGTGGAGAAGTTAACCAGAATCAATAAAAAGTTCCTGATATGAAGGCATAAAAATGAACAACCTAAAAATACAGCATGTGAAAAAATAGTTCAAACAAGCAAAGAAACAAAGTATACATGGGAACAAATAAAACGGAACTAAGTATCGTTGTACAAAATCAAAACGACATATCAAGTTGAAATTGTTCACAATATTTAACAGGATGACTTGTACACGCAATATCTCTAGGAAGGTTATTTCATAGAGCTGTGAGTGGTTTAATGCTGAATTGTTAAAATACTGTGTGCGGCCAAATACGCACTTGAAACTGAAATGTTTATTACGTCGACCAGATTTTCGCGAAGGAATTTCAAGCGAGAGATTACTAGACCATCAGTTGTAGGATTACTTATGAAAAAGGCATATAACGGCAGTAGAAGTATGATATCGGGCTTAATTTGACTAATGCTGAATGGACGATTGTAATTGTTTATCATAAAACGGGCAGTGTGATTTTGCACGGGTTCGGACTAGTCGACTAAATAGATTAGGATACCAGATCGATGATTTATATTCACGTTGGGGGCGGACAAAGGCTTGGTAGGCCAGTTGTCGAAATGCAGCTGTAGGTTTATGCCGATGCTGGCGTGGAAATCGCAGTCGTTTATTAGCTTTAGCGCATATCTTCTCAACATGAGTGGACCAGGAAACATTGGAACGAAGGCGAATGTCAAGGTATTTATAGCAAACGTACGTTGAATTTCAGCGGAACAAAAATGTACGCGAAGTTAAAGATGGACCTCTTGCGGCTGAATGAAATACATAGCACTCACATGTGTTTAGTGTCATTTGCCAGGATAGACGACTATTTTGCCTGGTGAAGGTCTTTTTGGAAAGGTAGATCCTGACTGGTAATATTTATGTAATTACGCAATCATCCGCAACTAGTCGTATACCGGAAGATATTTTACTGAGAAAATCATTCATATAAGTTAGAGAAATTAGAAGGGCGTGGAGTACACCCGATGTTACGTATGATAAAGACGATTTGAAGTGATTCACAGCAGCAAGCTCCTCCTTATGAGACAGCAAATTCTGAAGCCAGGTTAATGTTAAATGCTCAAGCGTAAGGCGGTTACTTTAGCTATTCGGCGGCAGTGAGCTACTCGGTCGAAGCCGCTTGCATAATCGAGAAAGGTGTCAATGTGTTTGTTATTATCTATGCTGTACTGTAACTCAGACGTGAATTCTAATAGTTGAGTATCACAAGACAAACCTTTCCTGAAACCATGTTGGTGGTAAAAGAGGAAGTTATTGGTCTTCCGATGATTATGCATATTCCCATATTCACAATCATCTTGAGACCAATAACTTCCAATGATCGTCTCAAGAAGATTGCAACAGATGCATGTTAAAGAAATTCGGCGGTAGTTTCTAAATGAATGTCGGGGACCATGTTTAAAATAAGGGACTACTTTGGCATGGAGGCAGGAGACCATTTGACATAGGCTCCTGAAAAATATGGTACAATATTTGACTGGACGAAGCTGACGTATTCTTAATATTTTAGAATTAATCTTATTAATACCCGATGATGTGACCAGCCCTAAATCTCGTATACGTTTCGATACAAATGGAAAGCTGATATTGATCTAACACATGAAGCAATATTCAAGATTCGGAACACAGGGCACATTAGAGCAGTCTTCATTTGTAAAAACAGAAGGAGGTGAATGTTGACGCACACTTTGACACAGATTCAGGCACATTATCAACATCATGTAATGTGGTAAGATTATAGCCGCGGTCTGCGGAAATGGTTTACCGAAATTTTCGCGAGTTAGTGTGTAATAGCAAAAACAGGTCACCGGAAAAATATTTTTGTTTGGCTGCAGCATTAATAAGACAGTAAGATTTTACATTAATCAATTTAGACCCAAGGAAGGGCTAGGTACGCAATTAGCAGACGCATTCAGACGTTTATTTCTTTCTTTTTGGAGCGACATAAGGTATTTATAAAGCATAGATTTCATTTATCATTTGGTGTTGTTATAATTGGCACGTACTTGTGTATTAGCAACGCCATGACATTCCTAAATAAATTCCAAAAGTGGAATGAGGCCGCAAAATATAATAAGCTACTGTCGCACCCCACAATAACAAAAACCCAAGACTAGGGAATTCTCGCCACAACTAAATATTTTCATATTCCCGGCAAACATTCCCGTTATTCAATGCACCTCGTATCTCTCCACAACGAAGCGTCGCTGCAGGGGTATTTTTCATGGGCGCCGCTAAATTGCGTAGGCAGTGGCGCCATCTATTGGCAGTCGGCAAAAAAGCGGTATTCGCGCGCCCGCGGTCGTTCAAAAACATCGCGCTCGTCGTGGTATTAATGTGCGCTGTTTCTGCGTCGTTGTGCGACAATATGTTAATCCAGACTTGTCTGAACTCCGGGAGTAACTGATACACTCGGAACAGTGCTTCAACTGGTGAATTAGTCCCAGCGATGCTGCCCTACAAACGCATAGGCCTAACCCTCCTCGTCGGCTACGGAGAGTGAACGGCCTTCGGGAGAGAGGCGAACAAGTGCAAACAAGCAAAATGGGTAGGCCCCACCACGCCACGTCTAAGAAGACAACCACGGACGATAAGCCAATGGTTCAATGCGGCAGCTGCGGCAGCTGGTTCTACCTGGAGGACTCCACGGTAAGAGTTTCACGTGCAAGTTCTGCACGAAGATTTGTGCACTACATGCGATAATAGCGCACCAAAAAAGAAACATCAGCGCGTAGTGCAGTCTCGACATTGAAACATTCAGAACACAATGGCAAAAATCGGAGATCGAGGGCAAGGCAGAAATGCAAAAACTACAAAAGTCGCTGAAAGCCGAGCGGGAACAACGCGACCGGCTGTCAGAGGTGACAGCGCTTCAAGTCAAAATTGAAGAGCTTGGCAAAGTAGAAGGCTCCACATCGGCGCAGAACTGCCAAACACATCAAGACACAAACAAAAGAAAACGACACCGGAAAGACAGGACCCCCCACCCAGTCAAAGGAGAGGCAGCCCAACACAGAATGGCAACCAGGAAAACGCAAAACAGAGCGCGGTAACAGGGACAAGTGCAGGTCCATGGTTCAAAGTGGGCAAGAAAAACAACGAAACAACAGAGAGAATACGAACCAATAGCACCTCTTCACAACGAAAGGACTAATCAAAAGAACCGAAGCAAGTCGGGGGAACGGCCCAGCAACAAGCAAACCCAGCAGCGCTGTACCAGACGCTGGTGCTTGGTGACGCTTAGAGCGGAAGGAGGAATTGCACGAGCAGACTCCTCTAACATCCAACTCCAACTAGTAATTCACGTTGGTACTCTCGAAGCACTAAGTGACGCAGGAGTTGAGAGCTCCGTTAAACAGCTCACAGAAAAATCACAAACTTGGAGCGAGAAGGCCCCCTAACACCACTATATTATAAGTGCCATACCAGAAATGAAGTCGCTAGGCCCCCAGGCAGAAACAGCTTGTTGCAAATGGAACCAACAAATCAAAAACGTGTGCGCTTCACTCGGTCCCAGAATAGAATTTATCACCACTGGGGATGACCTCAACCAAGACAGCTTCAATGACATCCACTATACCGAAGCAGCAGGAGACTATGTGAGCTCCCTACTATCCTCCAAAATAATTCCTTTGTTTTAGGAAACAACACCCACGAACACAGTCACTGAACAAAACCGCAGACATCCCAACGGTACATACCAGAGCTCAGTGAGGACACCGTTGAAAGCAATGTCAACATCGCTTGGCCAATTAAGTTAAACAAGACGCCACTGAAGAAATGTCTCATTAACACCTAACTAGAACTCTTGCCACGAGCCTCACAGACACAAAAGGACAACAGGAAAGAACACAATCAAAAGGCTACTCAAGATGTAGACAGTAATGCTTGGCTGAACACGAAGACGTCTGTAAACCAAACTGAAAGGGGTCAAGTTAGCCAAGACAACACGCAGGATCTGAAACCCCATAAAGGATCCAAACAAGATTCCCTGTACCCAAAAAGAAAACGCAAAAAAGTTAAAACAACCAATCAAGTTTATTTTCACTCTGTCAAAGATGCAGAAAGAAGGACTGTGACAAAAAGCTGTTTGTTAGAACAGCTTGACTAGGTTACTGTCCCATAGAAAAATTACGGAGCAGTAACAACACTACCGTAAAATAAATGAAAAATTGACAGTTAATTATCAGACAGCATAGTACAGTAGGGCACACACTAAGGTAAGAAGTGTAAAGTTAATACTGAAGAGTTTAGGCAGTTATTACAATCTGCATAAAAATAAATACACAACAGTTTCATGAATGTCTGAAATGCTATCCAAATACAAATATCCAGAATAAATGCACTGAAAATACAAGAAAAAGACAATATACAAATCAACTTGTTACAGTTACATACAACCGAATGAAACAATTCGATACGATTATCGATTGGATAAATGAGACAAGGTTTTGTAATAAAAAGTCACAGGCCTGCGCGGCACACGCAGCACAGTCAGAGCCTAATCTGGTGGAGCGGCTCAAGAGTAGCTTCAATTTGGCCACCACGCACAACAGTGTCTTCGCGGCAGTATGTATGCCTCGTTTTGACGAGAACGATGTGAACTGTCCGCCCGGCGTCGATCGCGAGCTGCGGCTTGTAATGCTCTCTGCACAGCAGTCTGTTGAGCCCGATCAAACCTTACAACTGTAACATATATGTCGGGCACGCTGCGTTTGCAGGCACCTTAACTAGATGGCGCCCCCATACAGGTGGAGGCTCGGCAGCTCGGGATCGCGTTGATTGCGCGCCTCGTTTGAATCGCACCTCGTCGTCTACGGCTGCGCCCGCTGCGTTTGCAGGCGCGTTACCTAGATGGCGCCACCATACTGGCGGAGGCTCGGGTTGTCTGCCCCTGCGCGCTTGCCTTGATCATCATCATCATCATCATGATCAGCCTATATTTATGTCCACTGCAGGACGTAGCCCTCTCCCTGCGATCTCCAATTACCCCTGTCTTGCGCTAGCGTTTTACAACTTGCGCCTGCGAATTTCCTAACTTCATCATCCCACCTGGTTTTCTGCCGTCCTCGACTGCACTTCCCTTCTCTTGGTATCCATTCTGTAGCCCTAATGGTGCACCGGTTATCCTTCCTACGCAACATGGCCCGCCCAGCTCCATTTCTTCCGCTTGATGTCAACTAGAATATCGTCTATCCCCGTTTGTTCTCCGATCCACACCGCTCTCTTCCTGTCTCTTAACGTTACTCCTAAGATTTTTCGTTCCATCGCTCTTTGTGCGGTCCTTAACTTGCTCTCGAGCTTCTTTGTTAACCTCCAAGTTTCTGCCCCATATGTTAGCAAAAAATGTCCTATAAGGCAAGCGCAATAAGTGCGCTTGCCTTATAGGACATTTTTTCACTGCCCGATAGCACGCACTTGCGTGGCTCAGTGGTAGAGTGTCTGGCTCCCACTCAGCGGGCGCGGCTTCGATACCGGCGGGAATCGGGTACTTTTTTCGCATTTCCGGCGATAGCGGTTGCGGTGGCGTACACCGTCGGCGGCGGCATCATTGCGAACCGAAACGGCTATTGGAATGAGCCAATAAGAGCTTACGCTGGTAAACAAGTGTTAATTGTAGTAGAAATCTCAGAGCTTTACATCATTGTATATAACTTGGGGATATCCTGATATGAACAATTAAACAAGTCGAAATTGTTTAGGTCATAGTGATTTAGAAGGGAGGGGACAGTCTAAGACAAGCGTTTTTTACCGGAGTTTAATTGTACTTTGTCTACCTCCCAATTTTATCCATGACCCATGGGATAATTTAAATGCCGAATTCTTAAATTGACCAAAATGCGCAAATTTCTTATGTTCTTACGAGTTTCTAATTAGAAATTTCTGCTTAACGTATAATTGTTTGTTTGGTGTACTTTAACTATTCCTGACCTGCAAAATAAAACGTTAGTAAATGCCGCAAAATGCTCATTGACAATATACCTTCTACATTTTTTTTTCTGAACCCAGTATATTTCATTAAGATTAGTGACCGTCGTTGTACCCCATACTAGTTAGTAATAATTTAAACGAGAGCTGAAGAGCGAATGATAGAGCAGAAGCTTTTTTTCCTTTTGGAAGTGAGTATCGAAGCCGGCCAATTACAACTGTCACCTGAGCAAACTTTTGCACGAAAGGTCATACACGGCAATCCCAGCTCATATTCGCGGGAAAAAATGTGCCCAGGCATTTAAAATGGTGAGCTATTTCAAAAGTGTGAGGGCTCAGTACTATGTCTTGATCAGGTCGAATAATTTTATTTTTTGGTTGGAATATAACAGCTTTTGTATTATTTTCGTTAATAGGCATAGAATTTGCTGCTGACCATCTCTCTAGCGTTTTCATTGTGCGAGTACAAGTTCTTACGAGCTCGTGAATATCATGCCCTGAAAAACCTATGCTGCTGTCATCAGCATATATTATGTGTTTGGCTTCGAAAAACATATTTAAAATGTGATCAAGAGAGATGGTAAATAATAGTGGGCCTAGAATACCGCCCTGTGGCACTCCACACAGCGAAGGTTTCACTCCGGAAATAGAGTCGCTTATCTGAACGATCTGCTGTCTGATAAGTAAGAGTCAATAAGCGTTAAGGCTTGTCCACGAATACCATAGTAATTCAATCTCTTAAACAATATTTCATGGTTTACGAAATCAAAGGCATTTCAAAAATCGACAAAAATACCAAGAACTAACAACTTATAATATTTTCAAATTGTCTAAGAATAGATGTTTTTGCTCCAGGAGCGCCAGTTCAACAGATCTATTTTTCCGAAAATAAAATTTATTAGGTGTAAATTAGTTCTATTTGAGAATGAAACTTGAAAATCAAGTGTGCAGAATTTTTTTCGAATGCCTTAGAGAGCACAGGAAAGATAGAGATCGGTCTATAATTGCCAAAGTTATTTCGGTCACCTTTTTTATAAAGCACCGTCACTTTTGCTATTTGTTTATTTAAAGGAAAGACGGAGTTAGTTAAACAAGTGTCAAAGACATCTGCTAAAATCGGCGCGATAACATCAGACACGTCTTTGACAGAACGTACTTAAATTCCGTCAATATCAGAACTGACGCAATTTCTTATACTTTTTATTGTTGATAACACTTCTTGGGCGGTGCCAGGACGTACAATGATTGAGCGTTGTGAACACTCAAATCGGGTGACAACCAAAGAAGAACTTATCCATCTGCCTACTAAGCATGAAAGGCGGCAGCAGACTAAAATGGGAAGAAGTACAGCGTGAAATAAGCCACCATAAGATTAATTTATACGCACTAACTGAAGCGCACCTCAGAGATGATGAATTACCCAATATGCACAACGGTTTACACTGGTATGGACAAAATAGAAAAAAGGAGCACCAAACGTAGAGGAGGGGTTGGCTTCCTTGCACAAACCACGCAGAATATCTCTACTAGAGAGGACCAAAACTCTTGCCAAGAACACATGTGGATGAAAATAGAAATAGAAAAACGCATCATATATCTATATGTGATATATTTGGCTACGTCATTTGAAGAAGAAGAAAACGAACGGAATAGAAAAATATATGAATGCATCACTAAGGATATTCAATAGAAATGCAGTGGACCTCCTGTTTTCCTCCTGGGTGACTACAACTGCCATATAATGGAGCTTGAAGACAAAGAAAATGATTCAACGGGCTTCCGAAGCCTCGTGGAAAAATGTCACCTAACCTTAGAAAACCTAGTGCCACACAGCCACACTCAAAAATCAGCCATTCATTATGTGTTACACAAAAACCAGGCCACCATGCAACACATCTAAATAAAATAAGTGCATATGGACGAAGACAAAGCCAGACGGCTGCGGTAGCGACCATAACAGAACTAAAATACTTCTATATACCATTACACCTCGCACACAAAACAAAAATACAACATGCACAACAAGGCACTGGAAGACGACAGAGAAAGACAAATGAGAAAAGTTGCATCACAACTAGAAGAAAAAATACAAAACACCAAAACCTATAAAGAGCTCATACAACAATGCCTTCAAATGGCAGACAAAACTCTTGGCAAAACAAAAGGAATGACCCAAACACGACCAACACCATTGTTCGATAAGGAAGTTAAAGAAGAAATATCAAAACGTAAAAGCCTATCCAGACTACACCGCCATATAAGTGAAAAGGTCAACATGGCAAAAGCCAACGCACGACAAGCCTACTTAAAGTTGAAACACTTGGTAGCCGAAAAAATTGTCGCACCCGAAAGGCGAAGCATCAATTGCGATATCAAGTTAGTAAAGAGCTATACGGAGTAAGGATAGTAGTTTTAATAGTTGTATAAACTTGGATATGCAGCAGCACCAGCAACGCGCAGAACTCTTGTCGACGCCGTCGGCGTTTTGCCCGCGTTCGCATCAAACGCGCGCAGCGTTGGTGACTGTTTCCGGTGCCTCTCGTGGCGGCTCGGAGGTTTTCGACGAGATCAGAATGGAACACTCGTCGAGCAGCGTCGGAAATCTTACCCGCCTTCTCGCCTCGCAACGTTTTTTTATAAATACGCATATGGTGCCGCATGGCCTCCCCTCCCTCCCTCCCGTCCCACCCACGACCTTTCGCGCGACGGAAGGCGTCGCGTTTGCTCTCTATGTAAAGGAGGAAAGAGACGCTTAATTCTGCAGCCCTTTAGGGAGCACGGCACAGAACGCGCGTTTGCTCTCTGACGTGCGTTCGCTCCACGTGAAAGCGCGCGTACCTCGCCCCATTTCACTCGCACATACAGCGTCCGGAGCGCGGCGACGATTTTATCGCCGTTGACGTCATACGAAACCTCACGGCGACGGCAGAAATCCGCTTTGGTGTGTCTATATAACGCAGTAAACACTCAGTGGATGGGAAAAAACAAACATTGGCGACGAATTCACCCTCCAAGGGAACCTTATAAAAAAAACATCGGAATACAAATACCTCGGCGTAACACTAGGCGAGCAAACAAATAATCTATATCCGCACCGAAACGCATTAGTAAAAAAATCAAGTCGCCTCAAAGGCCGCACCTGGAACTTGGCCAGGCACTGATGCAACCCATGCACTGTTGTACGCGCACTGTGGAATGCAATAGCCGTACCAGCGACAACGTTCGCTAACGACGCTCTGCCCTACTCCAGCGAAACCATAAAATGCCTGGAGCGCCACCAAATAGAACTGGGCCACTCGCTGCTGGGGGCTCCCCTCACAAACCAAAGCCGCCACGAACTATTCGGCGTGGATCTGAAGTGTCGCTTATGTGGTGCACAAGAACAAACCCGCCTCCACGTCTTATATCAATGACCGAGGCTTCCTTCAGACCCTCGATCGTGTACCCTGGCCGAGAGCCTGGCGCTGAGCGGTCACACCGAGGAGGAGCGAGCTGCATGCGCCGAGGCCTCGAAGAGCCGGCTAGAACAGTGGGAACGTCAGGGTAGGCGCGCAAAGAAGTGCAAAAATACAATAAAACAGTCCTTTGACTTTACAGCAAGAGCCACCTCATCACAGCAGCGCGAACTCTGACTGCAGCTGGTTGCCGACGCCGGCCACGCCAAATACGCGAGCCACTGCCGGCTACAGCTGATGGCGACCAACGAAGCGGCAACGCGGATGGATGGGACGCGGGTATACTGAACTAGAATATACCCTAGTGTTGCGACCGGCCGGGCTCTGGCGTCACCCTTTCCCGCGGATGCCGCGAGGTGGCGCCACTGCTATCCTTCCTAGCAGCTTCGGCCGCATTGTACGGTTCCTTCCGCAGTTTCAGCTGCGGTTGCCTTTTGGTTAATGCAAATATAAAATAGTCATGTTGGTCACTGCGTGGCCTAGCTGTTTCTATATATATTGTAAGGCGGCAGCACAGCTGTTGTCTCGTCGCCTTTATTTAGCTGAGCCACGCGCTGAACGAAGACGACGCGCACAGTGATGATGATTATGTACAGGTGAAGAAGATGAAGGATTAATATTTTGCTCACACTAATTACCCCCTCGCGCGAAAGCGGCCAACCTGGCCGCTGGTTATAGCGGTGCGGTACGTCGTTGGAAGGGCTTTAGGCGCGAAAAGTGGACAATTTCTGTGCCACGGTAGCGGCCATCGGAAGGCGTGACAACGGGAGTGACGCGGTAGTTCACTGGCGAAGTTTGCTCTATAACAGTGTAGGGCCCTATAAAACGCGACTGAAACTTTTCGCATAGGCCAGGAACTCGAGTGGGTGTCCACAATAACACTTCATCGCCGGGGCTGAACTGAACGACGCGGTGAAATGCATCGTAGCGAGTCTTCCTATCCTGTTGACTTGCCTGGGTGTTGAGGCGGGCGCGATGGCGACACGCGGCAAGGCGAGATATTAACTGCTCACTCAATGACGCCGACGATTTTACGGGGGCATCAAAAAAAGAGACGTCGAGGAGAGAGGTCGGTTGACGCCCGTAAACTAGAAAGAATGGTGAGTAGCCAGTAGTGCGCTGTGCAGCGGTGTTGTAGGCAAAAGTCACGAATGGCAGGATGGTATCCCAGTTGGTGTGGTCAGCGTTGATGTACATGGAGATCATGTCAGAGAGAGTTCGATGGAAGCGCTCTGTGAGGCCATTAGTCTGAGGATGGTAGCTGGTAGTCGTCTTATGGATGGTGTTGCATGTGCGGAGGACGTCCTCGAGTAGCTTCGACAGAAACGCCTTGCTACGGTCACTCAAAAGGACGCGTGGCGCTCCATGTCGTAGAAAGATGGCTTCCAGGAAGAAAGTCGCAATCTCCTCCGCGGATCCTGAAGGTAGCGCAGCTGTTTCGGCGTACCTGGTCAAGTGGTCAACTGCAGTGACGACCCATCTCTTGCCGCTAGCTGATAATGGCAGCGGTCCGTAGAGGTCAATCCCGATGACTGCGAATGGAGCGTCAGGCCAGGGAAGAGGTTGCAGCAGTCCAGCCGGAGGTGAAGTGGGCCGTTTGCGGTGCTGACAGAGCGAGCAAGACGCGACGTATTTCGCTACGCAGGTGGCAAGTCCAGGCCAGGAAAAACGACTGCGGATGCGTTCATAGGTCTTGTGAAAGCCGAGATCTTGTGGCCGAGATCAGAGGTCTTGTGAAAGCGGAAGCTCGATGCGCATGCGCGCATCGAGCTGCCGCTTTGAAACTTCAGAGCGGATGGATGGCGTTCCGAAAATCTTCCGGACTTGGTGCTGGAAGGTGGTCCAATCGGGCAAGGCCCTCTCGTGGTTAAAGAACCACGTCTTCGCGACATATGACAGGTAGAAGGCGACGTGGCGAAGTTTCTGAGTGTCGTCCCAGTGGTTGTACTCACTCACCCGGTCATAGTTCTCCAGCCAGTCCTCGACGTCGTCGCGCGGGAGACCAGAGAATATAGTGGGGTCACGCTGCGGGGCGGTAACGGTCCATACGGAGGCGTCTGGTTGGGGGGCAGCGGGGGTGATGCCGGAGGCTCCGGGTTGCGGTACTTGGGTCATGGCAGTGGACAGGCGGAGCAAACGGCGACCCGAACGAAGCTCCAGTGGAACTCGACGGCGTAGAGGTCTAGGGGATTGAAAGCAATCTCCACCACTTTGTAAGGCAGCAGCACAGCTGTTGTCTCGTCGCCTTCATTTGGCTGAGCCACGCGCTGAACGAAGACGACGCGCACAGTGATGATGATTATGTACAGGTGAAGAAGATGAAGGATTAATATTTTGCTCACAATATGTATATATATATATATATATATATATATGTGTGTGTGTGTGTGTGTGTGTGTGTGTGTGTGTGTGTGTTTACTTACCACCCGCGCCCAGAACCTTCGCTACACAGCGATCGCTATTCAGTGCTGGCATACACGTTTGGCGTCAACTCGATACAGTAGTGGTGCAGGCTTATTATATAGGTGGTTACGGTTCAGGACACAGTGCTCAGCATTGGACATGAAAAGAAGGCCATCTCTTTATTTCACTTTTTACCAACTTTTCAAAAGAATTCCAAACATTCGCAGCACAAATGGCGCGTAGGATAGACATGAGCACAAAGCATCACCTACTGAGCTTAAAGTGTTTGGCGGCTCCGCGTTTTTTAGCATTACTTTGCTTTAGGCTTTTAGAAGGGAAGTAGAGCCGAGTGGTGATGCAAAAAACTGTGACCTCAGCTGCAATGCCCTTAGAATGGTCACGACAACCAAGCTGGTTTTTCTTTTTCAGTTTAACTTGGCTTAGGATGTCTAGTATGCTGTCAGAGTGCAGCTCAAGCAAACTGAAACACGTTGTGAAAGCTTTTTCTAGATCGAGGACAAACTTATACAACAGGCTAGAGGGGTAAAGCAGGCCACCATTGCCCTTCATGCGTGTCAACATAGCTAGGTTTAGATGTTCAGCAGATTTCCTTTGCATAAGAAGAAGTTTTAGGCACTCTTCACATCCTGTCTTCAGTATACACTTCCGAAGTGCGTACCCCGCTATGTTAAACGCCAGCCGGTTATCACTGGAGGCTGTATCGCATGGTGCATGATCTGGCGCACTTTCTGTGAGCAACGTCTGCGCGGCGGCTACGTTGCCATTATGTATAAAATTTTCCTTCAGGTGCTGCTTACCAGGTGAAAAATTGTCGGTGCCAGAATTTGCGGGCAAAACGGTGTGGAGAACTGCAGGCTCACGTTGCCCTTTGACACTCAGTGGGCAAGATTCTCGAAGCTCAAGCAGTTTACGGTGGTAATAAACTGCTGTGGTGTTGGATGCGCATTAAATATAGATGAATGCCTGACAATACCAAAAACATGCTCAAGGGGATCTTGGCTTCCTCTGGATGTCATAAGGTACTTGTAGCCTAGTTTCTCAGTGAGATACTGAAGCAGAGAAAGCACACTTGAAACTGTCACTCGCAGCCCTGTGGCTGTAGTGACATAGTGGCTGTAGTGAGGTCAAGAACCCTTTCTGTCCCTTCGTGTTGACTTCCCACGATGACAGAAACTCTTGAAACGACCGCAGCTTGTCAGCAGATGCGGAGTTTAGGCGCAGAGCTTCAGCTGGGAATCGGGACGTCATGACTTGCACAAGGTTATAGATGATCCTGTGAAACGAACGAAAGAAGAATGGACTTGTGTTTGTCCCCGTAGGGGCGTCTGCGTAAGCAGGCGTTTGGTGAGTTGCGCCACCACGTACCCGAGCACACGAGGGTTGGACCCTCCCGCCTGTGGCCGTGCGCGGCGTGTCCGGGGGAAAGGGGATCCTGGGAGTTGAGCCGAAGCCGGGTGTTTGAACCTTTATGGCCCCTCGGCAGAGGCAACACACTCCTTTGGCCTCTGCTTCACGTAGACGGCACCCCCGGGCTGACCCACCCGGGGGAAATCGGTAGTCGCCTTTTCCTGTCCTTCTCTTCAATCTTCGTCTTTCTCTCTCACTCTCAATCTATCCCGCCTTCTTTTCCGTTTACTTCCAGCATTCCTGGCGGCGAGGGTTAACCTTGTGTGTTATAACCACCCTTGGTTATATGTATTTGGTTATAGCGGGTACGTACAGCTGACGTTTGTGGAACTTGTGTTTGCAGGTCCTACATCGTCCCCTTCTGGGCTCCATGGTGGGTGGCTGGCGTTCCTGCCAAAAAATTATTATTTTTTATGGCTTTTTCTTTCCCCGCATTACCCGATCGCCCCCTTAAGCGGGGGCGCACCGAAGACGTATTCAAATTTTTTGGCCTGCAAACTAAAAATTTCCCTTGATTCCACGTAATCCATTGTGAAAAACCCGAAAAGGCGGTGAGAACGATCTCACCTTTTCTGGTTTTAAAATGCCTGACAGAGACAATAGGGGCCGGCTACAAAGCTACGAAATTGGCTAGCGGCGACCTTCTTCTTGAACTCCGAGATATCAAACAACATGAGAAACTGCAGACCCTCGTATCAATTGGAGACTTTCCTGTCACTGTGACCCCACACCGCACTATGAACACCAGTCGTGGTGTTGTTTCGGATGATGGTTTGATGGAGCTAAGTGAGACAGAACTATTAGAGGGATGGAGTGACCTAAATGTCATCAATGTCAGAAGAATCAAGATGAGGCGTGACGGAAAAGAAATTCTGACCAAGCCTCTCATTCTAACCTTCGGCTCAAGTGTACTGCCCGAGACTATCGAGGCAGGCTACGTAAAGATCAGAGTCAGGCCGTATATCCCTAATCCCCTGTGATGTTTCAAATGCCAGAGGTTTGGCCATAGCTCCCAGAGCTGTCGAGGTCGAACTACTTGTGCCAAATGCAGTGCTTCTCAGCACACATCTGAGTCGTGCAATAATACTCCACATTGTGTAAACTGTGAAGGAGAGCATGCCGCATACTCGCGGTCCTGCCCATCCTGGCAAAAAGAAAAATAAATTGTCACGATTAAAGTTAAACAAAATATTTCTTTTAAAGAGGCACGAAGGCAGGTGTCCTACCTGCCAAAAACCAGCTTTGCCGATGTGACGCGTCAAGGGGCAGCGTCGCAGCGGCTTCCGGCTGCTGTCCGGCCCACGCGTAGTCAGCCGGCGGTGAAGCCATCTGCCCCCTCGGCGGCTGCAGCTAGCACTGCTCCGCCATCCCAGAAGGGGCCATAGACCTCCGGGCTGGTGGCCTCTAGGGTCCCACCCCTTGAGGCGAGACTCTCAAGACGAACACACCCCTCGCAAGAGCGGATGCCCAGCGCCTCAGGAGAGGTGATGGACACAACCTCCAGCCAAGCGGCGCATCCAGAGCCTATGGAGCGGCGGGGGTCTCTCGACCGCTCCAAAAAAGAGAAACTGCGCATTACGGGGCCTGAGAAGGGCTCTGTAATCTAAGGTATCGCACACCTAAGCACACAGCACCAATCTCCTTTTCAATATGGGAACGCAGATAGTTCAATGGAACGTCAGGGGTCTTATTCACACTCTTGATGACGTTAAAGAACTCATTCGCAAATACAGTCCCAGGGTGCTGTGTGTTCAGGGAACACACCTCAAACATACGCAAACAAATTTTCTTCCACAATATTCTATTTTTCGTAAAGATCGAGATGATGCAGTCGTGTCATCCGGCGGTACGGCTATTATAGTTGATAGAGGTGTTGCCTGTCGAGAACTAAAACTTCGTACGCCCCTAGAGGCAGTTGCTGTACAAGCGGTGTTGTTCAACAAGCTAATTACAATCAGCTATACATTCCTCCTAACTATCAACTTCACAAAACCGAATTTCAATTTTACATAGATGAACTTCCTGAGCCATACATTGTTGCCGGAGATCTAAATGCGCATAACACTCTATGGGGAGATTCCCGTTGCGACGGAAGAGGGCGCCTTATCGAAAACTTCCTATATTCATCTGGTGCATGCTTGCTCAATAAGAAGGAGCCGACGTACTATAGCATTGCACACAACACCTACTCCTCATTTGACTTAAGCATAGTATCCAGTACTCTCCTGCCATACCTCGAATGGCGCGTTATTAAGAATCCTTATGGAAGTGACCACTTTCCGATAGTTCTAAATTATACAACACAGGATGAATGCGCCCCATATGTTTCTCGGTGGAAGGTTGACTCTGCGAACTGGGAACTATTCAAAGAACTGACACGTTTAGATAGGAGCATTTCTGGTACCAATATCGACAATGATGTGGCTTACTTAACTAGTTTTATAATAGACGCTGCCACAAAATGCACCCAACAAACGAATGGACTGTATAGTAAACGCCGCATTCCGTGGTGGAATGCCGAATGTCAAAGGCAAGGAAAAAACAAAACAAAGCTTGGGGGCTTCTACGTAACTGCCCAACAGCCGAAAATCTCATTAATTTTAATCAAGCAAAGTCGCAGGGCAGAAGAACACGTCGACGAGCTAAGAGAGATAGTTGGGAGAAGTATGTATCAAGCATTAATTCGTACACTGATGAAAGAAAGATCTGGAACCGAGTAAATAAACTAAAATGCCGACAGTCTCACCCTCTACCCCTAGTAAATACCCAAGGAGACAGCCTGGAAAATCAGGCAATCTTTCTAGGTGAGCACTTTGAACAAATCTCGAGTGCATCAAACTACACGCACACGATTCAAAGAACACGCAGAGCGACAACACATTGAACGCAAATGTGGAAGAAATGAAGCGTACAATCGCCCATTCAGTTCAGCTGAACTTCATGCATCTTTGAATTGTTGCAACAACTCGGCGCCAGGTAGTGATCGCATCATCTATGAAATGATCAAACACTTACCCTCAGAAACACTAAATACACTTCTATCCCTTTTCAATGCTATATGGGCAGCTGGATACATTCCATCTGCTTGGAAAGAAGCTATTGTTATCCCCACACTTAAACAAGGCAAGGATCCCTCTCTAGCCAGTAGTTACAGACCAATAGCTCTAACAAGCTGTCTGTGCAAGCTCTTAGAAAAAATGATAAACCGACGCCTAATCTGTTTCCTGGAAAATAACAAAATTCTAGACCCCTTCCAGTGTGGTTTCCGAGAAGGTAGATCGACAACAGACCACATCGTTCGCATCCAGGCCAACATCAGGGATGCCTTTATACATAAACAATTCCTTCTTTCAGTATTTCTTGACCTAGAGAAGGCATACGATACGACATGGCGTTTAGGTATCCTTCGGGACCTTTTTTCAATGGGTGTCCGTGGCAACATGTTGAACAGAATCGAAAGCTATTTCTCTGACCCCACCTTTCGTGTAAGAGTGGTTAACAGTTTGTCTAGAACATTCACCCAAGAGACCGGTGTGCCACAGCGAGGCGTGCTTAGTTGCACGCTCTTTGTCGTAAAAATGAATTCACTTCATACAGTCATACCACGCACCATGTTTTACTCTGTATACGTCGACTATGTGCAGATAGGATTTAAATCCTGCAATCTTGCTATCTGCGAACGCCAGGTCCAGCTTGGCTTGAACAAATTATCTCGGTGGGCGGATGAAAACGGGTTTAAAGTGAACACGCAGAAAAGTACTTGCATGCTTTTCTCCAAGAAGAGAGGCGCAACACCAATCCTTAGTATTTTTATTAATGGAGATGGACTCACTGTCAGCAGTGAACATAAATTCTTAGGAATCATCTTGGATTCAAAACTAACGTTTATACCCCAGATCAAATACCTCAGGACGAAATGCATGAAAACAATGAACCTCCTTCAGCTTCTGTCCCACACCACATGGGGTAGCGACAGGAAGTGCCTATTGGACCGGTACAAAAGTCTTGTACGTACACGTTTAGACTATGGTGCCGTTGTGTACCACTCTGCCGCACCATGCGCGTTGAAGATGCTAGATCCGATTCATCATTTAGGTATTCGCCTGGCCACAGGTGCTTTCAGGACAAGTCCTATACAAAGCCTATACGCAGAATCAAACGAGTGGTCACTTACCTTGCAGAGGTCATACTCTAGCTTTGCATATTTTCTGAAGGTACACGCAAACCCTGAACATCCGTGTTACGCTACCATAAATGATATGACTTGCACCACGCTGTTTCGTAACCGACCTACAGCAAAGGAGCCCTTCTCACTGCGTGTGAGGAAGCTCAGTGATGAAATGGGTGTCCCACTTTTAGAACCTCGTTTAAAAGCCCCAGCAAAGCTCTAACCACCGTGGCAGTGGCAGCTCATTAAACGTGATACATCGTTTGTTCGTGTTACAAAGCATGCTCCAGAGGCACACATCCGAATGCACTTCCTCGAACTGCAGCTAAAGTACTCATGCCCAGAATTTTATACTGACGCATCGAAGTCCCATGCTGGCGTGTCTTATGCAGCCGTTGGTCCGTCTTTCTCAGAATCGGACGTCTTCCACCCGGAAACAAGCATCTTTTCTGCGGAGGCATACGCTGTAATGTAGGCTGTTAAATGCATCAGGAAAACCAATCTACCCAAGGCCATCATATTCACTGACTCCTTCAGTGTAGTAAAGTCCTTAATGTCACTCCGCAAACATAATAACTCTGTACTCAACGAGCTTTACTCCCTTCTGTGCACTGCGTACTTATCTAACCAGCTTACTGTGATCTGCTGGGTGCCTGGCCACAGAGGCATCGAAGGGAACATGCTGGCAGACCAAATAGCCACATCCCTTACAGCGAAAGCTAGCAACACTTTCATATCTGTACCTGTGACCGACTTCAAGACTTTTCTCCGCAGAAAAATTAGGACATACTGGCAGCAAATGGGGGACACTGAAACATCGAATAAGCTGCATTTAATTAAACCTCAGTTGGGTATTTGGCGACCAACAACAAAAATACGGCGAACTGAAGTAATTCTTTGTCGACTTAGGATAGGCCATACCTACGGGACCCACTCTTACTTGCTGTCTGGTGCTGAACCTCCCATCTGCACAAAATGTGGAGAGACGCTGACCGTCTTACATGTCCTCGTAGAATGCCGCGAATCAGAAGCTGAAAGAAAAAAGTACTTTCCTCTAGCTTACAAAGAGAACGTTCCCCTTCATCCAGCAAAGTTCCTTCATGTGGACTCATTTTTCAACAGCAAATCACTTTTAAACTATTTACATGATGTTGATTCACTACAGGTTCTACGCCCGATAAATTCGTAGCATGACCTCTTAACAGAGGTTACTGCTGCGATACTAGCATTTGTATGGCACGTGCCTCCAAAGCCTTGCACATAAGGTTCTTGATGAGGCAGCAGTGCCACTGGCACTTACAAATTTTAGAAAATCATCCTCTACATACATACATACATAATCATACATGTTTTATGTCCCACAGGACACTTTAAAGCCACTGCCATAATTTTAATACATTGTTATTTTACGCACTGTACAGCGACTCTGCCTTTAGGCCCATATACAGCCGTGTTAAATCCTTTCCACTTCACTGTTCAATTAAATATTCATAATCATTTGCATGGCGCTCTTTGGCCAGACTTGGCCCTTGCGCCACTAAACATCACATATCATCATGGACTTGTGTTTGTGAGCAACGCTCTTAAGATAGACTGCTATATGCAAGGCGAAAGGTACAGTCACAATATAACCATAATGTGATGATGCTTACTTGAAAAACTTTAGTGTAAGTGTGACGTCACCGCACGTATCCTCAATTCCATTCTTGTAGAGCTGTAGTCCATGAATCACTTTTTCTCCAAAAAGTTGAAAAGCTAACGATACGCTCATCCTTTCAAAATTGTTAGGGTTTGTGTGACTTCCGGTAATTTCATGCATTGCCTGCAATGTGACGCTGCAACCATCCAGTGCCAAATCTTTACGAACGAATTGCAAAGATACCTGGAAGGAATATCAAAGTGAGCAACTGTTAGAAACAAACAGATACTAAGTGTATTAATAAAATTGCATGGCATTCAAGGAGACCACAAACAACTTACCCGGCCGTAGGGTGTTTCATAGTCTGAGCCAGCAGTCCATTCCGCAGGACTTAATGAGGTGGGGAAATTCTGACAAAAAATTGAAGTTGGCGCGCTGGGTCCACTGGATGCAGTGGACCCAGCGCTTGGTTTCTGTCAGTGATGCTTTGATGCCCCTTAAAAACCACATATTCCGGTGCCAAGTGGCACCATCGGACGTAATGAAATCAACTTTGAGTCCTGCCTTTTCAGCTAAAATGACAGCTTCAAGCATGATCTTTGTCAGCAGGTCCCCATTTACGTTTCGATGGGTCGCAAATGCAGCGAGTATTTGTGTCCACTTTCCCACAAAGGGCACAAAAATTACTACCATGCCATGATCACACACAATGTGCTTATCTTCGTCAGACGAAAATTAACCCAAGTTGACGAAGCCATCAATGTGGCTCTCACTGTTTACCAACAGGTGCTCCGAGAGTTTCATCTCATCGAATATCAGGCCTCCGTGACACGAAAAGTGGTCCATAGTGTTTGTCTTTTGTTTCAGCACATCAAAAATTTTATGGCTGAATCCAAACCCAGTTTTGTAACACTTCAAATGTTTGCGAAGTCTAGTCTTACTAGGGAGAACACAGATTTTTCCCCGTATCAAATGCTCATACAACTTCGCACTTTTCAGCTGCATAATCAAACATTCGAGCACCCACTCATTCGAGAACGTCATGCCTTTCGTACTCTTCTGTGACGAAGCTTTGAATATGTGCACAGTTGCCTCACGTTGCTTCTCTGGTAGGAGAGCTACTTTTGCATACAATTCTTCTTCAGCAATTGCCATATTCTTGGCTAACATTGCACTCGACTTTTTCTTTAGCACATTTGCCTGATTTTCAAGA
Source organism: Dermacentor silvarum (assembly GCF_013339745.2). Classification (NCBI taxonomy): domain Eukaryota; kingdom Metazoa; phylum Arthropoda; class Arachnida; order Ixodida; family Ixodidae; genus Dermacentor; species Dermacentor silvarum. Next base: position 125,957,925 of record NC_051163.1, on the reverse strand, counting down.
CGTGCCATCTTCATTTTTTGTTGCGTCAATCGTGAAGAAATGATTTTCTTTGCAGGAAGGCGTACACGAGGATTAATGTAAGACTTTCTTGTTAGTAACGCATTCCTTAGGGAATTGCATTCTGTACACAGTGTTCCTGCAAATAAACAAGCAATGCAGGCGTTAACATTGGACGCTTGAACATTTGAGGCAACGTGGAAACGTTATGGGCGTCCTAATGCACTTTACGTCTACTTACCTTCAGAATAAACTTTTCCAAAGCAGCGCACACTGAACACGGATCGTCGAGGAGTGTTCGCTCAAGCTCGAAGATGCGCGGTCAGCTGAGAAGAAAGCGGCTTGAATTCTTGTTTGTACATCGCTCTCTTGCACACAAGGCTTGTTTCAGCTTCTTCCTATACGGATGTGGCTTCAGAAAGAGATCGCACGTATTTCTCGTCACACAACGCACCCTGATAGAAGACTTCGGCAACAATTTTCCCTTCAGTGAGCGTAAATCACACAGCTATTTCATGAGAAATCTCCAGGTTTGTATGCTTGCTTATCCATGTCGTCGCAAATATCATACCGCAGTGGGCATCTGTTTCTATACGACACCAATACTTTTAGGGAACTTCAAGCATGCAAATAGCTTCAATTGAGAGCCGTGCACTAGTGCCGACAGTCAGGTTTCGAAGATCTATACTTTCCATTTCACCACTGTCGTAGACTTCATCAGGTGCGTCAGGCTTGTGCTGCTTTTTGCTCACTTCACCGCCGTTAATCACGTGCACATATTCGCGCGTAATATACCTTGGCTCGAAACAGTACTCGCACACCGCTGACGACTCGGTCAGAGGCTTGTCATCTCTCCGGAGGTTACGCTCCCACTGTCTGCGGAGATCCTCGTCCCTAGGAGCGGCGAACAAAGACGCCTTCGTGGAGCCCGGGTAGCCGCTCCGGCAACCCGCAGCAAAACAGTTGGTGCCCGTCCTCTGTTTCTGCATGTCGCGAACCTCGCTATTCGGAATGTCCGCACGGCATTCTAGTCATTTTTGAGGACACAGAAGTACATACATGTGTAGTCGTCAACTCGTGGATGCCGATGCAGCGGTTCGCGAGAATGGAGCAGCAGTGCCCACACATTCCGTCCGTTCACTCACTATTAAAAGGTGCACTAGCGCCACGGGAAACCCTAGCGATGGTCCATGGTGTTTCCGACCGCCGAGAGAGGCCGCGCGGCTTGCCGGTCGTGCCACTAGAGTATGGGGGACGCGCTGACTTGATCCCGGCATGGTTGGTGGATTGGATCGTACTGGCTTTGATGATATCCGTGACGACTGGTGAACAGTGAACCGGACAAACCAGACGGCCTCAAAGACTGTGACGAACTGGGTTTTATGTTCTTTCTCTCCTTTCTCTATACGCCTAACTTTCTTTCCTTTCTTGTTTTCTACATTTCCTGTGGCGTTGACAAACGCCTGCCCTGCGTCAAAAGGGATCAGGACCACTTAGTTACTTGCTGGCTAGGGCGAGTGCTCCATGTGGCGTGCCAGGTAAATGCTCGGAGCCAGTTTCCGGTGGTCGTTATCGCACTCACTAGGTCTATTTAGTGTGACGTGAGACGCCACGCCATACTAAATAGACGGAGTGAGTAGCAATGGTTAAAACGTGGCAAACGGTTTTGTGTGACGTACCGCAGTAGTTTAAGTCGTCAAGGTCGGCGTTTCTGCTGGCGTCCAGGCCGGCAGGGCACCCAGCGCGATGTCTGCGCGCGTGTTAATTTGAGCCTGCAATCAGCCTCGGAAATTACTTGTGTATTTCTGAAAAAGTTATTTCGCGAATGTGACCTTACTAAATCATTCTAGTGTATTTCTAAGCTGTGGTTTAGCAGGAATTAGTAGTTACGAAGCATATGACGATCCTAACAGCGTGCATGGGTACCATTCAGCTGCAAAAGAAGTTGTGCTGTTTACTTTGATAAGTGTTCGGATAGTTATCTCTAGATACATCGCTCAACGACCTCGCTTGTTGAACGCGGTTTTTTCCCACGAATTAAAATAGTTTTGGTTAGTATTAACAGCATCCCGTACAGAGTGATTAGCACTTTTGAAATACCTAAGTGAGACGCAGCTGACTGCGCGATCATCTGAATAGGGGGTAAAGGCTGTGTTATATATCCGATTGTTGCATACAGCGCATGGTACAAGCATGCGGCATGACAATGGCAGGTCGTATTGCACTGTTAGGCAGTGGTCTTTTTTTCGCGAAAGCACAAACTTTTTTTCAGCCATGTTTGTCCCGTCCTCTACGGTGCACTCACCCGTATACTGAAATTATGCCCTCACAAATAGCCGCCACGTTCTTTTCATGCGATCTCTTTGGATAATACTGATTTACAGAAAAAAAGGCAATGCCGAAGCATAAAGATAATGAGTATCACGCAGCTTTAGCAACCGCAGTGATTGCTGTGCTAATTGAGCAATGCCATCGGCCTGAAACAAGTACGTCACCTCTGCATCAAACACATCATTGTTGGCAATACTTTGCCCTGCTGGGTCTCCTGCGAACTGAAATAGGTCCTTGTACGGAAACTATTTGTCAGTGATGGTGCAGTTCCGGCAGAAATGACTTCTGGTTTCAGTTAAAGCTGGCAGCATAGCATGACACAAATATACGAAACAAAATGCTGTGCTACAATGAATTCTTTAATAACATTAAGGATGGTTCACATCTGGAAAAACACTTCGCACCACTCGATTCCCCAATTAATTTTTTTTCTAATGTCCGTGCCTCATTTAAAGTAAATTGTAGCTTACTTTGTGGCTGCCCCTTGTTAAGTATCGCCATATGCTTGCAGAGCATCACGCAAATATAATGCCCAGTTCTTCGGCACACCATCCATTAGCGAATTCCTTGCATATTGCATGATACCGGAACTGAAAGATAAATCAGAATATGCTGCTCTTTTTACACACACTATTCGATTAGATTTTCCTTCAGAACAGCGCACTGCACAAAACATAATTGCAAGCTAAAATGCTGCAAGAGATCTATTTCACACCAAGTGAAATCGTCAAAATATTATTATGTAAAATTTAAAAGAGATGCAGAACGTGTAATTAGCCCAGGGACAAAAAACAGCAAAGGTGACCAGCCTTCACGGAGGAGCAATGCAGCTGCTCAGAAAACCTTGCTGTCGCGGGCTACGTGTGAAGGTTCTTGTAGGCAGAGGGAAGGAAAATCTGCACAGGAGAGGAAGAAAATTGAGGCAGCAAATGAGATGTGCAAATTAGGACTTCACTTGGCAATGTCTGCCAAACAAGAAGTTTGATTCACATTAAAAATAAATCTAAGCCCTCCTTTCTCTTCAAATACTGGGCTCTTAGGGTATGTATGTGATGATGTTTATAAAATGGAAAATTTTCTGCCACATAGTTTATAAAATGCAGAACAGTCAGACAGCGAAGTGCCTCTAAATTAATGCACAGTGTTTCGTGGCTAAGAAGGCACTTATCTACTTGTCAAACAACTCCTTGAGAACCTCTCTGCAAATTATAAACAGTTTAATACAATGATTCATTCCTCAGGTAAATGATGTGCTATTTTGATTAAAAAATGAAATGGCGTTTTCTATTACTAAAACAAAAGCAAGCTAAGCATTTTGCACTGTCTATCTGTCGCCTTTTTTTCATACCTAAACATGACATAGTACAGGACAAACAGGTAGCATGCGAAGGACTGGTGAGAAAGTATCACAAAGTGATGCTTATGGAGTCAAATACTTTTGTAGATATATTTTTATTCGACCCTTATTGCCTTAGGGCAATACCGAACACTTATAACGTGTCACCTTGGATGATACGTCATACAAAATTGAAAGTATCTTATGATGTAATAAAGCGAGTACATTGCCCCCTGTCTTAGAAATGCTGGTTGGCTGGTTGCCCCGGAAAGTGCAAAGTGCCATTGGGGGCACGTTAAAGATACTCTGCTAGCCAAAATTAATTCAAAGTCCCCCACTATGGCAAACCTCATAATTAAATCATGTTTTTGGCACGTCAAACCCTAGAATTCAAGCTATAGCCTCAGGTAATTCTTAGCATCTACATTGACTAGTAATTGAGAAGCCACTTCAGTACCGCACGAAGAGCGACGGAACGAGAAATGTTAGACCTAATGTTAAGAGACAGAAAGAGAGTGGTGTGGATCAGAGAGCAAACGGGGATAGCCGTTACTTTAATCAAGATTAAGAGAAAAAAAATGGAGCTTGGCAGGCCATGTGATGCGTAGGATGGATAACCGGCGGATCATTAGAGTTACAGAAGGCATGCCAAGAGAAGGGAAGCGCAGTCGAGGACGGCTGAAAACTGGGGTGTTGAAGTTAGGAAATTCGCAGGCGCAAGTTGGAATCAGCTAGCGCAAGACAGTAAATTCTCGCAGGGAGAGATCGCAGGGAGAGGCCTTCGTCTTCGCCACTAGCCAGAGAAAAGGAAAGGCTCCGAAAAGGAGAGTGCGTCGGAAGTTTGCATGTGCTAATGAGATTATGACATCAGCATAACAAAATGTAACGCAATAGTCAGATTCTCCATGCTGCACCATGCCCATGCACCTTAAGTGAGCCCCCTCAAGAAAATGACACCCCCTTTCCCTTACTCCTCAGAAGGTAACCACCAACAGGAGGTCATACTCGTGTATAGGAAATAAAACATTTTTACCATGAACACAAGGTCACCCTACCAATTGACTTCGGCTGAACATAATACGGAAAACTCGCAGACATTGCAGGAAACCTGCTAAGGCAAAAGAGGGTTGACCTCTAGGAACCGAGAGAGACCTTTTTCTAACAGTCCACAATATATGGGGTGATGGTACTACTTATTTTTATTATTGTCATGAGCAATTATGCTGAAAAGGCATGGTTGACGATCATCAGGTTGTAGAAGCCCGGTCTGCTGTGGCATAGAAGCCTTATCTTTCTTCTACTCCGTGCCCAAATTTCTTGACGCATTTAACCCATCTTAGGTTTTAACTATCCACGCTGCTTTCACCACTGCCAGGTACACAGCTTTGAACATGTTATTTTGGTTAATTCCCATAAACACTAGCGCATTCTCAGCGATCAGTTTCAAGTAACCAGTCTCTGAGACAGTTGAAGAGCATAGCGATATTATCAAAAAGTAGTATATATCTTACCGACAATTTGCCAGTGGTATGGCGGGAACATGGGCAGCAAGAAATAAACTGAGATGTGAAAAGGCACATAAATGAACACTATAATTGAGTCGCGAAGGCAGCACACACAGAAAGTGGGTGTTGATCGGGGCAACGTGAAGGCACTGAGGGTTTATGGGAAGAGTTGTTGACGTTGAGCAGGGATGACATGGGCGCGAATTCGTAACTTCTATTACATAGTTTCGCACATATACAAAAGTGAGCACAAAAAAAAGGAAAGCAGAGTTGAGGAAAACGTACCTCTAGCTGGTCGCCACGACCACAATGTTGAACTGTAAAAGACGAGAATGTTTGTGCACGTAAAACAATGGAGGGGGGGGGGCTGATATTCTGTGGAGGCAGGCACTAGTTGAGATTTCCCGTACGCTAATCCCAATTTCTGCCTCTTTCCTTTTGCTCTAACATTAATAGGCTCGAAGCGGACTTCAGCAACGACGAGACCGTGTGGGCCCACGCAGTTGGCACAGTCCCATTCCACTTGGTGCGTGACGGCCTGGACCAGATGGTTGCCCAGAGGTTTCTGGCTGCGAGTAACATCGGTAGTGCGCGCAGGTGAATTCGATGTAAAAAGATATATTATTTGGTTTCAATCCGAATTGTTGCATCTCAAATGATTTACTGCCGCAAAGCTTCTAGGCGATCGCTTACCTTGAGCAACATGCTGAGTTACTTGGCTCATCGTGTGGACAAACTGTTAGGTCAGGGATTACAGCGGACAGATGGGCTAGTTCGAATGTTGGTGTTTCATGCATTTCCAGATCTTTAAAGAAATAAGAAAAATTGCAAGAAAAAAGACGAAGAAAAAGTTGGGGCGCTAGTAGGTCCAGCGTTCTACCTATTCTTTCGGCTTTCTTCTTCTCTCAATGTTTCCAATTTTTTCGAATGCGTGATATGTTAGTATCAGGATATAGGAGAAGAAGTGCAAATGCTTATTGCCAGAAGCAGTCTTCTTGCCTGGCTCACCTGTCATTTATAGTGCTGCTTGTGCCACCAATCTGTAAAACCTCACCAGGAATATTCAAAATTTGCTGCTCAGACGGTGTACTTTTTTGCAAGCTTAGATAAGGCTTAAGCGCAGCTTGTGAATTTGGCGTTGTCCTGCCAGTTCTTGCAATTATCGTGCGTGCGAGTAGCGCCAAGCTTGATTCTCGAAGTACTGTATTCCAATTGTTACTAGTCAAACGAATGACAGCATTAGACACTTAAAAGCTTTACCTTTACACAGAGAATAAAAAGTAATGGTTAGTGTGGCTACCTAAATTGCAAAGATCCAAATTGCATTTATTCGGCTTGAAAATGGCTGTTCTTACCGCAGAATTTCGTGAAAGTCGTTTGGTGGTCTAGTTACTGCATCCTACTGAATGGGAGAGACCAGCAAAAGGGATCACAATAATGAAGAAAACATAATTGAAGAGGACAAATGCCTTATCCACTTGCTCTATTAAAGCGAAGTATCTCTTGTGTACCATCCCGTGGTTTCAAATGGGTGGGTGGGTCGATCGCTGGTCGGGATTTCTCTAAACAGATTCAATCTCACTTCAAAGAAAGCGTGTATGGTGACAGAACCCTTTCTTCGGCCCACCAGTGCAGAAAGCCCACGCTCTAGCCATTAGCCAGAAACGTTTCTTCTACACGGTATTTATTCCATCATGCATGATACTATATATATATATATACGATCTATTTGGCCACAAACGGACGTACACTTCTCTCTCGCCAACACAAACTAGCTCTTCAGACAGTTTCCACGTGTTATGATGTTGCTTTTCATACTCTGGCACCTACCCACAACAGCGGGATCGACAAAGAAGCGCGCCCGCGTGCTGAAAATTATGACTGCATTATGATACCTGCTCACAACTGGTCATTGCTGGTCATTGTTCACAATGTGGGTGGTGCATGGCATGTCACCGCCACCGTTCTCGGAAATAATTGCAGCGTGTTGATGTATATATGTTTTATGCGATGACCATACCCACAACGGGCGATTTACCAAGAAGCGGCTGGTAAGTTGAAAATAAGTAATAATAAATTAAGAACTGCAGGGGCGGAATATACGATTCGACGCATCAGGCAGCATGGGTGCATATACGCATGCCAGTTTCCTTTACGCCAAGGACACAGGTGCGGAACAGGAAAATTTATGGCAATTCATTATAGGTTCAGGAGAGAGAGAGCGCGAAAACATTATTAAAATAAACTGCAGGGTCCTTCGACGAGACCTGGGCGTGGGTGGAGGCCTCAGTCCAGGACGAAGAGCCGCGGCCGCCAGGCGCGCTTTCACGACCAGATCGAAAAAAAAGAAGGTTGGGACTCTTTTGAAGTCCGAGAAGCAGAGAGAAAAATTAGTTTTTAAGAAAGGCTCAGGAACATGGATGAAAATAAATGGGCGGCTATAGTGCACAAGTATCTCTACATGAAAAGCGTGGACACAGAATGGAGGAAGAGGTCAAGGAAGTTGGCAACCAAGTACAGGATAATCGAAGCTGTACATAGACAACCAGGATTGACCAGAAAGAAAGTGAGAGAAATACAGACCGTGAATTGGATGGAAAGAATGGAAACAAAAACGACAATGGAGACTTACAAGAATGAGAAGAAAGAAATTAGAAGAGAAAGTATTTACAATAACACAAAGGGCAGTGCCTTGCTATTTCAGGCTCGAGCCGTTTGCCTAAGGACCATAACACACCGGAGCAAGTATTCGGAACTAGATGAGGCATGTGTATGCCGCAGTAAAGATCCAGAGACCACTCAGCACATCCTAATGGAATGCGACGGGATCCACCCAGCGAGAACCGTAGGTAACGTGCAACTCCCAGAAGCGCTTGGGTTTAAAGTGGAGGGAAACATCAACAAATCAGACGTCGAGATAAGCAAGAGACGCTTAGAGTATTGGTGGGAAAAAGCAGGGAAAAGATGGATACGACCTGAACTCTTAAAATCATAGGTAGCGGTACAAGGTAAATTTTTGAAAAAAAAAAGAATAATGAGATATATAGAAAAATGCTAGATAAAGCACATGTATATTATACCTGAATAAATCAAGCAGGCTAGGTGACTATTTGGCGTCGCCCCGTTTCAAAGGGGATGCAAATAAATCACCATCATCATCGAGCTGGTCGCGAGAGTTCACACTAGGCACCCAGGCTCCCCACTGTTGTGTGGTGGGGTGTGGGATTGTAGGGTTGGCGCTGAATAGCTGGCAGGCCCAAGTGGCGTGGTAGAACGTGACCCGGGTATTGCAAGCTGACAAGGGGCGCTGTAACGTAAAATGATTCCAAGCTGTTTTCATTCCAATTTCTGCAATCAGCCTCCACGATTGGTCAAAACATTTCCGGGCCACTCTCAACTTCGCCGGTCTGTCACGCGATGTCACGAAAATCGCTACAGCTCCCCATCTGATATAACGTGTACACACTGATTATGCATGATTAAACTGCACAAAAGAAAATAATCATTCCTCATTCGACGCGTTTTCACTTTTAGCCCTCTGCTATTGGTCCAATATTTTCTGGCTACGCACACTTCGCTTGTCTGTCACGCGACCTCACAAAACTGCGAAATCTCACCACGTCAAAGTGACGTGTACCCAAAAAAATTCATTAATATGCCGAACAAAACTGAAAATTTTTCTGAATAGCCACAGACTGCCCCATTCCGGCAGGAATAGAAGATGGCTGCCCGGCGATTGCTCAGGCCCTCGCTACTCGCACCTTTTTGCGTGGCAGTAAAACGTTATCAAGCTTTTTCGGCATGCATACGACATCGCTCTGCCAACTCTTCCTTTCGGAGGATCCGTTTTAGCGGCATTCTTAAGGCCAACCTCCATGGAGCGAAAGGGCGACGAACTTTCGGCGGCGGCCGCTCGGCGACGGCCGCCCGCCGCCCGACGTCAGAAAAATGACTGTTCGCCGCATATCCACTCTCTCCAGATATTCGCCGCCCAGCGAACCGCCGCCGCCGGTAGTCGTCGCGCGCGGCGGAGAGCGTGGACCAATCGGGCCACAGCGCCGAGGTTGACTTCCGTTGGTCGCCCGTCGACGGGAGTTTCGGTTGTTGACGCTTGGCTACTGTTCGCCTATTTGCTACCTTGGTTTCAAACGCTTGTTTTCCAGCGCTGTTTCACCTCCTTGTTGGTTGTTCTGCCTCAATGTTCTAGTTAATAATATGTGGTCACTGCTTATTTTGTGTAGTCTATGTAGTTAGAGGCTTCGCTTCCCGATGATGATCTGCCCATGCATACCCGCAACATGATGCCTTGCGTATCGCCGTGTTTTGGAAAGATGTTTGATTGAAGTTTGCAGGGCGTAGTTCACTGGCACATCCGAGAAAAACGCGAGCTGAAGCATCGAGTAGGTGCTGCATATGGGCGGCTCGCTACTTTAAGCGACAAAAGAGCCTTCTCGCAAGCCACGTACGTAAAACATGGCTACTGTAACATGGCGGCGGGCCCCACTGCCCGCTTCCAATTGAATTTGGCGTGGCTTTTGTAGAATTCGCTTCTTTCGTAGCAAATGACTGCGTAAACGGCTTTCGCTTAGTCTCAGGCCGCTTCGACGACAGTGTATTATGGATAACCTTGCGGAGTTTTCGAGATCGCTTCTCGTTTCAAACGACACGAAGCCTAACGAGGGAAACCTTCGATATGTCAGCGTCACATCGGTGAAATCGAGAGATACGCGTGACGATGGCATACGGCCTTTGAGATCGAAAGATCTCGCAGGCCAACTAAAACTGTAATAAGCATGCGCTGCTTAGCGTACGCTGTACTATAGCGCATAACGTACGCTATTAGTTGCGTACGCTATACTAAAACTGTCTAATAACTTTCCGTGTTTCCTCGACAGCAGGGCAGGCTCGAAGGCGGAAGCTGACGGGAGAAAAACTCAGCTGAGCGTGAGCGGAGAGAGCTGTAAACAAACGGAGGGTGACAGACGAGGGATAAGTATCGGCGAAATACCGACGTGCCGCGTATTAACACACACAAAAAAAAGTTAGTCTAAATAGATTCCGGCTAACAGCGAACACTTACTGTACGCACTTGTTCAGGTCAGGTGCCTTATTTTACGTGTAAAAACATTGATTTAGGCGCTGTTTTGCCTTCTGCTTTCATTCGCCAACGTCGCATTCGTAGGCTATCTCGTCTGGCCGCAATGATTCGTCGCGGGCTGCGTCGACCGTATGGTTGGCGGCGTTCGCCGGTTCTTGGTTGCATGGAGTGCGGTGTGACGAATTCGCGACGGCGCTTCGCGCTGGATTTTTCGTCACGTGAAATTCGTCGCGAACGTTCGCTGCCTGGAGGTTGGCCTTTATCCTTCCCTTGCCCGCCGCCGCGATTTTCGAGCAGCTACCGCAAGCTAAGTAAGGCGAAGCGGACCAATCGGAGAAGCCGGCACCATCCTCTTCATGCGGTTATCTATTTTCACTGTGCTGGCTCGGCCCCATCGAAACCCTCTCCACTAGCGCGTGCTCCTCGCCTCTTGTCAGCCAATTAGATAAGAAATACCGCCGCTGAGTGTAGACAATGTTATTGGTTTTGAAAGCGAACAAATGGTGACCTCCTATAAACGAGGAGAGTGTTTGATAGTGTTGTTCAGACAACGCTGCGGGTCACCGCCCAATGCTTGCGTCGGTGGTTACGTAAATCTGAGGCCAGGAGTTTGGAATCATTTTATGTTATAGCACCCAAGCTTCAAGAAATCTTCGCTTTACATGGACCCCAACATGTTCGCTGGATCCGCACGTGTTTTAGTGCCATAGAAATTATATGTGCACTCCGAGCGCATTTTTGCCGTCGCCGTCGTTGTCGTCGTCGCCACCATGAGGTTCCGTATAAAGTGCAACAGCGATAAAATCGTCGCCGCGCGCCGTGCGTTGTGTTTGCGAGTGAAAGCGTGCGAAGGTGAGCCGGCAACCGCAGCTTAATCTCGCGCACGCGAGAGAAGAAGCTGGCCCGAAGGCACGGTCTTCGTTCACCGCGAGGCACGGGGAGGAGGCGACGAAGACGGGAGGGCGGAGTGCGTTCTGCTTCCGCGGTTGCTACTCACGGAGCTATTTTGAAAGCGATCTGCGACGCGGCCTAAGTGTGCGCCCGCGGGGGCCTTATCTTCAAAGCGATCTGCAATGGGACAAAGTACATTCGCCAAGTGCCGCTAGCTTCGTATGCGCTGCGCTTTCGATGTTTAGTTCGCGTTGAAGCGAGAGCCAGCGCGAAGGTCAATTTGCTCGCAGCCGCTGGCGCGCTTTCTCAGTCCAGCGTTTTGACGAGCTCCGGGGGTCATCGAGCGAGATGTGTTCATGTCTACCTGTGGGCGCGTGACACTGTGCTTGTTTATTTACCGTTTATATACACCGGGCGAAACATCACATTATCTTTATCCTTTGAAAGAACTCTTAAACAAGGTGTATTGTAAAAAAGGAAGAGCGGTGCTTCTAATGTCCTTTCGCTACGGAATGTGAGCCGCGTGGCATTTGCTGCAAAGAAACATAGGGAGGCTGGGTAAAATAAGCAGGTACGATACTTACCAATTACAGTTGCGACGCTGTTTCCAGGGCTACAGCCTTCGGAATATAGGAATAAAAACGAGTAACTGCTGTTTGTCCCAGTCCACGGATATTAATATGAGATAATCAAGGTTGCAGTTGCCTTCCACGTTTCGCTTGAAACAAAGTCATATCATGCATATATTGAAGACGCCTTTTTTCAGTGTTGCTTTTAGCTCTTGGTTTTAGTATTCCTTATTCTTGGTGTAGACGTAATAAATTGTCACAAATCAGACCTTACCTAACATGCACAATTGAAAGACGTGACACCTTGAGTTGTCGACTTCTCCATTCCTCAGGACAATTGAATGTTGAATTGATGAAGTTAATGCTAGTATCGTACAATGCAAGCAAATCAACGTAAAAAGAATAATGTACCAACGCAACAAACACGACGTTGATCGCAATACAAATGACATCATATAGACGTTTTCAAGAGGGCGCTTCCGACGGTCTGGCGTCGAGGGTATGTGTCAGTGTTTCCGGTTTGGTCTGGACTGTGAACTTGCCTTGCGCTTGCGTTGCGGAGTGGTAGCTTTCCTTCGATGTTTCCGTTTATTTTTGTCCTGAATGACTTACGCTCATAAATAACGAGATATACTCATCAAAAGGCTACAGGCCAGCACTGTGCAGTTTATGGGAGCACAAACAACCAGCGGAAAGTAACGATTTTGGGGACTATATTCTGTCCACAACAAAGTACTCCGCGAGACCACTGCCGAAGTGGTATGTTCACGCTTCGCCGGTTTCCTGCATCACCTAAGGATTTAGCATTTCAGTCTAATATGAACCAATGCACACATCAGTTAAATAACGCATTTTGGCAAATAATTTTCGGTAGATTTCATTATTGGTTGCGAGAATTGTCAGCTCTTCTATGCAATATTTCCTCGCATGTAGTGGCAGAAGGTACATTTGTTATTCTTTCAAACACAACTACATTCCAGTGCCTAATACGCGGGTCACACGGCGCACTTTGGATCGTGATCGAATTTCTTGGTCGCGATTGGATCCATTGCTCAATCTGTGGAAGCGAGCCAATCGCGGTCGAACATTCCGGTCCAGATCGGGCTCGATCGCTATAAAAAGCGGCCGTGTGGCGCCGGTATAAGAAAAATTGAAGCACTCTGCGAGAGAACAAGTCGATAAATACACTTCTCAACGATCTGGAAAAATTGTGTCCTATGGAAGATGTGTCATGTATTCAGCCCCTGTGTCCACCAAAACATTGTCTCTGCGTTCACACGTACCCTGCACGGCCCTGCCCATAAAGGCAATTAACTTCAACATTGTGGTACTGCATGGAGCTCACCCATCTTTGAGCGTTGTCTACGTGCTTGACCTGCAAGAGAATGCAAAAACTAACGTGTCAACCTCATCAGCGCGGCCTAGCTCCAGTGCTAGAGTTCGGGAACCGTAATGCGCTAACTGTGCGTGGCGTAGAAACGCGCTAAATGAGGCTGCGCAAGTAAGAAAATTAAAAAAAAACGGTATTCGCAAGTGTACGCGGACAATAGCATCATGCTTGCAAAAATAACAGTAACGAAAAAAATTAATGACTCACCCAGTCGATCAAGTGAAATACTTACGTGCGTGCAGAGACCGCTTCGCTGACCACTAAGCGCTTTTCACTCACGGTCAGTAGTGGTTTACAGTCATATTCATATGTATTCATACGACAATTGTTAAGCCTCGACATTACTTTATTATGAACATAGCACAGTGAGACGGTGTAAGGGAAACAAGAAAGAGAGCAGAGATGGCCCTAACGCCGCAATATTATTGGCTTATTTCGCTTCAGAGATAGCGTACACGAATAATTCTTGCCGTACGCCATATCTTCAATACAAACTTCGCGCACGATCTACGTTAAAGTTCACCGTGAGTGAAGCTTGTGTCAAATTCACACATTCAAAAGAAAAGCCATTCCAGGTAAAGAAACGTAAAAAATAGGTAAACAAATATATCTTTATAACAAGTCCTGTTATAATCCCTATTGGGGTTGGTAGTATGCTTAAATAAATAAATAGTAAATACTGAACATGAAAAGCACCTGGGCTGCATGAGTTGCGCTGGCATCTGTGATCACTGTCGCGCGTCGGTTCGCTGTAGGTACCGCGCTACTCGATCGCCACGCTTATGCCTTGACATTTGGTTATAAGCACCCTGCACTGCACCAAATCCAATAAATTTTGCATGATTAAGCTGTTCAGTTGCGTCGGAAGCGTATGGAGTAACCACCGCATATCTACCAACCACTACCACGCGTCGTCGAGCCGCCGGCGCCTGGTTCTAAGCATTGCCCGACAGCTAGGTACGCGCCTTCTTTCGCTAAATGAGGCAACCGTCAACCGCGAAACGTAATGGTGATCAGATTTAATCGACGATACGGTCACATGTGCCCAGCAATAACAATGAAATATATAAGCAGACGCGGCTGCCGCCGCTACCGACGACGAAACACCACATCCACTGGCTGGGCTTGCTGTTGCCATGGCACATCACACTGAGCGCTCACGCGAGCACGTGAAACATGTAACAAGTCAAGCGGCCCAAGACAAGCGAAGCGGAAAAAAACAATCGAAATAATGCGCGGCGAAGATCACACAACCCAAGTGCGGCCGGCCTTCTCTCGCAAGCCTCACAGTCCACAATGGCGGCATAACATGTTCTGACGCTAGACGTCGTCCGTGTCGGGCAATGGCGCTACTCAAACGTCGGTTTGTGAAAAAGTCTATAGCAAGTGCATAATTTTTTTTATTTCAAATATTTTTCTTCATGGCATGGAACACACGTCTCAATTTGGATAGTTTTGGCAGACTACATGACATTACTGACGATCTTCCCCTCAGAAAAAGCAATATCTGATTAACCCGACCTTTACTTTAACTATCAATCAATCAATCAATCAGTTTATTTGGCATTAATTACAGCATCTGCACATAACAAATGCGAGGGCAAGAACAAAAAGCTACTAAGTAGCAGCTTGACAAGGTTCTTGCCCCTATCCTTGGCAGCCAAAAACAGAAACACATGTAAATACATCACATAAGTAGGCAAGTTTTCGTTTGCATGTATACCAATTTGGTATAACTAAAGTAAATACAAGACCAGAATATTAGAGTGCAAAGAAAAATATACATAAAACAATTATGTCAGTTACGAAATACACACATAGTGGTAACAAAAGGCATTGCCTCGCAACAAAATAGAAACAACGTGATAATTTTGCACGAAGAAAGCAGCAAAAATACAAAATTTACTATAATAAAAAATTCATCAACTCTTTTTATAATTAGGTGCAGGTTTGATATGCATTACAAGGTTTGTCGTATACGTAATGAAGGGTGATTTTATTATATGCAAACCTCATAACTACGCAAGATTACAAAGATGTAAAGAAGAAAACTGAAAAGGTTCAAAAACAAGCACACCACAGGCAATCAGTCATGCTACCAAGAAACACATGTTATTGTTTCGAAAGCAGGTGTTCCATAACATATTGCATTATTGCACTCCTTGAAGTTTTTTCTATGTCAATGCCATCTCTTTGAATTTTATTGAGCAAGCTTGGTACGCAATGTGATAATCTACTGAACCCATATGTGGTACGTGAAAAAGGCAACATCCATTTTGCTTTTTCTCTAATGTTGTACGAGATAACTATGGGCGCAGTAAGATTACATAACTGCAAAAATGTACGATTGTTACATCGGAAATATTTTTGGCATTTTAGAGCAAGGTTAAGATTATAAAAATGTTTCAAGGGGCAAATTTTAAGGGTGGTAAACAGCTCTCGAGTATGGGCATCATACTGGACATTTGCTATATGGCGAACTGCTCTCTTCTGGAGCACAGTCAACTTCTGTAGATTGGCTTTTGTAGTATTACCCCATACTAAGTGACAATAGGTTAAGTGAGGGGAAAATAGGGTATTATAAATCATTTGTTTTACGTTGCGCGGTAAAATATATCGTAGTCTACAGAGCACTCCGCAAGCTTTAGCTAAACGTGTAGCGATAAGGTCTACGTGATCATTCCACGTCAGATGATCACTAAAAACAACTCCCAAGGTTTTAACATTTGACGCGAGTTCTATACTATCAGTTCCAAGCTGTATTCTAAGCTCTATATTGATATGCCGTTGTGGCGGGGTGAAAAGGATAGCTTTAGTCTTTATAGTATTCAGTTTTAGCGAGTTAACTGTGCTCCATTCAGCTAATTGTTTTAGGGATGTATTACAAATGACTGAGAGGTTGCTTATATCGCGTGATCTGAAAAAAATGCTTGTGTCATCTGCGTAAACTATGAAGTGGGCATCTTTAGAAATATTTATTATATCATTGATGTAGATATTGAACAGAATTGGCCCTAGTATGCTACCTTGTGGTACTCCCTGAGCTATTTCTCTTTCATCAGATTGTTCTGACGTGATGGCAACACATTGTTTTCTGTGCTTTAGGTACGAAATTAATAAATCAAGAGGCGCACCTCGAAATTCGTAATGTTCTAGTTTTGTAAATAAATTTCGGTGATTAAGTCTATCGAACGCTTCAGAATAGTCAATAAAGACACCTAATATAAATTCCTTGTTTTCAAAACTGTTCAATATTAGCTCCTTTTGTGCTAGTAAAGCCAACTCCGTTGACATTCCTTCACGGAAGCCGAACTGTTGCGTCATTATGATTGAGGGTTTATCACAGAAAGACGTTATTCTTTTGCAAATAATTTTTTCCAATCCTTTTGATATGACGGGTAGGACAGACACTGGCCGATAATTGGAGAACACATTTTTATCACCAGCTTTGAATATGACACTAACTTTCGCACGCTGCATTTCTTGAGGGAAGATTCCAGTAGATATTGAAAGGTTAAAAATGTGGGTAAGTGCAGGTGATAAGATGTCAAGCACAAACTTTATTGGCCTTATCTCTAGCCCGTTTATGTCACGTGCTTTGCTATTTTTCAAGGACATAAATGTACAAAAGACTGCATCTGAAGTTGTTGGCGCAAAGAAAACTGTATGTGCATTGCGCGGACTTAGATATGCGGTTACGGCCACATTGTGATCGCTTTTTTCCAAACTAGTAAAATAATGGTTAAATTTATTTGCAAGTTCTGCACCTTTTATAGTCCAGTATTTTGAATTAGCTCGAGCTCAGCAGTCTAGGAATTATTGCGATGTAATAATTTGTTAATTTCGCGCCATAGCCTGTCACTCCGAGTTCTTATATAACTGAAAAGGTTTTCAAAATAATGTTTTTTAGCATTTCTCAAAAACTTTGTTACCTGGTTGCGGTATTCCTTAAACATTGTAAAATCAGTTGGATCCCTTGTTTTTACAAACTTATTGTATAATGAATTCTTTTTGCTTATCATAAATAAGCTAGTACATGAAAAGATTTACTATTCAACATTTCAATTTACTCATGGCACATCCTGCGACTGCAAAATTAAAGTGTAGCGATTGTGCAATCAAGTTTGATTAGGAGAAATCCGAAAACCAGCGCCACTTCTCACACTTCCATCATTAAAATATGCCACAAAATACATTGGTATTTCAATTAATAGTTACGCAAGATAATTCAATAGTTACGTTAAGCAGTATACGCAAAGTTATGAACTAGATGACCAATAAATTTTTAGAAGCTTCTCAAGATGGGTATCTCAAAAGTGGTAGTTATCTTTAGATTTCTGTTATAAATAAATACGTTTATTATTGCTCGAAATTACTTCTGCAGCTATAAAAAGTGGCCCAAATGCATATTTACAAATTATTACTGAATATTTTATTGAGCTACATGTACAATGTGGTTTGCCTTACAACTGACGTCTGCATCATACGTAATTCACCTGAACATGTAAAATAGAAACCTGATCCGACAGGAATTGAAAAAAAAAATTGTTCGAGCTTAAACGCAACAGACCCCCTGGTGTAGGTTTTCATAGCGTCACGTTATGAAGTAAATACTGATAATGTGACTACTTCAATTGCTCATGTAGATAATATATGTGTAACAAAGGTTATAGAAGTTAAAGCGGAGGTCTTGAGCGCTTCTTGCGAATGCGTTAAAGCAGTATTGGTTTAATAAACAGTTCAATCAAACACTGACAATTCGTGCTGCTGTGTTTCTTTCGGCTTTTTTTGCACTCTTGAAGACTGAACATGCACTTCGTATAGCACAAACGTAAACCCTCTGGAATTAGCTATGCACCAAATTTTCTGCCATCACCACATAAACGCACATAAACGCACATTAACGATAAGTTGATGATGATTTATTGATTTTATTAGAGCAAGGGCCAGGTATGGCCCAAGAGCGCCAGGCAAAAGAAAACGATAAGTTCTGTGAATCGTTAACCTCAAAACGAAATCATGCTTGTGCTGAACCGCTCGTGATCAAACACAAGCTCGACTAATAGTCTTGCATTGGGTATGAAATTATACTTCACGTTCCTTAAAGTGTATAAGATAGAAAACATTAGAAAGTGCCGGTCGTGAAAAATATGGTCCAACGAAAAGAAAACACGGTATGTAATAGGCTGCTTCACGGTCTCCCCTTTGCGTGTTGCCAATAAATAACTGTTAGTGCTCACTGCGTTTTCTGCCTTCAGTATGGTGTTAACCTGTCTGAGATTGTCATCTATTTTTTTAGGTTATGTAATTTAGCCCTAGGGTTAATTCCTCTACTGAAACGACCATTCATACCAAAAAATGTTTCGTTCTTTTTACATTTGTTACTTGTTTCCAAAGTGCTGCAGGACCATGGAAAAATTGTTGCAGCGCCAGTCAATAGAGTTGCATAAAAACAACAATCCAGGTCATTATTTATCTATATTTTTAATAAACAACCAGGTACCAAACATTTCATGAGAACCCGATCTATTGTCTTGTGAAGTGTTTCTTTAAGTCGTTCCTTTAATAGACATTGAGCCAATTACTCAAGTACTCGTACCGAAGAAAAAAAATCAATACCTCCGCCTCCACCATATGTAGCATGAATATTTATTAGACGACAGTGACGTCTCACGCCATCGAGGTAGTCCACGAACGCTGATCGCGTGAACAGCGACAGACGCAAGAGCGCTTCTTCTTCCTCTTCTTCACTACATCACGAATAATGTCAAAGGAAATGAGAGAGAGAGAGAAAATGATTTAATGAAAGGCAGGGAGGTTAACCAGGACTGAGCCCGGTTGGCTACCCTACACTGGGGGAAGGAAAAAGCGGAGAGAGAGATTAAGAGAAGAATAGAAAGTCCACTGTTGATATCGCCGACGTAGCAACAGATCTCTGTTCTATCACTGATGATCAGTCAGTCCGGGTCATAAACGGTCAGTCAGTCCTGTAGCATTTAAAAATCGCAGCAGCGCTTTTGTGGCCTTTTGCAGCTGTGATATTCGAGGCCATGGTCCCAAGATCTTGCTGAAAGTGAACGGTCTTCTATCTAGCCTATTGAGAACGTTGCAGAGGTCATGTCTTTCGTTTTGAAAAGATGGACAGTAGCATAGTAGGTGTTCTACAGTCTCATCGACACCGCAGGCATTACACTCGGCGCTGTCAGCCATTCCAATTAAACACGTGTAAGCATTGGTGAATGCAACACCCAAGCGTAAGCGGCACAGCATTGTTTCCTCATTTCGCGCAAATCCAGGCAACAGCCGCAGCTGCATAGATGGGTCGAGAGAATGCAACCAATGTTGGGCGAATTCAGTTGTATGCCACTTCTCCAGTGTCATAGTTTGCGCTAGCTTGCTTAGGTGTTGGGCTGCGTCAGTCCTCGATAAAGGTACAGAAACAAGATTTGCTCCTTCGTGTGCTTTCCCAGCAGCTTCGTCGGCGATGTCGTTGCCGGTGATACCGCAATGACTCGGCAGCCACTGAAACACGACGTCGTGTCCTTTTGCGATCGTATGGTGGTGCATTTCTCGTATCTCCGAGACGAGTTGTTCGCAGGACCCGCGACGGAGAGCTGACAAAAGACATTGTAGGGCCGCCTTTGAATCACATAATATTACCCACCGATTAGCTGGTTGGTTGTTAATATAAGCAATGGCACCTCGGAGGGCAACAAGCTCCGAAGCGGGCGATGATGTCACGTGAGAAGTCTTGTATGTGATGCTCATTGATCGTGATGGTATAACCACTGCGCCGGTGGAGCTGATCTGAGCGGAAGAGCCATCCGTATATATGTGGATTCGGTCAGAGTAGAAAGAGTGCAAGCAATCGAGAGCTGCTAAGGAAATGAATTAGCATTGAAGCAATGTAGCTACACACCGTACTGCCAAATGCTTCAGTTTTGTGTAGCCAACTTCATCAATTTTGTGATACTGGCCACTTATCGGTTTCTCCGCAGCTCAAGGCTTCTCAGTCAATGCTCGCTTTTTTGTCCTGTTCTGTTGATATGGCTGATTTCTCACCGCTCGGCTGCATTTGACGCGGACTTTTTCGCTTTGTTGCAGCCGACTTCAGTTTTCTGTTGCCTCTTTTTCATATTTTTCTTTATTCATCCTTCTAGTTTTCTCTAAAAATTACAAAATTAACGGCAAATGTCTAAAGGTGCACACCGCCACCTGACAGACAACTTGAACTCAGTACAATATGTAATCAAAATAGCATCGGTGACATGTTGACAAACATTATACGTTACACGTTTCCTCTTGCTCTCCTTCTCTTTCCGGGCACCGACCTAATGGCACATGCAGAGTTGCTCATATCCAGCGGCCCAAGCTGTCTAATCTTGCACATACCGATGGCACATGCCCAGATGCATATGCATATGGGCCCACGTCTATTCACAAGTTGCCTATTCAGCAATATACATTGTGTTCGAAGAGCTCGTAAAAAAAGGTTAGATAGCGACATTGTGAAAAGTGTGTGAACTTCCCAAAGAATGCTAATCGCAATAATACCCTTGCTCTATCTCTCGTTTATCGTCAAACAGGGTTGTGTGGGCAGGAGCTAGCATGGTAATGTTTTTCATCACTACAATATCGATGACGGGGCTCGCCTTGACCTACTGGTACAGGGATTGTGACCCCATGCTCGTTGGCTCCATTACACGGTACGACCAGGTACGTTCTACTCCGATACTTGCGTGAATTCATGGGGCGATAGCGTAGAATGAGCACTCAAATGAAGCATGGTTTGTCGCATGCTATTTGCCTTGAGCGATAACAAGAATCGTAAGCAGCTTTATGGACACGAGCAATGTAATTCTAACTAACCTATCGTGCACTCCGGGTCCTGTCTCTTGTGCCTCGACATCGTGAGATGCCGAGGCACAGGACACAGGATAGCGAAATTTATAATCAATAGTTGGTATTTAATTCTCGTAAAAAATTTAGGAGACACATGCATTGCGAGTGACGAAGAACTTTACACACGATACAAGCTTTGAACGTGTTCAACTCACAAATCATTTTATTGCGATAGCAGTTATATGGACACTCCCGGCGCATTTCTGCCTCCGCCGTCGTCGTGAGGCTCCGTATAAATTCCAAGGGAGATAAAATCGTCGCCGCGCGCCGTACACTGTATGTGCGAGTGAACGCCTGCGAGGGTGAGCCTACGATCGCGGCTCAATGCCGTTCTACTCTGGGCGGCTCGGGCTGCTGTATCTTGAAATCCATCTGCGTCGGGGACACGGTCCACCGTGCGCTGTGTTTTTGCGGCTTAGTTCGTGTTGATGCGAGACGCAGCACGAAGACTAATTCGGTCGCAGCTGCTGCCGCGCTTCCTCGCTCGAGCATTTTGACAGCGAGTTCCCGCAGTCACCGAGGGAGATGTGTTCATGTTCGCTTGTGCGCGCGTGACACGACGCTTGTCCACTTAGTTAGTATGTCTATCTTCACATGTTTATACGGCGGATAAAACCATTAACTTCCTATAGCTGCCCACTAATTTGCTATCGTAATCAATGCTTCGCCTTTCGCGCGAAACTTCGACTTCTCTAATTGCACGCGCAGAAAGTGCACACAGATACCTCGCGCATTCCATGAAAAGCCACAAAAAGAAAAAAAAGAAAAAGAGAATTCGATGTACGCCTCTAACAGTGATCAATGCAGTTGAATTCCCTGTCGTGTAGTAAGAAGGATGGCTGGCTAACGCATGGAGCGGCATTCCTGGTCTTATGATGCGCCTCCGTGATCGCTCTCGTGGTCTTGTCAAGATCCCGAAACAACATTATTGCGCTTTCGAGAACGAGTTTACCAATTACATGCATGACAATGTAACTCAAGATAAGATAACGGTGCGTTATTTAATAAATTTTGGCGTTCTATGAGGCGCGGAATGTTGTAAAGCGCTCCTGAAATTCACTCTACAAAATGATTTACATGCTTGCGTCGGCATTCACGACTACCATCTGGAGTTCTTCGCGCCATTCTGTGCACAGTATAACAAACCTGGCTGAGTCTCTGCGGCGCAGAAAATAGCACCCGCATACGAAAGCAGTATACCACATTTTTAAGAACATGCAACATTTTTCTTGCACGTAGGTAGCAAATGACAAATTCGTATGCACAAATCCGTGTGCACTGAAGAACAGCGCCTGTTCGGGTACCGTCGGTTTCAAAAGAGGTGGTTAATGCAAGACTAAATTATTTCGTAGTGCCTACGGGGCGCATTCAAATAATAATAATAATAATAATAATAATAATAATAATAATAATAATAATACAAATATCACCATCATCATCAACTTTTTTGATGCCCTTGCAGGACGAAGGCCTCTCCTAGCGATCTCCAATTTTCCATGGCTTGTGCAAGCTGATTTCAAACTGCGCCTGTAAATTTCCTAATTTTCTCACCCCACTTAATAATTTTCTGCCTGTCTTCGACTGCGCTTCCCATCCATTGGCACTCGCGCTCTAACTCTAATGGTCCGCTGGTTATCTGACACCCCGGCGGTACCTGCGCAGGCGCTGTCTTTACGTACACACTCAAGAGAAAAGAAATTAGGCAGATAACCTTGGCATGCCTCGCTTCATTTTATTGCGATAGCAATTATATGGACACTCCAAAGCAGATTTCTGCCGTCGGCGTCGTCGTCGCCGTGAGGTTCCATATGACGTCAACGGGGATGAAATCGTCGCCACGCTCCGGACGCTGTATGTGCGAGTGAAAGGGCGCGAGAGACGCGCGCCGTCACGGGGAGCGAACGCACGTCGGAGAGGTAGGAGGAGGAGGAAAAAACTTTATTCTGACAGGGCATTTGGGACCTCCTAGGTCTCCTGGGTCCCCGCGCGACCCCACCGCACTCAAACGTTCATGTTTAACATGTCCATGACGCTAGCAGCCCGGATGGCGGCGATCTTCTGCCTTGCCGGGTCCGTGGAGCGCAGTGAGGTCTCCCAGTCCTCCCAGGTTTGGAGTGGTATCGGGCCGCCAGGGGGAGGAGAAGCCGGACAGGCCAGGAGTATGTGGGTGAGGTTTGCTTTCGGCGCATTGCACAGAGGGCAGGAAGGTGGGATGGGTCTGTAGTGGGAGAGGAGGGATGGGGTAGGTAGGGTGCGCGTTTGCAGACGGCGCCACAGGTGTTGCTCCCTGGTAGTGAGGGAAGAGTGGGGCGGTGGGTATATTTGCCTCTCGGCGCGAGCATTCGCGATGAGCTCAGCGAAGGTACACGCACGCTCCCTCGAGAAACCCCCCATGAGGTCCGCCTGTGCCAGGTTTCTTGACCCTCGGGCTAAAGAATCGGTGGCCTCATTGCCGGGGTTTCCCGAGTGCGCGGGCACCCAGATGAGCTCAGCGCTGCGGGAGAAGGGGGGGTTCTGGGTCAGTATGTGAAAGGTGGCAGGGTGAACTCTGCCCCTAGCATAATTTAGCAGTGCAGTTTTAGAGTCACTCAGGATGTAGGTAGCACTGGAGCTGCCGAGCGCTAGCGCTATAGCGATCTCTTCCGCTTCCTCTGGGTCCGTTCCCTGGGGTAGTTCCTTTATTAATGGAGGTGTGTTCAGTGTGTAAGCAACCGCTGTGGCTCCGTGCTGATCGCATGCAGCATCTACCCATATTGCGTTCTGTTCATCGCCGTACCGTTTATAAAGGGCTGCTGCTCTGGCTTTCCGCCGCTCGCGGTTTTGGTCGGGGTGCATGTTACGAGGGAGCGGTCGAATGCGTAGCGTTTGACGAATTTCCGTAGGAAGGGCTTTTAGGGAGTCATGATTAGCAGGGATGCGAATTTCGAGTTTTGAAAGTATATGCCTCCCGGTAGAGGTACTGGCTAGTCGGAGATATTGTGCCTGTAGGTGTGCTTCGTTTAGTTCTTGTATGGTGTTATGCATGCCTAACTCCGCCTGTCGTTCGTTACTGGTGCTTTTGGGCAGGCGGAGCGCAGCCTTGGTAGCTTGTCTGATTATAGAATCTATTGTTTGGGTTTCGGTTATATTGAGGTTGAGGTAGGGGGTAGAGTACAGTATTCTACTCATGGTATACGCTTGTACTACTCGCAGAGTATCTTCTTCCCACAGGCCGTGAGCTTTATTTGTTACTCTGCGTATTAGCTGCATGGTAGCTGCTAGCGTGCTCTTTAGGCGTTTGGTGGTTTCGGTATTTCTCCCATCTGGTTGCAGGTAGCGGCCAAGGATTCGAATGGTGCGGACCTGTGGGACCACCCTATTCTGTAGGTAGATTCTAGTAGGAGTATGATACGTTCTACCCTTTGGCGGGATCAACAAAAGTTCAGATTTTTCCGGTGAGCAGGTGAGGCCTACCTTGGTGACCTCTTCCTGTATTACCATTGCGGCTGTTTGCAGTGTTTCTTCGATTTGCGCGTCCGATCCATATGTAGTCCACAGGGTGATATCATCCGCCTACAGGGTATGGTCAAGATGGGGAATTTGCTGTAGCTTCCGCGCGAGCGGAATAAGTACTGTGTTAAAAAGGAATGGGGACAGCACTGAGCCTTGCGGTGTGCCTACGTTCGCTAGTGTGTAGCGGCGTGTACGAAGGTTGTCTACTCACATGCTGGCCGTTCGGCTTTGCAGGAAAGCCTTTATGTAGTTGTATGTTCGTTGGCCAACTCCTAGGTCTATCATGGCCTTTAGGATGGCCTCGTGCGGGACGTTGTCGAAAGCCTTCTTGAGGTCAATCGCCAGTACCGCTTTAGTGTGCGCAGGTATGAGGGGGTCCAGAATAGCTGTTGTGAGTTGCAGCATGACATCTTGCGTGGATAAGCCCGATAGGAAACCAATCATTGAGTGTGGGTATTGACCAGTGTCTTCCATGTGACCGTGCAATCTAGCTAGGATGACTTGCTCAAAGAGTTTGCTTAGGCTGGAGGTAAGGGAGATGGGGCGCATATTTTCTGGGGTAACTGGTTTGTTAGGTTTCGGTATTAGTATGACCCTTCCATGTGTCCACTCCTCTGGCAGTGTGCCGCTCTGCCAATGCTTGTTGAAGATACCGGTAAGTTCTTGCAGGGAGTTGTCGTCTAGGTTTCTAAGAGCGGCGTTTGTTATGCGATCTTCGCCTGGCGTGGTGTTGCTGAGTCTATGAAGTGCTGCTCGGACTTCTTGTATAGTTATGTCCCTGTCTAGTTCATTATTTGGGGGGCCGGCGAAATCGGGCAGTGGAGTGGAAGTGCCCGGCGAGGTGTGTAGGCTCTTAAGTTTTTGTAGTAGCGCCTGCGTGTCATATTTATGGTTGTGTGTTAGTCGAGCGACAAGATTTATAGTGTGTTGTTTACTTTTCATGGGATCAATTAGATGTTTTAAAAGATGCCACGCTCGAGCGGTACTGAGATTGCCTCTGAGACCCTCACATATCTGCTGCCAATTCTGTCTACAAAGTTGTTGGCTGTAATCCTGAATTTGCTGCGCCAGCTCAGATATCCTGCTTTGGAGCTTCTTGTTGCGTTTTTGCTTAGCATATCTTTTCATGAGACTTTCATGAGCTTCTATCATATGAGCCAATTTTGAGTCCATAACTGGGACTTGCTGTTCTGGGCTATATTCCTTGGTGCACGCCGCTTGGTCCTCGAGGACTTGTGCTGTCCAGGTTAGCGCATCCACCGGCCCTGTTTGTTGGTTTGTTTCCCGCCATTTTCTAAATTTATCCCAGTTGATTAATTTATCCTCT
Source organism: Dermacentor silvarum (assembly GCF_013339745.2). NCBI lineage: Eukaryota > Metazoa > Arthropoda > Arachnida > Ixodida > Ixodidae > Dermacentor > Dermacentor silvarum. The sequence goes on along the minus strand of NC_051163.1, from coordinate 125,932,087 downwards.
ATTCTTTTTCGAGACGCTTGGGGACCTGAGACTTGAACTTCGATAATATAATGGTCACTGCCTAAAGTATGTGTTGTTCTATTCCATTGAAGGTTGTGGATGCGTCTGCCCATCGTGAGATCCGGACTTGTGTCCATCATTCCTGTTGTACCTTGTCTGGTGGGGCAGTCGAAATCATTGTACACCGTGAGCTGGGACTGTTGAGCTTGTGTCATGAGAACCTCCCCTCTGCCAGAAGTTCTCTGGTATCCCCAATCAATGTGCGCGCAATTAAAGTCTCCGGCCACTATTATTGGTGTTTTATTTGCCGCTGCGGTAATTTGCGCTATTAGGTGAGCGCAGCGCGTTGCTGCCATACTCGGCGGATTATATATATTGGCGCTGAGTAAGGAATCATGTTGAATGTAGAGTGGGATAACTTCAAGGACGTTTTGTACTATGTGGGAGAATGAAAGTTGCGTATGCCTTATGAACCGCTTTATAAAGGTGGACACAACCGGAGTAGTATCGTTTGGTGAGTGATAAGCAGTATATCCTGGGAGCGATATGCTTGTTTTAGGGTCCTGTAGCAGAATTAGGTCTGGTGGGTGTTCCTCATTTAGTATGAGTTGAATTAGCGCTTCTCGCTTACGGCGTATGCTGCGACAGTTCCAGTGCCAGAGTTTTAAAAGGGGAGGAGTCTTCGAATTAGATGAATCACCTGCCATTTTGCTGCCCAGAAGTTTGGGAAGTGGAGGGGGGATAAGTGGTATGGGGTAGGGGCACCGCCTGCATTTGGTTGGTTGCCTCCGCCACCATTAGGCCCATCTGTGTCCTGAGCTGGGTACAGAAGGTATCTAGCTTGTTCTCTAAAATTTTGAAGCGTTCGTCAATGAGGCTGTCGATCCGAGCTTCGAGAGTTGGGAATCGAGCCTCGTGTGTTTGGAGGCGCTTGTCTAGGAATTGCTGAAATTCATCGCGCATCTGCTGTTGGAAGTGTGCTTGTTTCGCTGTTAATTTTGCCTCAAGTTTGGCTTCAAACTGAGCCTCCATCTCAGCTGTTTTGTCTGATTGCTCCCGCTCTGTTGTTTTGGCTGATGGCGGAGGAACGTCTTTTCTTTTCTTTTTTGTAGGTGGGGTGGAGGTTGAGGTTTCTGCGGGAGATGAACTCTGGGTGTCTAGGGGTAAAGGGTGACCAGTGGGTGGGTGTGAGGGTTGGGTGATGGTTTGGGTGACGGGTGATGGGTGGGGTTGGGTGATGGCTTGTTGCAAGCTTCTTACCTCCTCTCGAAGACGGATCATCTCCTCGTCCCGGGGGTCTGGTTTGCGGACGATTCGTTCTGCCCATGTGAGCTCCTCGGGGGCCTTCGGGGGGGCTGATGGATTCCATCTTGGAAAATCTTCTGGGTGTAGCTGGCGTCTTCCGGTTGTTTCCCTGTTCACCGGTGGCTTCGTTGTTTGTTGTCGCTTCGTTGCTTTGCACCATCCTGTTCCTGTAAGGTGCTCTCCGCCGCACAGAATACATCGGGGCACGCACTGACGTGTTCTGTCTTCGCCGTGATCTTCGCCGCATCTTGGACATCTCGGTATTTTCGGTTCTGGACACACATCATATCTGTGTCCTGGGGCGCGACAGTTCGTGCAGGCCTCTGGTCGCGCCCTATAGGGCGTGCACAGGTGTACTCCCCCATAGTAGATGATTCTACGTGGATTTAGACTTGTCCATGCGTCTTGCTAGTAGAATGCCTGCTTCCGGATTTCTCGTTTGTAGATCTTGCAGAAGCTCTTCTTCCGTTTCATCCCAAAAAGCATTCGATATCACGCCTCTTACTGTGTCCGCTGCAGGGACTATGTACGCTGCCACCCCATACGCTTTTGCGTTTAGGGTAATGCTTCTGATTTTAACCAGGTTAAGGGCTGCTTCCTGGTTAGTGGTGGCTACTGTGCACGTGTTGTTCATTGGGTGCACGCGTAGTTGCACTTCTGCTCCCATCGGTATCTTCGCCGTTTCGCAGAGGTAGCGGAGCAGCAGCTGCGGTTGTATGTTGGGTAAGAATAGGCCTCCCTGGGAGCGGAAAACTACCTTAATCGCATGTTGTGGCAGTGGAGCCATTTGGCGACTTTTGCGCTTCACTTGCTGCGTGGCACGCAAGTGCGCCGGGTTCGGGCGGTACGTCGGACGCCATGTCGACACGGGGAGCGTTTCGGTGCGTTCCTCGGATGCCTTCTGTTTTCCGCGTACCCCGTTTGTATCTTCCATTCGGGCTTTTGACTGGGACTTGCCTTGATAGGTTCCGATGATCTTAGTCCAGTCTGCTGGGTCGTAGTCCTCTTCTCGGAGGGTAGTTCCTTCGACTTGTACTTCCATCATCGTGGGCTGCCGGTGATTCGCCGAGCTAGGAATCGCGCCTGGCATGGCGCGGCCTGTACGGCGTGTCGGTCTTCTCTGTCCAATAAGTCACGTTTGCTGGACGATATGGTCGCCAAACTTGGTGAGTGGCCTCCACTCACCTTCGGGTAGCTACAAGGCAAGTTTCTTGAAACGAGATGACAAGTTACCAGAAGGGCAGCATCGGTCTCACGGAGCCGATGCTGCATGCGTCCGCACTCGCCCGTTACCTGGACGCGTCTCCCCTCGGAGAGGAAACGCGCGTTCTCCGCCATGCTCCCTGAAGGGCTGCTGAATTAAGCGTCTCTTTCCTCCTTTTCATATATAGAGAGCAAACGCAACTTTTTCCGTCGCGCGAAAGTTTGTGGGGGGACGGGAGGGAGGGAGGGAGGGGAGGCGACGTTTAGCTGCGGCACCAAATGCGTATTTATATATAAACGCCGACGGCGTCGACAACAGTTCTGCGCGTTGCTGGTGCTGCTGCATGTCCAAGTTTGTACAGCTGATAAAACTACTATCCTTACTCCATATAGCTCTCTACTAATTTGCTATCGCAATTGGTGCTTCGCCTTTCGGGTGAAACTGCGACAAAATTTTCCCCCGTAATGTTAACTACGAAGTTTATTCCCACTTTTTCAGTATGTGAGTGGACAATTTCATGCACAGTGTTATCTACACTGTTATTGCAGGTGGTGCGTCAGTAAATCAGTTGAAATGTTAACGGAAATAGTGAGAGGATATTCACTAGTTAAACGACAATCAGGAAAGCATCGAACATGAGGGTGGGCTCATGGGCCTTTGTACGATTGGTACATTGAATTTTGTCGAAAATCTAGCTTGCTGAAAGGGAGTTCATATTCCTTCCTTTCAACCGCACAGCGCTGCCTGTAGAGGCTTGCGCTGGTTTATGCAGGCACGCACACATGTATACTACGCAATAAATATTCTTCTCTGGAGTCCAGGGTCCTCTGAAGCAGTGGGCTTATATAGGCACAAATCTACAATAAAATATGTGCCTTTCATGAAAGTGTGCAATCTGTGAACGTCATTTGTGCACTTGTTTTTTGACATTTACAGGTTGTACCTCTCTATGTTGCTCAAAACCTCGCAAGTGTTGGCGGCCTCCGCGGTTTGTTCCTCGCTGGACTCGTGGGCGCTTCAGTCAGGTATATTGCCCTCATATATTTTTCTAATTTGGACAGCTACATAGATAAAATACAGGCGGATATTTCCTGCAACAGTACACAAATAAAACTAACATTTAAGTTTTGCGTAACGAAGGTCGTTCATCAACTGAAACAAAAATATCGAAGCATTGATAACGACCCCTCATGTAACGCTAAGCGTAAGCTTCATGTGTTCGTGCGTCTGTTCTAAGCCATTAAACAATAGGTTACGGGAGTTGTACGAAAGAATTAGCAAGTATTACAGTCTAGCGCCTATAGGAAGTAAGGCCGTGAGTGTATTCAAGGACATCGTCAAAGCCTGATTCTTGTGATTGTGAGTACAATCGTGTGTACAGGTTGACAAATATGTAAATGTATTTAGCATTTTTTGCATTTTCACGTCCTTTTTGGCATCTTTGTTTCTACATATGTCTAACTATTTTAGCGGCAATTTCGGTAACTGGGTAGTTGTTTATCCCTGTTTAATAGGTAAAGTATCGCGCTGCTGCGTTTAGGGATTGGGTGTTCGAAACCAGCCGAGTGTGTGCCGCAGGTTATGCGCTAAATTACAACGAACCTCTTGGACACCAATTTGCGTCACTGGGTATTCCAACTGACATATTGCCGCGTTTCACTGATCAAAAATTCTGTTAAAATTTTGCCGGTACTGGATGGAATTGAAGAGGCGCCATATGTATTCATACAACGTTATCTGGATATATATATATATATATATATATATATATATATATATATATATATGCAAGATGAAGTGTTTTGCGCCAGACCCGAAGGTATATTCAAAAAAGGAAAAAAAGACGAACGTTTATGGCATATTAACTGACTGACGTTTCGGCCGGAGGACCGGCCTTCGTCGGAGTGAATACAAGTGTGGTTGCGTTACAGGTATATATACACACTAGACACTTATCACGTTGTCCCATACGACATGCAATGCATGTCGTATGGGACAACGCGATTTTTTTTTCATTTTGTCACCGTGCTGTGACTAGGGTTTGATTGTGTATATATATATATATATATATATATATATATATATATATATTCACCAAGCAATTGAGGAAGATAGGATGGTGAAATTGCGGATGAAACGGTGGAAGTATGACGCTAACCCAATGAAGCTGCGAAGGTCTTTCAAGGTCTTTGGCCATGGAAACTGGGCTACAGCTTGTAGTTTCGCCGGATCAGGGAGTACACCTTCTTTCGACACGACATGGCCGAGGATGACCAGCTGCCGGGCGGCGAAGCGACACTTCTTCAAGTTAAGCTGGAGGCCAGCATCGGCGACGCATTTGAGGACGCGTTCAAGTCGAAGCAAGTGGGAAGGAAAGTCCGGGGAAAAGATAACGATGTGGTCCAGATAACACAGGCATATCTTCCATTTGAGGTTGCGAAAGATGTTGTCCATCATTCTTTCAAATGTGGCAGGCGCGTTACACAGGCGAAATGGCATCACGGTGAATTAAAATAAACCGTCAGGTGTGATGAAGGCCGTTTTTGGACGGTCTGACTCAGCCACTGACACTTGCCAGTACCTGGAGCGTAAGTCTAAAGATGAGAAGTATTCGGCACCTTGAAGGCAGTCTAGCACGTCGTCAATGCGGGGTAGTGGATAAACGTCCTTGCTGGTGATCTTATTAAGGCGCCTGTAGTTTGCGCAAAAGCGAATTCTGTCATCCTTCTTTTTGACAAGCACTAAAGGAGAAGCCCAGGGACCTTGCGAAGGTTGTATGACACCGCGTTCGAGCATGTCTCCAATGTGCTCAGCGATGACGCCACGCTCCGTGGCGGATACACTATACGGGCTCTGGCGTAAAGGCGCATGGTGGCCGGTGTCGATGTGATGAACAACAGTGGAAGTACGGCCTAAGCGAGATGGTTGTAGGTCGAATGACGTGCGAAAGTGGTCAAGGAGATCGACGATCTGGGCGTGCTGACTTGCAGTGAGGTTGGGATCAATACATCGAGAAAATGTTGGGTCACGCGGCAGCGTCGGAGGAGAAACATGAAGGACCTGAGGATAAGCCGGGTCGTCAGGCACATCATAAAGGAAGCTTGGCTCGATTGCATCAGCATAACAAAGACACTCATCAGCAGGGCAAGAAAACAGGTTCGAGACGTAAAATGCGCTGGAACCTTGTCGAATGGCAAGGGCAAAAGGAAGCAAGAAGGGATGACGGCGAGCAACAAGTTTAGACGGCGTGAACAGAACTGTGGTGTCGGAAAACCCAACGCAGGAAACACGAAATAACAAGTGCGGCAGAGTATGGAGGGATCTCGGTGTCGGCGTTGATGAACACACGACTGGAAGCGTCATCAGTATTTTCAAAAACGTTGTTGCCGAATGGCGACAGAGCGAGTTCAGCACGGGCACAATCTATAACGGCATGATGAGATGAGAGAAAGTCCCATCCTAAAATCATGACATGGGAGCAGCGGGGCAGAATAGCGAACTCAACACGGTATAAAGTGCCGCTTATAACAACACGCACGGTACACTTCCCTAAGGGTTCAGTCGGCGCAGCGTTCGCTGTGCGTAATGGAACGGCAGAATATGGCGTCGCGACTTCGAATCTGGTGTCATCCTGAGAATTGATTCCAACCTTGCGAACTCCTTGGCTACAATTTGTAAATTGCAATATGGACCATCATATAATTAGTTTAAACCATAATTAATAAATTTTTGTTAATTATTCGATTGTGTTTTTCAATTTCTTGTGTAAGTAATGTCCGCCTCTTCAAATAGACCACCTCATGAACTAGAATTGTGCTATCGGCCACAGGCACCCTTTAAGAATTTTTTAGGTGTTCGCTGAAACACCGTGTATATTGTGAGACAAAGTTGAAGCAGTCAGATTCTTCGTTATGCTCTCAAGCGAGAGCCCCACTACCAGGCCCAAATTGGTGATCATGAGTACGTAAAGATAAGAATATGAAGCGTATGAATAATGCTCACACAAATTTCCTCGTGCGCGCAAACGGCCAACCAGGCCGCGACTTAGCCAGCAGGGAAAGGCCGAACAAATTGTTTGATGCCGCGAAACGTGAACGATCTCCGAACCAGGATAACGATAGTCTGAAGAAACCTCGATGGGAGTAACACGATAGTTCACTGGGGATGTTTGTTCATTAAAAATGTAGGCGCCAAGGACGTGCGATTCAAACTTCTCACACAAACCGGGTGTACAAATGGGCGTTCAAAGGAGCACTTCATCTCCAGGACGAAAGGAGACGTCTCGACGAGAGATGTCGTAACGTTGCTTGTGGTCTAGTTGACTGACTTCTGTGTTGAAGCGAGAAGGGTCACGACATTCGGCAAGTCGCGAGACGGACTCTTCGGGTATACTGACCGGGGTGTTAGTTGGGGCAGTTACGAAAGCACCGTCCATAGTGAATGTCGGCGAACGGCCGTAAACGAGGTAGAAGGGCGAGTACCCTGTAGTTCGTTAGATAGCGGTGTTGTGAGCAAACGTCACAAAAGGTAAACGTTTGTCCTAGTTGTCATTGCTTGGACCGATATGCATTGATAGCTTATCTGTTAGCGTGCGATGAAATCGCTCTGTTAAGCCATTTGTTTGAGGGTGGTATGCGTATGTCATCTTATGAACTGTGCTACAAGCTCTGAGTACTTCTTCGATCATTGTTGGTATGTAAGTCTTGTCGCGATCACTCAACACTACACGAGGTGCACCATGACGCAGCACAATGGCATCCAGGAAAGAAGTCGGCAACGTTTGAGGCCGAACTGCGTGCGTACCTTGTGAGGTGGTCGACAGCGGTCACGATCCATCGGTGATCTGCTGGCGTTATGGGCAGAGGACCGACCAAGTCTGTTCCCACGATGGCAGAAGGTGTCTCGGGACATGGGATGGGCTGTAAAAGGCCAGCAGGATGTGAAGTCGGTCGTTTCCGTCGTTGACACTGGACGCAAGAAGCGACGTACTTGGCCACAAAGGTAGACGTGCCTGGCCCGAAGAAACGGCTCCTAATGCGGTTGTATGTTTTGTGTAAACCCAAGTGGTCAGCAGATGGGTCGTCGTGAAAAGCTTCAAGGATTTGTGTGCGCATCGTACGTGGAAGAACAGGCACCCAGCGGTGTCCGTCGGTATTGTAAATGTAGCGGTGCAGCACATCGTTGTCGAGCTTAAATAGCCGCAGTTGTCGACGTAATCGGGCAATCGGTGCAGAAATAATACCGCACAGACGTTAGATGATGCCGATGCAGTAGGGATTATAACGCTGACACGTGGCGAACTGTGTGCCGCGATTAGAAGATGGCGTGTCAGTAACCGCTAGTGGTACTAACGTAAGCGGAGACATAGTCTCATCATCAAGAGGTGCGGAATGGAGAGACGTGCTCGAAGATAATAGTGGAAGGGGGCAGCGAGACAGAGCGTCGGCATCTTGATATTTTTTTCCAGACTTGTACACAACGTCAAAATCGTACTCTTGTAATCGGACCACTTTCAGCGACCAAGGCGTCCAGACAAATTTTTCACTGACGACAACCAGCGTAAGGTGTGATGGTCGGTTATGACAGTGAAGTGGCGTCCATAAAGATATCGTCGAAGTTTTTGTATGGCCCAAACTACTCCAAAGGCATCCCTGCTCTGTGATCGAGCAGTTCTGCTCGGCAGCCGTTAATGCGCGACAGGCATAAGCAACAACTCTCTCTTGTGCAGTGGCATCACGCTGTAGAAGGACAACACTGATCCCATGGCCACTAGCGTCGCTGTGCAAACAAGTAGGTGCGTTCTCATCTAAGTGACAAAGGACGGAGTCGGATGTCAAGGCTTGCTTAAAGGCTTGGATTGAACGTTCGCAGTCGTCTGTCCAATTAAGAGAAGTGCCCGACGTCAGCAACTTGTGCACCGGCGAGCGCCACGGCAGCAAAATGACTGATGAAGCGGCGGAAGTAGGAAGCCAGGCCCAAGAAACTTCTTCATTCTTTTTTGCTTTTCAGGGCGACTGAAGCGAATCACGGAGGATTGAGGATCGAAGAGTCACCCCCACCACGTATGACGTCTCTGTTGGCACGACAATGATTCGGTCCGAGTACTCGGCACTGAACCAGCAAGGGCACGCACCCGATGATGATAACCACACGGAACTGAAGATGAGGATCGAGAAACGTAGAATGATGATGATAATATACAGAAGAAGAAGACGTGCGTAATAAACGCTCACAATATATATATATATATATATATATATATATATATATATAGACTTATTTATGTATTTATTATATCCTCAAGGCCAAGGGCATTACAGAGGGGAGTGGTTATACAACCAAGAAGACAAGAAGAAAAGCAAGGGGCAGTAGGTCAAAGTATATACAAATACCTTGGCTGCTACTATAATGTTAACTAATTACAAACGGCAAAAAATGTAAGTTTAAACCCAAATACAAAGCATCTAACAAAGTAAGAAGCAATATGCAGTGCATAGTACAAATCGTAGCTATTTTCGTTCAAATGGGCAATATCAACAGTAACGTGGTTTCATTGTTGTGATGTTCAAAAAGAAAAGAAAAAAACATTGAATGGGTGTTCGTGTTAGAAAAAGTAATTCCTATATTGTGACGACGCTCAGTGCGATGTGAAATGTAAATGGGTAGAGGAATCAGAACGTTTCGCAGTTTGGGGTGATGGTATTACTAGTGAAATAGTGTTGATATGGATACCTTGCGTCGGCGACTTGATAAAGTCATTGAGAGAATTGCAAGCGGGCAACGAGAAACAATTAAGACGACCCTTTCTCTAGGAACATGCACCCGACACACAACCTCGAGAGACCGAAGAAAAGGGCCAAGTCACTCCGTCAAGACATAGATCAACATAAGCAGCAGGCGGTGTTTGTTGACGCTGCCTGGGTTAAAAATAAGGATGCGTATACCTCAGTTGTTGTAGACACTCAAGATAACATACGGGATGCCATCACCGTCTATACCAAGGACCCAACAGCAGCAGAACAAGTAGCAGTCGCCTTAACCATCCGAACCAATCGGTGGACACATATTTACAGCTATTCTAGAACAGCCATATACAACTTTAATAACGGATATGTGACACGGATAGCAGCCAGTTTACTAGACAAGGTCAACAGTGAGAGTATCGAAAGCCTCTGGTTTCCTGCACATCTGGGGGTGGTGGACGAAACTCGGAGTAACCTCAGTGACGGGGCAAATGAAGCAGCACGAGGACTTTCTAGCCGTGCTCTTCATGACCGATGAACTTACACTTCATTCGGGGACCACAGGGATCGATTATTATCCTATAACGAAATCACGCAGCATTATTACTTAAGCAGAAGGGAATAACCAATGCCACACGGTAAATTTTGCAGAGCCCAAGCGGTCACATTACTTTTGCTACAGACACGGACATAACCAAGTCCAGATTTTATTACCAGCATCTATCTGGACTGGGAAATTTAAACCAATTGTAATAAATGCAATGGAATCATTACTGTTGACCACATGCTTTGGCAGTGACCCTCGGTCTTCACAGACTGTGACAAGAAACAAGAATGGTGGTGGCAACTGCTACACAGTGAATCACTCTCCGACCAATTACGGGCTGTCTAGAAGGCCCGCGATGTGGCTGAAGGGCTCGGCCTGACATTCCCAACGTGGGAGCAGCCCGCGTCAACTCAGTGCTGACCTTCAGGACCCAATAAAGTTCTTCATACCATACCATACACCTATAGTTGTACTCCGATTGTAGTTATATGAAATGAAACGAACATTTATTCTTGACTAGTTGAATAGATGAAATGGGATTCTCATGATATTGTCACGTAGTAGTGACGGTGAAGAAAACAGTCGCAAAACTGTGAATGACGAAATGGACTTTTGATTGGGCGAACCTGTGCCCACAAAAGCAAGTTGCACTCGAAGCACAACGATAGCGGTGAACACAGTCGGCAATCGTCGAAATCTTAGCAGCGGCGAAACGGGCCAGCTTTTATACATGAATCATCGAAGGTTCCAGAGTAATCCCTGGTGTCCGCGTGCCTTCCAGAAATTACTAGACAATTCGCGTCACTCATACAATCAGATTACATAAGCGTCGGTGACGACAGACAACCGATAGAAGCATCGATAACGTTCGAGAAACTTCCGATACACACAGGCGCGTCCTGCGCCTAGCGATAACGTTTTACCTTTGTTAGCCAGTGAAAAGCGGTCACCGGTGAAAGATAAACAAGTACATGTTTCAATATGGATCCCAAACTGCCTATGTATATTCTAGATTTGGATGCATTTAGTGTTTTATAAAGCAACAGTTTGGAAGTGGAAGAAAAATTTCGTGCAATAATCCCATCGAATCACGTGGACGCCGGGCCACGCGGGACTGGAGGGGAACGAAAGGGCGAACGCCATAGCTCGAGCGCTTATCATACGAGTGGGGCGAAACTAATCGTCCCATCAACCCCCACACTTAACCTTAGTGCCCCTGCCATCCAATTACGACGACCACCTGAAATCCAGCGGCTCAACCGCGGGATTTATCCTCCCTCTAACAAACAAATTGACAGCCGATCCGCGAGGTGAATGCTGATGATGGAGCGAAGCTCCTTGGACGATTGCGGCTGCTGCTAGAGCTTTCGCTTCGGGGTCTTGCTACCGTTGCCAGCATGCTGCTGCCTCTCGCGCTCGTAGCTCGGGGATAGCTTCGCGGCGTTGCCGTTGTGCTGCCGCGTCTCGTTTTCGAAGTGTACGATCAGAGTCACGACGTTTGCGCTTACGTTCGCGTTCCTCTATAGGCTCCGTCCAGTGAACAGAGGGTGCCACAACCGAATACGGCAAAACGCCGTGCAGCGCCAATGGTGGTAGTAATATGAAACACTGAGACGGCCGCTCCAACCCCCGCGGCAGCGACTGAACGTCTTCCAACGCGTGCGTGACGTTCAAAATGTCGCGTGTGCTGTTTTGCGGCTTTAAGCCGATAAGCTGTATTGAAAATTACTTTCGTGCGCCTATACTCGACAAAGGACAGAAGCTGTATGTGGCGGGCCACGTTTACGACGTGAAGGAGACCAACGGCACCGACTTGAGGGCGAAGTGTCACAAGCAGCAAGGGAAAGAAGTGTACGACGTTTCCTTGCAGGTAAGGAGAACATGCATGCATTTTCATATCGCCAAGTAGTTTTGACGCATAAGCGGAAGCGCACACGCTACCAAGACTTATTGGAGGAAAATTTGCGCTGCAAGTTAAACGAAGAAGAAGAACACACAAACAGGACGGGAGCGAATACGAAATTTTGCGGCGCATTGCTACTAGCTCAAACCAAGATTATGCTACCGCGACGCTTTTTGAATGAACAGTCCCAAATCGACATTTGGTGATTTCATGTCGTTTTGCTACGTTAATTGCCAGGTATTCTGGCGCAGGGTCACAGAAGTGTCCAACTGCAGCTCTGCTATTTACAGTATTTCGTTCACTTCTTGGCCGACGTGCGCAGAAACGCATTTTTGCAAATATATTGCTACACGCGTGTGGTATTTAATTGTTTGACCGAGGCGCGCGGGCGCCATCACTCGAGAAAAGAAGAGGAAGAACGAGCTGGGCTCGCGCTGTGAACCTAACCGGTCAGCGCTGCAACCGCTGTTGTAAATACAACCTGTAAATAGTTGCCCGTCTTACTGACTCGTTCTTCGCGTAACATCGTGGTGGAGGTGGAGCGTTCCCCGTCCTCGCCACGGAGCTCCGAAGCGGCCGCACCGTCGTCTTCTCAGCCATGGCTTCCGATGGAAACACCCCGTCGCCACCTACACCTGCGGCGCCTACCACAACGTACGTTACGGTTCCTAGTCTCCGTGATCCTGGGACATTCTCCGCCCAAAATGGCGTTGACGTCGACGACTGGCTCAGCATGTATGAGCGTGTTAGCCGAAGCCACCACTGGGACCCTACCATCATGCTTGCCAATGTGATATATTATCTGGACGGGACACCGCTTGTCTGGTTTCGCACCCATGAGGTTGAGATATCCAGCTGGGACACTTTCAAAGAGAGGCTTCGCGACCTCTTTGGCAACCCGTCAGGTCGCCAACAGGCTGCGCGAAAGGAGCTTGCTACCCGTGTCCAGTCGTCGACAGAATCGTATGTCGCCTACATACAGGAAGTGCTCGCGCTTTGCCGGAAAGCCGACGAGCACATGACCGAGGTTGACAAGGTGGGCCATATCCTAAAAGGCATCGTGGACGACGCCTTCAATTTGCTCGTCTATAATGACGTCTCTACTGTCGACGCCATCGTCAAAGAATGCCGCCGCTTCGAGGTAGCCAAAAGCCGCCGCGTAGTCCCACAGTTTTCCTGGCTCCCTAACACCCCTGCCACGTCCTCTTGCTCCGGTCTTCCTGCCACACGACCTTTTCAAGAGAACGTCACTCGTATCGTTCGCCGTTAGATTGAAGCGGCGAGTCCGGCCCCCCTTCATCCGCGAACCCTCGACGGTACCTTTGACCCAGCGGCCCCTACTATTTCCGTGATACAAGCAGTTGTGCGGCAAGAAATTGCAAACCTTGGCATACCTACCGCTTGCTCTGTCTCCCGACCTGATTCGGCATCCATTCCCATGGCCACATCCTTCAACGACCAGTATTTTGCTCCCCGACCACGCAATCCTGCTGAATGGCGTACCCCCGACGGCAAACCGATCTGCTTCCGCTGCCACCGAGTTGGTCACGTATCCCGCCACTCCCGCAGCACCTGGATGGCGCCGTACTGGAGCTCATTCCCTGCTCCTCGCCCATACGCCGACGCTCGCCGTTACTCACCTCGCCGTCTGTACTCTCCTTCTGATGCCCCTGACAGCCGCTCCTCCCGGCGATCGCCGTCGGCTCAACGCCGTCGCTCCCCGTCACTCCAACCTCGCCGCTTTCCCTCGCCAAACCGCCGGACGGAAAACTAGGCCATGCAGCTCTTGGAGGTAGTGCTGCATCCCGTCCGTCCTGTAAAAATCCTCCGCTGACGCTCCTCACGAACGCGAACCTAATTGACGTAATGAGGGCAGCATTGCGGGCAAGTTGGTAGTCCATTACTAAGGTGTTAATGCGCAACAAAAGGACATGGACGGCAGAGAAAAAATACACACACCAAGCGCAAACTTTCAACTAAATTTATTGTGCCACTGAATCAGTTTATATGTGTCAGGCAGTATAGACTGCGCATGCACTTACATGAACTAAAAGGATTGCATATTCGTGTAACATAGTTACGAGTCAAGTGATGCCGCCTCCAAGAAACTTAGTTCTTTTTCTGTGAGAGCCAGTGAAGGGAAACTAACACACTTATCGCCCAGTTTGTCAATCATCTGCGCTTCAGTTATTTCCCGGATAACCTGCGTCCTACCACGGGACACAATCATGCACTCGTCCTCGATAGGTTTGCAGCCATGATCGCGACAATGAATCGCCAAGAACCCACCGGTGCCATTTTTTACATTATTGCGGTGTTCGCGGAACCGATCATTGAGACAACGCCCACTTTTCCCGATGTATTGCTTTCCACATGAAAGCGGGAGGTTGTATACACCACGCGGTGAGCACACTCTACGAACTTTTTTCGGTGATGCTTCGTGCACTTATCGGGGGGGACGGCATTTGGATCCGTCAACTTGCAAAGCTTGCTGAGCTTGTTGGGAGCAGAAAAAACCACTCTTACATTTGCCCTTTGGGCCATCTTTTCAAGTTATGGGATATCCCGTGCATGTAAGGTACAACACTTACTTTGGGCCGTTTGCCGGGAGAGACATCGGCAACAGGTTTCGGCGTGCTGGGTCGCGCTTCTCGTAAAATGCGTTCCGCGACAGACACCTGCATCTGCTTGGGATATCCAGCCAGGGACAAACGTCGAGTTTGCTTCTCAAAACTTGCGTCCACTACATGGCAGCAAGATTTGCTAAGGGCATTCTTGAAGCCCAAACTGATAATGGCCCGCTTAACAAGCTTAGAATGTGCGGACGTATATGGCAGAAGTGGCTTGTTTGCTCGCGGCTCATACGACCAACATGTGTGACTATCCTGAAAGCTCAGGCGAAGATCAAGAAAGCGAATAGACCTCTCCACGGGCAACTCATGAGTAGTTTGAAGGGGAACTAGGCACTTTTGAAACGTTTCTAACGCTTTTTTTGTTTCCAGGATGAAGGCATCAGAAGAGCAGTCAATAATTTCTAATTTTTTAGTTTAATAAATTTAGTTGAAAGTTTGCGCTTGGTGTGTGTATTTTTTCTCTGCCGTCCATGTCCTTTTGTTGCGCAATAACACCTTACTAATTGACGTAGACGTGGATGGTGTTCCATTCAAGGCATTGGTTGATACTGGAGCCCAAGTGTCCATAATGAGCGCTAATCTTTGTCGTCGCCTCAAAAAAGTTCTTACGCCTGCCATCACTCGGGCCGTAGGCGTCGCCAATGGCACCCCTGTTGCCGTCAGTGGTATGTGCACTGCGCGCGTAGAAATTGCTGGCCTCCACGTTCCAGTCCTGTTCACCGTGCGTCAGTGACCAGTTGCCCTCACGACCTCATCTTCGGGCTCGACTTTCTGACGACGCATTCTGCCCTCATCGACTGTTCCACCGGTACGCTGTGCCTCGAGCTTCCTCTTGTTTCCGATGTTCGCCCCGAACAACCGAACACCCTCTGCACTACAGCGTTTGTTCGGTTACCTCCAAAAGCCCTAACCTTCGTCGAATTGGCCTCAACGGCAACCGTGCCTGATGGCGACTATGTCGTTGCACTGAAGCGTTTCTAGGTGTTGATATTTACTTTATTGGCTACTGCGCCGTTCACGAAGTGTTTGGAGCAGATCCTGCTCGTCTGCTTCGGCATCCACGGCGAGCCGTCATTCTCGCTGAAGAAAACAAAAGTACCGTGGTTGCGAATACTACGCAGTTATACTGACGACACAGTGCCCTATGCATGCGGCCGCAAGCAAGAGCGCACATGCAGTAACCGAATGACTTGTTCACGAGACGGTAAACGAGGCAAACACGCCACAAAGCGCTGACAAGAGCGAGCAGTCTCACGGCGGGCGCCACTTGGTGAAGGCATTTGGAGTCTAGATGTTACACGCCCCATCACTACCCCCAAAATCAACTCAAACCGAGTTTACTCACTTCGCTGAAAGTGTCACAGAAAAACGCAATTTAACAGTTAATTACCGGACTACACGCATGCAAGCAAATCCACAAAGATTCGCAGACAGCCTACAAGAGCGTTTGTCGCGCAAATTCGCGCGTAAGAATTCGCGCTACGCAAGCTTGCTGTGCAAACCGTGCTCCTTACACTTCCAACCGCGCTAAGCACACAAATACAGCTGCAGAATTAACCTCAAGGAGCTAGACCTGGCTAGACCTTAAAGCACATAGTTACATTGACACTAGGAAAACACTGTTTTCACAATAACTTACTTAACTCTTCGAACAGCAACAATCCATCTTTTCCGTCGTTCTTGCTCCCACGGGCGGCCAGGAAATCGGTACAATTTCACGCCAGGCTGGCCTTCCTGGCTGTGGCAGTTTTTACGCAGCAGTACCGGCACTTGTTCCTCTTCCTTTTCCGTACCGTTTCAGTCGATGGATTAGAATTAGTCGACCTGAAGGATGACATTGTCTCAACGCCAGAAAAGACCGAACAGCACCATCGACGCCGCGCCTACGAATACCCGCGCGCGCTTTGGCCGTCTCATTATTGTTGGCGGCACTGCGACAGATGGCGCAGCAATCGCAGCAAACTTCACTGAGCGGAGCCTATACTTCAGTCCTAGAGTGTACTAGAATTCAGTCCTAAGTGTAGCGAAAGCGGCGCGGCGCCGGCAGAACACCTGCGCGCGGTCGGTATGTGCGCTGCGTGCGCTCTGCGAACGGTTCTGCGCATGATATCGTGCGCTTGCGCGGAGAGGGGTTTCACAGCGGCGCCGGCGCAGCGCAACACCTGTGCGTGGTCGGTATGCGCGCTGCGTGCTCGACGGGGAGCTACGACGGCGACAACGGACATCGTGAGAGCGTAAGGAGCTTCGCTCCTAAAAACGCTCGCTTACGGGGTACAGGGGTGCACGCCAAGATTGTTCAACCCTAGGGGAGGAGTTGGTTATTTTTTGAGCATTGCAGATGTTCACGGGCCCACTGCCGTCCTTCAACGCAGCCTGCCCTTCGGCAGAACGAACCAAACGCGGCCTCCCCTTCTGACTGCTCGGCCTGAACTGGCCGGAAACGACAGGGGTGGGGCGAGTGAACACGTAATCACACTCTTTCCCTTCTCCGGAGGGAGGGACGCTTGTAATTTGGTGGGGATATTGCGTGATTACAAACGCCAGCTGCGGGCGCCGCGTCTACTTCTTCATGCATATAAAATCCCGCTTTAAAGGGCGCGTAAGAAGAACTGACAGTGGCCGAATTGGTTCAGACTTATGCAAGCAAAGACATTCCTAAACAAACACGCATACCGCGAAGTGTACCCACTAACATATCGCGGCATCTGCCGCTGGTGCGGCGACGCACGCCGTACACTCCTCCATATCTCCTAGGGGTGTGGAGGCAAACCTCAACACTTAAAGACGCCTAGCACGTCATTTGAGCGGTGGGGGGTACAGATGACTGGCGATACCCTGTCGGGCCAAGAAGCGCTCGTCCAGCAAGTTCGTCGAGCAGCCATGGCCAATGGAGTCCTGGAATGGAGACACAACCCATCGACTTCAAGGGCAACGACCTCGATGGTTGAAAGAAATGTGTTCTCTCTCTCGGCGCAAGTAACGTAATATCCTATTAGGATTGTCCATTATGTTACCAGCATGAACTTTCCATGTGAGACTACTTGTTATTTGAATGCTAAGTGCAGCCATATTCAAAAGCACTGTTATTGAGGTAACATATAGGTGAAGTAAGAGTTGTACTAGACACCCTTAACACATTACATTTATTAGTGTGAAGCTCCATTAACATTTTGTTACACCGATTATCTACAGTGTTAAGAGTGGCCTGTAACAATTTGTAATCATACTTATTTAGCGATAGATTACACCAGGATAAGCGAATAGCTGACCATTAAACGATATTAAACAAGCAATGTCGTTAATGTATATGAGAAATAAAACTGGAGCCAGTACTGAACCCTGTGGTACAACTGAGTTTACATTAGAGGAAGCAGACTTATTAATGGCGACAAATCGTGAGTGATTAGTTAGAACAGATTAGATCAACTTCAAAGGTAATAAGCAAGGTTAACAAGGCTTAGTTTTCCCCGGATGAGCGTCTGCGTGAGTAGGCGTTTGGTATGTACCGTTTGGTATGTACCACGTACCGGAGCGCACGATGGTTGGACCCTCCCGCGTTTAGCGTGCGCGGCTTTGTCGTGTCTGGAGAAAGGGGGATCCTGGGGTTTGAGCTCAGGATCCAGTTTCTCAAACCAGGGAAATTTGAAAACGCATCATAAGGAACCACGTACGAATTTTGAGCATAAGAAAAGAGGTCTACTCCAACCCTAGGCAAAGCACATTTTGGAGGTGGCCGCACTAGAAGTGGTTCATGTGGTTGCCTGGACGCATACTTTCTGCATGCTCCACAGCTTTCGACTAGCGCAGTGATTTCGCCGTTCTGACAGGGCCACAAAACAAGGGTTCGGGCCCTCTCTTTGCACTTTTGAAACCCGACGCGGCCAGCATGAATTCTTTTCAAGATGCTTCGTCGCATACGCTTCGGTATTACAACTTTCGAGCCCGTCAGCACAATAAATTAACGACTGACATTTCGTTCGAAAATGGCTTAAATTCCCCTTTCACTGGCTGCCCGCTTGCTAAGCTCTTCCTCACGGTCTGTAGGTACACGTCACGAGACGTTTCTTGCTGCAGTAACCGCCGAGTTTCGGAAGTGACCAAGTAGCCAAATGACTGCGCCGCATGCATCTTCACGTCGTCCGTGGTACCAGAATGGGTGCCAATTTGGTCTTCGGCCTGGTCAGCCGTCAAGCTTGACAAACATGTCAGCGAGAACTAGCTGCTTTCCGGGAATGTACTGCAAAACAAAGTTGTATTTTAGCAGTCGCAAAAAGAATCATTGCGCTCGCGCTGGCATGTGGGCGATTTCCCTTTGCGCGATCGCTACAAGCGGCTTATGGTCTCTTTCAATATGCACTTTTCTTCCGTACACAAACTCGTGAAACCTTGCACAGCGAAATTAAATTCCCAGTGCCTCCTTTTCAATTTGTCCACAGATTTGCTCGGCTCGGCTGCATATGAGAGATGCACGAGATGCATATGCAACGGGTCGCCATTCACCATTGGAGCCGCACCGACACAGTTCTTTGATGCGTCGCACGTTATCTTTGTTTCTCGTTGCGCATCAAAGATTGCAAGCAGGGGGCGGTAGTCAAAACTTGCGTTAAGATTTTCCATCATTGCGCGTGGTTTGCTTTCCATTGGAACTCTGCGCGGGAATTGATAAGCTCTCGTAAAACCGTCGTTCGTGTAAACAGCCGTGGCACGAATTTGCCGAAATAGTTAAGCACTGCCAGCATCCGCTGGACATCAGTCTTGGAGTTGGTGTTGCCATTTTCGCCAAGCTTTTTATTAGCTTTGAGTCAGGCGATATACCCGTTCGGCTTATGACGTCGGCAATGAATTTGACTGATTTGACACCGAACTTGCATTTTTGCGCGTTGAAAGTCAATCCTGCTTTCTCGGCACCTTTTAGTAATTCTGTAAACCGTTCATCGTGTTTTTGCTTACTGGAACCCCTAACTAAATTGTCGTCAATGTATACAAGAATACCAGGTAGGCCTTCGCATACTTGCCTCATGGTTTGTTGAAATACCTCCGGTGCGGATGAAATGCCGAAAGGCAGACGCGGGAAACGGTATATCCCAAACGGCGAAGAGAAAGTGCAGATCCCAGATGCCCGCTCGTCAAGTGGTATCTGATGATAACCGGAGTTCGCGTCAAGACAGCTGAAGTACGCGGCATTAGTTAAATGGGCTTCCAAATCCTCGTGCCTAGGAAGCGGGACATGCGGCCGCTTTAACTGCTCTGTGGCCCATGCACACCCTTAGCGTGCCATCTTTCTTGTTTGCCAGAACTAAAGGCCTGACCTAGTCGGTAGGCTCGTTCACTTTAACAATTATGTCAGCACTTACCATCAGTTCAAGTTCCTTCTTTAAAGGCTCTTCCAGCGCCAAAGCAACTCATCGAGCTGGTTGCACGACTGGCCTCGCTCCGGTTTCAGGACCATCCTGTAGGCCTGCTGCAAACAACCTAGGCCCTCGAAGACATGCCTGAAATTCTTGAGAAGTCTGTCATTGGAAATCTGGTTTTGTTCTTCTTCTTTCTGGGGTTTTACGTGCCAAAACCAGTTCTGATTATGAGGCACGCCGTAGTGGAGGGCTCCGGAATAATTTTGACCACCTGGGGTTTTCGGTGCCTACTTTACGCTGGACCAGCCCCAATGCTTCACTAGCTTCTAGTCCAAGTAAGGTCTGCCGGCCATTTTTCACAACAAAAAATGTAATTGTAGCAGAAGTACTACCAAGCCTTACTTCCTGTGTAGACGTTTAAGGGCATGATATGTTACCACCGTTATACGCCCTCAGCACCGAATTTGTTGGATTCAACTCTTCAGCTCCCCTCAGTTGGCGGTAAACTGACATGGGATACAGGCTTGCCTGCGACCCGCTGTCCACTTTAAACCTCATCTAGCGATTGCGAACTTGGACTTTCACCGTCCCATCCCTTTCGTGACTAGCTGTCGTGATCTCGAGAATGTCGAAGTCCTCCTCTCGCTGTTTTTTTTTAACTTCGCTTACTACCGCTGACGTGCAACCACTTGCAAAGTGGTTCAGGTTGTGGCACAAACGACACCTCTTTCCAAGAACTCGGCATTGCTCCCGTTTATGCCAGCGGTTACACTTACGACAGTGAAAGTGTTCTTTTCCTTGCTTTCGCTCGTTTGAGCTTGGCGCCAAGCGCCTCGATATGGCATCGACTCTGTCTTCCCCGCAACGCCATACTTCGTTTCGCTGTGCTGTCGTCTCCGCCGCTTTGCACATTTAGTATGCTTTTTGGAAAGTCAGTTGGCTGTCACGAAGGTTTTTCTCATGTAGTCAAGGATTGTGCGTGCCAAATACGATCTGGTCCCTTATCATTGATTCTTGCAATAAACCAAAATTACATTGCGCTGCTTGCTTTTTCAGGTCACGAACAACTTTCTTAAATGGTTCTCCCTCCACTTGCTTTATTGAACGGAATACGTATCTTTCGTACACTTAATTGCTTACTGCGGTGCAATAGCATCAAACTTTCTCACCACGGTACTGTTGTCGTTCTTGTCTTCATCCGGCGCGAACTGGAAGTTGTTGAAGACGTCCTGTGCTTTGTCACCCGCCATGCTCAGGAGGAGGGCTGCCTTCGATGCTTCCGTTTTCGGCTGGTCCTTTGCCTCCGTTGCCTGCAGCAATAACTGAAATTTCTGCTTCCAGTTTGCCGTGACTTACCCGTCAGCCGCAATGGCTCTGGTATCTTCAACAGGTCCATAAGGTGTTCTTCCCGGGTACGATTCCCCTCAGGCGTCGACGGGCAGCGGGGAGACTTCTGACACCAAGTAACGTGTCAAAGGATACGGCGCTTACAGCAGCATAGCCAGTGCAGAAAATGAACAGAGGTTTACTGAGAGCGTGGGTTATAAAGACATGATCCAGCGCGCTGTACGTACTGCGCATCACCGATGTGCATCCGCCTGATATAATCACTACACGTGTCAAATACAGTCAGGGCTTCCCTTGCAGAGACTCCTGTCACGTTCCCGCATTGGGCTTGTTGGTGGATGGCTGTCATCGCTGCTGAAAACCCCAGCTATACTCATGGACAGTGCTTTCCCAAAACTCCCTGATCGCCCTCAGAAACGAGCGCGCACCTAAGATGTTTTTGAATTTTTTGGTAACCTAACCTAAAACTTTTCACGGTTCCACGTCATCCACTCTGATAAGGCTGAAAAGACAGTGAAATTGATCTCATCCTTCCTCTTCCCAAAATTCCTGACTGAAGTTCTTGGCAGAGGTTACAAAGAATCAAAAATGGCACACTGTGATCTCCTTCTGGAGCTCCAAGATCAAAAACAGTACGAAAAACTGCCGAAATTAGTGTCATTCGGGGGACGTCGCTATAACGCTTACTCCACGTCGTACTATGAACACCACCCGCAGCGTTGTCTCAGATATGACTATTGGCGGTCTGCTATAGTGAATATAGCTTTAGTGAGTTTATATATTGCCATTATTGACTATATTGAGCGTCTTCGGCATGTTCGTCAAAGAGCAAGGAAGAAGCATCGGCGGTGTTGAGGGGTATAACAATGGGCCATCCATCTTCCGTTTTGACACGTGCTACGGGACAGCTGGCAGGAAACCGCCACGCACATGGAGCCGAAATTGTTGACCTACTTGCGGTCTATCTATCTATTTGTGTTGCCGGACGCGAGCTCCTGGAACCTCGTCTGTAACAGCTTCGGCATAAAAAAAGCTGTCACACGCGCACAGAAATTACACACCCTCGACAAACAAAGCCATGTTAGCAAGTTTGCGATTAAGATAAATTGCATAAAGCCTAAGACACAATGCTTCAAACTTGCCTAAAATTTGTGCAGGAAAGTAGCCTCTGCAATTTTAGGATTTGGATTCAATGCTCCTGTTTAATGCAAAAAAAATCAAATTGATTCCTGGAGGATGTAGTAGTGCAAATGATTGTTGCATTGCAATTATTCTGCTAGAAAATCTGCACAGAAGTTTTGCACTACTAATGTCTGCTATTTTGTCCAATGAATGTGCCCTGGCTGCGCTTCATTCAGAGTGCGTTTCTTGAATTTCCTTGCTTTAAGTAAACAGTAGCAAGAGGTCAAGTATTGATTTTTATAAAAAGGCCCTTCTTCTTATTTCTTTGATCACAATCTAGCAGCCAACTCCGCAAGCTATGCCACAGAACTTTTCTACTATTTATTGCTCTTTTAACGCTTAGAGTTTGTAGGCGCCCAGTAGTATTACGGGCACCTCAGATAAGAGGCCTCCAAAAAATGACTGGCTTGTGGACAGCAGCGTTGTAAGAAACGCTCGATGTACAACTGTGATGTGTAGTGCGCGACGGGGATTTTTGTGGTGTGCGACACGGTGCGGTGGTTGGAGAGAAAGAACAGACGACGAGTAGTGCGCGCGCCGAGGCGAATTCCATGCTGATGGAGAACGATGACGCCGAAGACCGTCCGGCGCGTGAACACGCGCCGCAAGAAACAAAACAAAGAAAAAGGGATCCAATTGCAAAAGACCACCGAGCTTCAAGCAGCCAATGAACAAATGACAAATCGGCCAGAGCGGCAGAAAAGCGAGCCGCGCTGGCAGTAGGAGGGAATAGTTCCAGCAGCGGCACCAGGACAAGGTCGGCCACCGGATCGGGGGTTGAAGACGGCCATCGGGTTCCGGACCCGAGCCACTAGGACTTCACCCAGACGGGGCCTCCTGCCAACCCATTCCTGGGCGTCGCCACTCCATCCGTTTGGGAACAGCTGCCAGAGGCCGGCGAGCGTCTACGCCCGTGGGCAGAACGAGAGCTGACGGGCTACGGGCCCGAGTTCCACAATCAGCTGCCCGGCCAGAACGCCGCCACCGTCAACCCGTGCTGCCAAGCCGCCTACCTTCCAGGGCATCGTCACTCTGCCCGATAGTCAACTGCTGCTGCCCGAGGCCGGTGAGCGTCGGCGCCTGTGGGCAGAACGAGAGCTGTCGGGCTACGGGCCCGAGCTCCACGAACAGCTGCCCGGTCAGAACGCCAGTGCTGCCGAGCCGCCTGTCTTCTCACTCCACATCAGGACTGCCACGCACTGGTAGCCTGTGCGACAGTCCGGCACAACGACCTCCTTTGGTGAGGCCAACACCGCTTCTCTCGTCGTCTCGTCTCCGCTGCTCTGCGTCGAGACTATAGCACGCACACACGCCCGCTTCCTGCCCGAACTTTCCTGTAAATGCCATACTAGCCCGAAATGTGTTTGTTGCTGTAATGTCTTGCTAAGGGTTTACTTTATGATTCTTTATTCTCACTTTTAGTTTTATTAAAAGTTTGTGGGTTTTTCAACAAACGGCTTTGTCCTCAATTGGGTTCTGGGAGGCTCCGCCTCAGATAACCGTCAGAAACCTTTATCAAAAGAACATGTCATCACAAATTAGCGTCCGCGACAGGACAAAGCCGTTTGTTTGGATTCTCTTGCTGATTCTAACAGTTTCAAAAACTTGGCTAGCACGCCAGAGCTGTTAGCTTTAGCGGAACGCAGGGGGCTTGAGAGAGCAGAGCTAAAAGCGTGGTTCGCCAAGCGCGAGGCGCGAGCGCGAGAAGAACGCGTTGCGGAGCGAAAATAACGGGCTGCGCAACTAAATGAAAGGGCCGCCGAACGAGAAGCGGAAAGAGATCAGCTTGAGCGCGAGGCACGTCTGTTGCAGTTGCGTCTCAAGATCGCGGAGGCGGAAACGGCACGTTCACTGATAGAAATCAGCGAGCTGGAGTCCTATACAAGCTCTATTGAGCAAACGTTTGACGCGGGCTCCAGACTCGACAGTTCGACATATCTGTCTATTGATCGCCCCGACCACCATCACGCTCTCTTATTAGAAGGCACGAAACAAGGCAAGAGAGAAGTAAACAAGGAACGGGCCAGCCTAGGTCTTGACATTAGCCTCAAGGAGGCTGAGGACAGCGCGGGGAGCAGGCAGCAGGCAACTACCAATGAAATCGAGGCACCCATGCGCATCTGTGCTGAGAAAAGCACATTGGATAAAGAGGCTCAGATGCCTTCAAAAAGCCCAACGGACTGGGCAACGGTGCGCATTGGCAGTGACCTCGAAGAGGACACCACTAGCAAAAGGGTACGCTGGCGAACCAGTGCAGTTGAAAGCACATCGCATAAAGAGGCACAGAGACCTCTAGAAAGCCCGACTAATTGGGCAAAGGTTCGCAAAGCCAATGGTCTCGAAGAGTGCGAGGCGAGCGATGAAATGCTCCCCCACTCCTCCGGTGTACCACTTGCGGTGGTGATAAGTGGCCTTGATAGGTTTGAGGACCATTCGAATAGCTCACCTCCAGTGAGGTTAAGTTCGCCTGCCTGCATCCTCGAAGGCCACGTAGGCCAATGCAAAATGTACATGAGTACATATGTTTTCAGCAACTGTACTAGTACAGAAGTAGTCAGTAGAAAGACAACTAATGCAAAGGATCAAACAAATGAATTGAGAGAAAATCCGCATGGCTGGGCAGCGTATACTAATAACGCGCTCATGGGAAGTGTGCAGGATTGCATGCCAGGAGGGATATTCGACAAATCATGGTTTATTTCTTCCCGAGAGCGCGCTACGGATATGTCGGAAGCTTATCTGGGAGAGTGTAACGACGATGCATCGCCTACGGAATTATCAGTGAATGGTGACGGGGCGGATCGGTCTTCTCTGGTGTCGGCTGAAGCAGAAAGCATTTCAGCAGGAATGCTGAGTGAATGCTTGTGCAACCAGTCGAAGCGACACGTCAGCATGGCTGAAGTGGTCTTTGCGAGATATGTGTCTCAGTGCACGTATGCAGCACACATTTCGTTTCATTCCAGGCACTCCCAGTCTGTGACTTTCGAACCAATGAAGCCGCTCAGTCAGGTAAATCAGGGTATCACAGGGACGCACTTCCCAAGACTGAACAGGGTGGTTCCAGGGCGGTCGTCGCAAACGCAAAAGAGACGCGCGGTTCGTCTTATCTGGGACGGGATCACTTAAGTAGCTGATAAATAGCCGGTTGCCCTCTCAAGATCTTTGACCCTGGACCGAATAGAAACATTTAAGTGTATTGCTATTTTGTTTGGGCCTGTGTTACAGAAACTCATGATTGTTATGCATTGCATGCCCTGTGAACCTTCTTTGGGGCATGAAAGTGCTATGTGTTTGAACCAAGATTAAGTGAACTTTAAGTGATAGCTGTGTGAACTTGTCGCGCACTAGCGGCAGTTTTTCCTGTGGAAACATTTGTCCCAAAAAGGGGCTTATGTGATGTGTAGTGCGCGACGGGGATTTTTGTGGCGTGCGACACAGTGCGGTGGTTGAAGACAAAGAGCAGACGACGAGTAGTGCGCGCGCCGAGGCGAATTCCATGCTGATGGAAAACGACGACGCCGAAGACCGTCCGGCGCGTGAACACGCGGCGCAAGAAACAAAACAAAGAAAAAGGGATCCAATCGCAAAAGACCACGGAGCTTCAAAGCAGCCAATGAACAAACAACAAATCGGCCAGAGCGGCAGAAAAGCGAGCCGCGCTGGCAGTAGGAGGGAAGAGTTCCAGAAGCGGCACAAGGAGAAGGTCGGCCACCGGATCGGGGGTTGAAGACGGCCGTCGGGTTCCGGACCCGAGCCACCAGGACATCACTCGGCCGGGGCCTCCTGCCAACCCATTCCTGGGCGTCGCCACTCCATCAGTTCGGGAACTGCTGCCCGAGGCCGGCGAGCGTCTACGCCCGTGGGCAGAACGAGAGCTGTCGGGCTACGGGCCAGAGTCCCACAATCAGCTGCTCGGCCAGAACGCCGCCACCGTCAACCCGTGCTGCCAAGCCGCCTGCCTTCCTGCGCATCGTCACCCTGCCCGATAGTCAACTGCTGTTGCCCGAGGCCGGTGGGCGTCTGCGCCCGTGGGCAGAACGAGAGCTGTCGGGCTACGGGCCAGAGTTCCACAATCAGCTGCCCGGCCAGAACGCCGCCACCATCAACTCGTGCTGCCAAGCCGCCTGCCTTCCTGCGCATCGTCACTCTGCCCGATAGTCAACTGCTGCTGCCCGAGGCCGGTGAGCGTCTGCGCCCGTGGGCAGAACGAGAGCTGTCGGGCTACGGGCCCGAGCTCCACGACCAGCTGCCCGGCCAGAACGCCAGCGCCGTCTTCCCGTGCTGCCGAGCCGCCTGTCTTTTCAATAAAAACATGAGCTGGAATCCTCAAGTTAGCTCAGTTATATCTCGCCTAAATTGGTGCGTTGGTGTTCTAGCAAAATTTCGCTCATACATTCCCGTGTCCGTAAAACTGTTAATTTATAACACACTGTTCTTATCACATCTTAACTATTGTTTCCTGGTTTGGGGAAGTACCACATCGTCTAACATTAGCAAACTGCATGTGCTACAAAAGAAGGCGTTACGTCATATCGCTAGTGCTGATTATAATGCACACACTGCTGAACTGTTTCGTCAGTTTAAAATTGTTCCCGTGCCCAAACTTTACGAGTATTTTCTATGCATGAGATACAAAAAATCTGTATATAACTGCGAGCATGCATTTCTTAGCATATCATCGCTGAAAACGAATACCATTGTATATCCATTCCGCAGTAAAGAGTATTGGCACGTGCCATTTTGTCGTACTCAGCATGGGCGGCAAATCTTACGTCATACACTTGCAGTTCTGTTAAACAGACTAATTTTCCAAAACACTCATGTGGAAATGTGCAGGATACGTAACATACGAGAGTATTTCATTCCATGATGTCAGTACGTTTTTCCACTGCTGTTAGTGTTTTTTATGTATTTATAATTATTGTCAAGCTGTTCATTATAAATAACACGGTATAACATTAGAGGTTGACTGCAACGATAAACAGTTCAAATGCCTTGCATATTGTAGCCCTTTTTGTATGCCTTGTATATGGGGGCTCGGGCGCTTCTCAAGTGAATTGATTTTCACTTTTTGCCCGAGCATTCCCGCATTGTTATGATGCAAATAAATTTCGACTTCAACTTCTTACTCCACACCAGAGCTGCCACGCACTGGTAGCCTGTACGACAGTCCGATACAACGACCTTCTTTGGTGAGACCAACACCACTTCTCTCGTCGTCTTTTCTCCGCTGCTCTGCGTCGAGACTATAGCACGCACACACGCCCGCTTCCTGCCCGAACTTTCCTGTAAACGCCATATTAGCCCTAAATGTGTTTGTTGCTGTAATGTCTTGATAAGAGTTTACTTTATAATTCTTTATTCTCGCTTTTAGTTTTATTAAAAGTTTGTGTATTTTTCAACAAACGGCTTTGTCCTCAATTGTGTTCTGGGAGGCTCCGCCTCAGAGAACCGTCAGAAACCATTACCAAAAGAACCTGTCATCACAACAACTCCCATAGCCTTCCTTTTTTTCGCTTTTGTTCCAGCACAGTGTCATCGGTAATCAACTCTCACGCCGCCACTTTCTACACTGATATCGTGGCACCGCACTATAAGATGAGCGCCCGGCAAGCCAGCAGGGTGACCCACGTCCTAGGTGAGTGGTAGGCCTGCCTGTAAATAGGCATAGCAACGCACGCTTGATGAAAGCGTTTTTCATCTAACACACCGCAAACAATAACAGGAGCAGCATCGAGTGGCCGTGGGAGATCCTGTAATCATTTATTGCAATAGATATTAGTAACTGTACAGCGGTCTTCTCCGCCATCACAAAATGCACCCAGCTTAGATACAGCTGCGATAACACGCAGAGTGACGCGTACTTCCGTGCTCAACTGATCAATGAATTTGAACAAGAAGTAAAGGAAAGTCAAGCTCTACCGGCTGCCAAACCAACCAGTAAACCTTCGTTCGTTTCCTTCCAGAGATGCGCCTCCGGTAGCCTTAACCAGTCAATCACAGTTTGGTCCAGCCCATTGACTGACGAGGAGATTCGTATCCCTACTTCTCTGTCTGTTTCATGACTATGGTAAAGAATGAAATCTTGTACATTGCGTGTATTGGCAACAACAAACGCCTGAGCCAGTTGGAAACTTAGTATATACTGGCGATGGTGGCGCCCTACTGTGCCGGGCCAGAGAGGGCTTCTTCAGTGACTCTCGCACTGGAACTGTCGTTCGAGAGTCGAACGCGGGGTAATAAAGGAGTGTCGCTTTATCTCTCGAGTCTCAACCGTTGGCTTCTTAGTGTACACTTAACCTACTACCTACAACAAGTGACGGAAGGTACGGAGGTGTCGGGAAGCTAAAGTGACCTCATCTTAAAGGAATCCTGCCAAATATGGAACCACAGTAAAGTCCAATAAAGTCCCTTTGCAAAACCCGTACCAGCGAGGTCTAATACTATCGATGGCAACTTTCACCATTCAGCCACCCCATCCCTTCAACTAGGACGGGGCGACGTGGAAGAAATGCTTTGGAAGCTTCAGCGATTCATCAAGACTAGGCAGCAAGTCCGAATAATTCCTCGTGAACACTCACCTGTACGTCGTGACTTTTTAGAATTACAAGGACCCAAGCACATGCTGAAAACTGTCTTGTACCCAATTAACGGAAGCGACAAAACGTTGATAGTAAAAACCATGAGGAGCCAATGCTCAGCAGCGAGTTACCCACCATGCCATGACTGCCTTCAGCTATGGACCTATTTTACATCAAGGCGACGTCGTAATTGATAGTCACTGAACACGTTGCAGGTACCGCGGACTGCTGCGCCTAGAGAAACTAACAGCAGCAGTGCTCGTAAATCATTTTAGATCTATTTTTGTACGTCATGGCATTCCTCAATGGGCGATGTCAGACAATGGACCTCAATTATCGTCATCGAAATTTGCAAACTTTGCTCGGAAATGAGAGTTATATCACGTTATCTATTTCGGACGCTGCGGCTGCGCATGGCTGTCCTCGCGGGTGAGCACATAGGAGGCACGCGCGTTCTTTTGGGAGGTAATCGGCGATAGGTGCAAAGTGCATGGCCAGCGGAGATGACTGCTGTGTCTATGTGCATTGTCTTTCTGCGAACCTAGTGAAAGAAACCGCGTAATCTAAGCTTTCAAATATTTGGAGACGTTTTGTACCAAGTGTTCGCTCCTTTGTGCCTGTTGTCACAGCTACGGGTCGCGGTCATCGAGTGAGATGTGCTCATGTTTCTCTATGCTCACGTGACACCATGTTTGGTCCTTTAATGAAGTCTAAGATATATAGGTGCCTCAGTGCGTTCGTTCAAAGGACATCACAAGATGAGCGAAGAAATTACAGAGCCGATAAAACTATGAAACTTACTTTGCGTAGTTGTTTAATACTTTGCTGTTGCTGTTAATTC
The DNA here is from genome assembly GCF_013339745.2 of Dermacentor silvarum. NCBI lineage: Eukaryota > Metazoa > Arthropoda > Arachnida > Ixodida > Ixodidae > Dermacentor > Dermacentor silvarum. Next base: position 125,902,450 of record NC_051163.1, on the reverse strand, counting down.
TTCGACTTTCGGGCGAAACTGCGACTTGTTCTGATTGTCTTCGTGCTGCTTCTTGCGTGGCTACGCCAACACTCTCGTCTCGTTAGTTGTAATCATTATTAGTGCTTATTTTGTGACAATCCATTTCATCTGTATTTACCGGTGTTTACAGAGGCTACAAGCGGCGGGGTTATGACAGTGTTCGCCCTGGTGGTGCCTTACATGGGTACAGCGGCTAGGGTAAGTCTTTAGGCATAACCCCACTTGATAATTCTTGTTTTTAGTTTTTTTTTCTATTGAAAGAAGGAGGATCTTTTCGTCTGCAGGCGCATAATTTGGCAATAATATTTCCGCCACAGCGCCACATTTCAAAACATTTAATCAAGTCTTAAATACATCGGTACCTCAGTGCGTTCGTTCAAAGGCCATCACGAGAAGAGCGAACAAGACATCCATTAAAAGAAGTTTTACGCATTTATTATAAAGCACGGACTAACATAATTGTAATGGAAATGCGAAGCAAGAATCAATAATTAACATGGCCAAGTGACTACAGATTTATTTAGAGAAGGCTGAAATTTCAAAAAATGAGCTGATAAGCGTAGAAAAGAAACAATAATGCTTTCCGATGCATACCGTGTCAGCATAAAAGATAAAGGGCAAGCGATAACTGCAAAAGAAGGCACCCCACTGTACTTAACAACGTAAGAACTCCTAGCAGGCATGAGCTTGCAATCACTGAAGGTATTTTTCCCTTGAATAATATGTGCCAAATGAAAGCTTTACAAAGTGTACTGCTGCGGCCTATTTGACGTAGCAAGTTAGAACACCTGTTCTTTCGCTGCTTATTGGGCGGTTTTATCCCTTTTACCCTCATTTGAGCTCTCTATTCCGCTGATTTCTCACCATTCTGCACTGGCGCAAGAGACTCGAGCTGCTGTCAAGCTTAGAAATAATGCCCCAAACTCCACAACTAATATTATTACATTCTGAGTGGAGATTGGCGTTCACTAGTAGACTTCGCATAATTCATGATGTTTGACACATAGCGACCATGATGTGTTTCCTGCGTCGCAATCGCTTCAGGCACATGTATATACCAAAGGCATAGCCTTCGAGATTGGTTTCCGTTGACTTATTCAACGGAAACCAATGACTTATTCTACTACTGATGGAACTAGCCAATTTAGTGGCATATATCACAGTGTCATCTGTCCCAGTGGAACGGCGTTACTAAGTTAGCCGAACGGAGCTTGCTCGTGAAAAGCTGATGCGGCATGCAATACTCTGGTCACAGCATGACTGCTCGCATCACTGCGAATAGAAAAACAATAATTACTAAGCTTGAAATTTTATTATGCGCATTCTTGGACTGCACGCTCATTGTTCGCACCAGTCAACAAAATTTCCGCCATAGCCCGTGTCACTTTATCAGTGCTTCTGTTTGCTGAACCCCAACAGAAACATTAAACATTAACAGGTATGAGTCTGTTAGGAACACCGCTCTCACGTATTTGTTTATCTAAATTACATTTTCAAGGGTTATGTTATATAAAAATTATTAGCCTGAATTACAAAACAATTGTACACGTAATAAACTCCGCCCTCCCCTACAGATTAAGGAAACACGTTCAAGAAGAAATCAAAATGCGTCAACAGTGTTGTATTCATGCAGCATGTTCATTAAGCAAATATACGAGTATGTACACCTGAATACGACATACCGGGTGTTTCAATGAACATGCTAAACGTTTTTTATTCTTTTTATTTTTTAATTGCCTGTGGCAGACAGCGCACTTCTATCCATGAGCTGGTCTATTCGAAGAGGCAGATATGAATGCAGAAAACATTGAAATGTTTCTTATACTAATTCACAAAATTCACTAATTACCTTAGTACACATGTTGAAATTTATAAATTCCAGCCGGGGAGTCCGCAAGGCGGATCAACTTGGAACGAATTCTCAGGATGACATCAGTTTTCAGATATTATTTCCCGAAATTTTCGGACAAGTGCATCGGCGCTTGAGTTATTTTTGTGCTTGAATACATTAAACGACGTTTTGTTGCCAAAGTAACTGGAATGACAGCAGTTTTACCGCATGTTTCATGGCGCATATCTTGTAAATGTTGTCATCCACACATTTCCTTTTTCAAGTGGATATGCCTTCCACTCTCACCCACTAGAATTTGTAAATGGCAATATCTGCCATAAGGTAATTAGTTAAAAGTAGAATCACTGAGTTTTTCTTAATTGGTCGAATATTTATTTCAACTTCTTTTGCAAGTGACGCCTACCTCTTCGAGTAGACCACCTAGCTCACATGGACTATGCGCCACAGGAAATTTAGAAAACATTTTTGAAAGTGTTCGCTGAAACACCCTGTATATAATGCAACACTGCAGTTACCAAGCGCTCCAAGATCCCCAATTTACTTGTTGCATCTTTCGCAATTCCGAATACGATACGTGTCGTATAGATTCCTTCATATTAAATGTACCACGGAAGTGTGTGACACTATATGTCACTGATAGTGTTTTTTTTTTTTCACTTGCGTGGAGTTGATGTCAGTCTGCTCAACTGCTTTCATGAGCACCTTCCCCACGGACAGGTTCTGATGACCCTGTACAGCGGAGCATCGGGACCTTTTGCTGGAATGATCGCTGCCGCCATCTGCCTACCATGGGCAAACAAGAGGGTGATGTTTTTTGCTTTTTTTTAGTCAAATCTTTTGTCTACTCATGAATATGCACGACGCGCACTTCCGACATAACGATAAATTATGAGCATTAGGCTGTTCATCTATCGCGCCTACTCATGGCTAGACGGATGCGTGTGTTTCATGCGTACAGAAGTATAACGTACGGAAATAGGAGCGGCAATGCAATATTAGGTTTAGAAGTTGGGAACTCCGTCAATTGTTCCTCCTTTTCTTAGCCGACTGATCGTTGGCGTAAACCCCTAATGCTTTATATCTGCGCCGCTTTTTAACGAACCTCTTGGACGCCAACTTGGTCACTGGGTATGGGCCACTGGGAATGTGCTTCACTTCGCTGAGCCTCTTTGGAGCTAATTTGGGTCACTGGCTATGTGGCATTAGGTATGTGCCGTTCTTCAATAAAAAATCAATATTATAAGCTTACCTGGTGCTGGGCGGAATCGAACCCCCTCTATGTATACTAACGAAATATCTGAATATAACCGCTACGTACGGACTTCGCGGTGACGCCGCTAATGCATAGACGTCGCAATGTGTCCAGATGGAAACGCGAAAGGAGCGCTGCTGCTCGCACGTCTCACAGAAGACCCATTTCTGCAGTCGCACTATGCAGGCTGTTTCATTTTAGCTGCACTAAAATTTTTAAAAGTTGCCTGTGGCAGATAGCACAATTTTTATCCTTGATCTAAAGTACTCGATGAGGCGGCCATTACTTCCACGAGAATTCAAAACGTATAATGTTTTAATAACATAATTACGCTAAATAACTTATTAATTAATTATTTACGGCACATCTTTCAATCTACGAATCATAGCCGCTGAGTTCGCAAGGCGGATCCACTTGGAACAAATTCTCAGGACTGAACCAGTTTCGAGATATTAATTTTCAAAGTTTCCGAGGAAATGCATGGGCATTCCTTAAAAAAGGCTATTTTACGCATTGAAGCACAAACTGAAACGTCATGATTTCGTCGGACACTGAAAATTATCAGCTCGAAACTGGCTCAGTCCTGAGAATTCGTTCCAAGCGGGTACACCTTGCGAACTCAGCGGCTATAATTCGTAGATCGAGAGATCTGCCGTATAATAATTAATTAAAAAGGTAATGAGCGTAATTATGGCATTTTTCATTAGGCCTTATGATGTCTCGTGGAAGTAATGGCCGGCTCATCGAATAGTTTGATCAAGAATGAGAATTGCGCTATCTGGCACAGGAAATTTTTAAAAAATTGGTGCAGCTAAAATGAAACGCCCTGTATGTGTGTCACTGCATTGTTTTCGTGCTAATCGCATTAAGATCGACATTCAACGTAGGATGAGTTCAGTCGAAATTTTTCACACTCGCCGCGGTGGCTCAGTCAGCTAAGGCGTTGCGCTGCTGAGCACGAGATCACGGGATCGAATCCCGGCCGCGGCGGCCGCATTTCGATGGAGGCGAAATGCAAAAACGCCCGTGTGCTTGCGTTGTAGCGCACGTTAAAGAACCCCAGGTGGTCAAAATTAATCCGGAGCCCTCCACTACGGCGTGCCTCATAATCAGGACTGGTTTTGGCACGTAAAATCCCAGAAAGAAGAAGAAATTTTTCATATTGATACTTCTTTTTTGCAACATTGAGTGTTCGACAAAATTGACCTTCAGCCTTTGGAATTTATTAAATTAAGAAAATTAGGAGCGTAGAGGCATAGAAGCGTAGGATGCATAGGAGCATCCGTCATCAACATTTGACAATCACTGCCGTCATTCTGCTAGTTTATCCAAGCGCTAAGGTTCAACGTACATGAAGCTACACAGGCGCCTTGGCAGTTTAGTTATGAAGTGGTGTTTTCTCGGCGCTCTTTCTTATATTGCAACACTTTCGCATAGATGCCGGCCGCCATAGAAACTTGCAGGAAGCTTAAGCTTCGCCTTTAAGAGTGGAAAGCGATTACACGCAAAGATCGCTGGCTGTTTCTCATGCTTCCCGGGAACTGCAGCTTATGTAAGCGAAATGTTTACCTGGAAACGCTGACGGCGAACGCTATGCACGAAGGTGAACTTTCTGGCTCTTTTACAGTTTCTGGCGGGCGCGAGCACGGAGGCGAGGGCCATCTGGATGGTGTTGCAAGACACTCTAAGACAGATCTCCAGCGGGAGCTGTATATCTCGTATAGCTCTCGTATATTCAAATTAAAATTCTACGCTATTATGTTCGCAGCACTTTACGAATTTTCTGACGCGTTTTACTTTTACAAATTCAATTGCTTCAGCAACGCCTATGCGCCACGCGGAGGGCTTGCGTGAGTCGGGATGCGTGGTTCGGGACGATTTTTATCGTACGGACAAAGCCGCCGACGTCGGATTTTCTGCGACACGGGGCCCTTCACGCTCTCGCGTAAAACTTTATATTGCGTGCCTGTAACTACATTGACTTTTGATGAGTCGTGTGAAATGTCCATCTATGTGTGAGCTCCTATATTAAAATAAGGGAGTATTATAATGTGGAGCTTGTTTATGCAACTGCGTATTTCATCTGCCACAGATGCGAGGTAGTTCCTAGACCCGCTGTCTAATTTTGGCATTTCCGGCGCTTGTATTTGTTTATTCTTGAATATTTGAGGAGCTCATGTACGTGTTGAATATGCTACAGAGTAGAGTAGATGTATATGGCGGTGTTTACCACAGCTCATGAATGGCTTTAGAGAAGAATTAGAGATCAGAAGGTGGGCTCATTCTGCGCTGTATTTTTTATTCTTTTTTGCCTAAAGCCATTCGTGAACTATTAAACACCCTCACGCACTATTGGCAAGTCGGCGAAGCTTTTACCCTTCAAGATTACATGTAGGTTATGTTTATTTTATTGATTTTTTTAATCATGGCCTTTATGTATCACTCATGTTAGTGGCAAATAGTTGCTACATAGTGTATCCTTAAGGGAAAACTGAATCGCTCCGTAATCATGGCCTAATTTTTGCGTTTTATCACATGACTGCAGGGTACAGCAGCTGCTACTTCACTAGTGTTCGCGCTCGTGCTGTGGCAGACAGTGGGCAGGACGCTGTCTGGAACAGAACCACCGAGGATGAACACCACGCTGCTTCGCTGCTCTCGAAATGCAACGGATAATGCCTTATTTGACGATATTGGGCACCTATCCACTCAGCACGAGTGTGCCAAGAATCTCACCTGTGTCAGGCATAGTGTGCACCAAGAGAGGTCAGTGCCTCAACTCACGATAGCAGATTTATTCAATTTGACCTCATGATGTGACTGTAGACAGTGGATAATATAAAACAATAAGTAATATTATTATTTTAGGCACCATTACAGCAGTTTACAGCATTGAACACCAGTGGAAAACGTATTGTGCTTTCTCAGGAAAGCATGCATGAAAATGCGTAACACTCTTTTCTTTTTTTCCCGCTTTGCAGTATGCAAGAAAACTCATTCCTGCTCTACCACCTGTCTTCTTACTGGTTTTCACTCATCGCCTTTGTAGCTACAATTTCGCTGAGTCTCGTGTTCAGTTTCATTCTGGGTAAGAAAACCATGTGCTTATTTTAACCCGGGCCCCTTTATTCTTTCTTGGCAGCAAATATTGACAGTATGCCACAAATATACTATGTTTCTAATTCACTACCACTTCATCTACTTAACTCTTATTAACCACAAGAATAATACAGACGGCTTACGTACTGTACATATAAAACGTGCCGCCACTTCGCAGCAAAATAACAGAATTCATTAGACTAGACTTGATTCGGAATTGTTCACCTCACCAGAAGATATTCAGCTTTTATGACGGTTTTACAAGGCATGAATAAACTTAAAGCAATAAAAAGAGCACCATGGCATTTCTACCCACTGACCAAAACTTTATGCGTAGTAAGCGCCAAATAGCAGGTTTGTGCTTATTGTTAGCCACATTTTGCTTCGGCAGTGGAAAAATGATTCAGGCTCAACATTTGTGGCGGAAGAATATCGGATAAACACAAATAATAAAAGCAAGGTTTTGCATTTTGGAACACCTGTGAAACCTTTAGGTGGAATATGTTGGCGTCATTTAAGGTTTTGTTTTATAAACACATTTGCCGAATGAAGCAAGACTAGTTCATGTTCGAAAATGTGAAGTGATGTCACCAGCGCAGTGTTTCCCGAAAATACCAGCTAGTGATAATCGAAAACTCTATCAGCACACGGTAAACGCGGCGTAGTAAATGAGTTTACAGGATTGTTTTAAGGTCAGCGATATTACGCTAAGCATAAATGCGGCAGTACACAGAAAAAGACTCGTGATTAATTTGCATTAGAGAAAGCACCAGCTACTCTCATATTTTCATAGCTAAAACATGTCATTCCTGCCCTTCACAGTGTATTTAGAATTTGTCGTTTGGTTGCTGTTTTGAATGTATGTTAGAGTGGTTATGAGAAAGAGCAATTTACAGTATGCCGCACCGTTTGTATTGCTCTATTACTACATTCGTAAACGACTCTCATTGCAAAAAAGGCTCAGCGTGGAACTCCTGGAGCACTGCGCCACCAAAATTTAAAACAAGCAATTGCGATACTGCAATATACCCATGGATACGAAAACATGCGACGGCATTGAACGCTGAACGAGACTAGAGCTAATCAAAGCAAGATTCGTCTTCTTAGCGGGAAACCCTGGCGAAGTTCGCATCTACAGACCACATCTGAAAACCGATTGCGCACAAGACTGGTTTCTTTTATGCACGCCAAACAAGACTGCTTAGTGCTGCGTGAAAGTTTCAGGAAAAACTATTTTCAGAGTTCACAAGCGTCAATGCTCTCTACGCCCTAGAACTGACCATTTGAGTGCCTACCCTGAGCTTTTCGTTCCGGACCTTGGCACGGACGCAGCACTCTGGATCAAATAACATGCGAGACTGTCCTTACGCATAATGCGCAGGATTCTTGCTACCGTGGGTGATTGTGCTTGTTTTAACCACTGGCGGAAATATTTTGCCAGCAACGTATATGAAGGTCTTTGTAGCGGAAAGTCAAATCGAACATGTCCCGCCAACAAAACCCTTGCGCTGCTGAGCACTAGATCGCGGGATCAAATCCCGGCCGCAGCGGCCGCATTTCGATGTACGCGACATGCAAAAACGCCCGTGTGCTTGCGTTGTAGTACACGTTAAAGAACCCCAGGCGGTGAAAATTATTCCAGAGCCCTCCACTACGGCGTGCCTCATAATCACAACTGGTTTCGGCACCTAAAACCCCAGAAAGAAGAAGAAACAACGGAAAAAAATATTTGTAATTGTTATAACTTAACACATTGTCTCTAGTAGTTGCTAATAATATTGTAGAGAGGCGTTCTGCTTTAATTAATGAAACCCTCAGAGACTAGAGCATCGCAGCCAGAGGTTACACAGCTCAAGCAAAACAGGCACACGGCTTCGACCAACTTGTCGTCGTCGTCTCTCTCGAAGCGGTACATACTGCTCGTTCTTCTCAGTGCAATAATCTCCCCGGAGAAGAGGAACGGTCGCAGTGACCTACGGGCAGGATTGCACAGGGTGTCAAAGTAATGGTTTAGACGCTGAACGTGCAGGATTTCACGCTCTCGGCGGCGCTTATCCGAAGGTGGCTCAGGAGTCCTATCATATCGTTCACAGGGGACGTTTGACGGGCCACACGGTATTTACCCTGGTATTTGGAAACGAGTTTGGGTGAACGTCCTTAGGCTGGCGGCGGGAGCCCAAAGTCAGACTAGTGAGTCAGGGGCATAAGGTGCAGGAGAGGCGAGAATATCCCGATGGTGCTTTTCTCGCTGATGATCTTCCCAAGTAAATTTGTGGGCGAGCTGTCGGCACTGTTCCGCATGTGGAGCAGCTTCGGACAGGGTATTATACTTGGTCGTGTCAGCGCGATACATAAGAATGGTACCCATTGTGCAGAAAAGCTCACGTCCGTAAAGAAGATAAAACGGGGAAAATGCCGTAGCGGTCTGTGTGGCGGTGTTATAAGCATGCGTCGAGAAGGGTAGAACGCGGTCCGAATTCATCTGCATGGTGAGATAAGGCGCACATGGCTAACATGTAGCCAAGAGATCGGTTAAAGCGCTTATAGACATCCCATTAGTCTGCGGGTAGTATGCAGTAGTGGTAAGGTAAATTACGTGGCATTCCTTGAGTAGGGCTTCTATAACGCCAGTAAGAAAGGCACGGCCTCTGTCACTCACCAACTATCCGGGTCTCCATGGTGAGTTATGACGCTACGCAGAAGGAACCAGGCAAGATCACGTACAGATGCGTTGGGCAGAGGCAAATTTTCCGCGTAGCGCTTAAGCTGGTCTATTGCCATAGTCACCCAGCGGTTCCCGGCTGAAGTACTCGGAAGGGGCCCGTAAAGATCAACTCTGACGCGTTCATAGGCGCGTCCTGGGCAATGCAATGATGACGAAGGAGCAACTGAGGGACGAGGGTTATTCTGGCGGTGTTGGCAAACGAACTAGGAGCGCATATATAGGCGGACGAATTGGTACATCCCAAGCCAGTAATATTGGAGTTGCAGGCGCGAGTGTGTTTTTAGTACTCCTGCATGCGAAAATTGCGGGTGATCGTGAAACGCTGCACACATGTCCGAACGTAGATACAGAGGGACCACGAGTAACCATTTGCGGCCGTCCTAGCAGTAGTTACGGCGGTATAGGAGTCCGTCACGAACAGCGAAGTGGTGTGCTTGGCGGCGCAATACACGATCAGGAGAAGGCACTGATGGGCGTGCCAGAAAAGCCATCATAGAAACAATCCATTGATCCTTGTGCTGCTCCGAAAGAATGTCCATGGTGGTAAGGGAAGACTCGCATATTGGTACCTTCGGATAATTGGGCTGGCCTGACACAGGGGAGTGGGACAGGGCATCCGCGTGCGAATGTTTGCGGCCAGAGCGGTACAGCACTCAATGACGTTAGTCAGTTTAGCTGTGTCGTCCCATTTGTTTTGCGCACTTACACGGTCGTATAGCGAGAGCCAATCCTCGACGTCATAAGTCATGGTCGTCCGTGCCGCTGAAGACACGAGGATCTCGTTGGTGTAGAGCACCAGAACAGATGACAGGGGCTGCCTGCGGAGGATCGGGCTGCGCGGCGTTCTCGGGCATGGCAGAAACGGGAGGGAGCGTCGGGCTGCGGAGTTCGAGGTCCGTAAAGGACCCAGTACCTCCACCAAATCTAGAGGGGCGTTCTGCTTTAATTAATGAAGCCCCCAGAGAGAAGAGCACCACAGCGAGAAGTTACACAGCTCAGGCAAAAGAGGCACTGGGCGTCGACCAACTCGTCGTCGTCGCCTTTCCCGAAGAAGTACATACTGCTCGATCTTCTTCAGTGCAATATAAATGCCACCGAGAGCTCACCACATGAAACTTACAAGCTATCTAGTGAAGTACCCTTCCAAAAGCCTCACCGCATCGCCATTAGAAAAGCTCCAGCAACGGCGTGGCTCTTGGTCATCGGGGCGCGAGTCAAGTGTGTTCGGTGAAGAGACGTGGTGGTCCGTTGAAAAAGGTCCAGTTAACTCTTCTCCAAAATTTTGTAAAAGTGTTCAGCCTTTAGTTTCCATGCGCAAGTTCGCCCACAGTAAACCAATTTGTTTACTGTGCTTCGCTGAAGAGTGCTGCAATATTGGCCCCACTGTTCTTAATTGCTTGTTTCCTGCCTGTGCCTTTGTTAGTGTTCCCACTGGAGTCAAAAGAAAGCTCTTGGGCAACCCAGATGCATTTTGGTTCTTACCTAGCGTTGTCTTAAATTTTTTATTGCTTATTGAAAAGTATTTTTATCATTTGAAAGACATTTACCACGTCTACGCCTGACGTTATGCACACAGAAATTCAAGACTACGCGCGAACAATCAGCGAAATCTTCGTTATCCACATCGGTGGCATAGTACACGTTTCCCTCAACACTACGAAATGTTTGTCGTGGATGAATCTAGCAAGATAACTTTTTTAGATGAGTGCAGTGGCTTTCAACTAATCATCAGAGGCATCCTGACAGCATGAAATGTCCTGGGTAGCACACAGTCCTAATATGTGCTCTGTTACATTCAGATGGGTTATAGTATTGCCCACAATAGAGGATGTAGTTCGCTACACGTGACTGTAGAAGCAAGAGGAGGCGGTATCGCACAGATGTGCACGACAATATTTAAATTGTTTAGGACTGCACCGAGTGCGTATTGATAGTTAAAACAGGGTTCGCTATTTTCTTTTCTCTTCATTCCACACTGTACCGGCGTAGTCAGAACCATTGGTTGTAGTATGTACGCCCTTACACGTTCAGTAAGATAAGCCTGCCTTTCGTGCTTAGTCAAGCCACCATTTTAGTCCTCCTAATAAGCAAATTTGTCTCTTTTCTTGGTTACTCTCATCTTCCTTCCCCATGCTAAGTACTAGGCTTGAAGGTTTATTCGGGCCTACTGGGTAGCACCAGCTGCACTAGCTATTGTATCTTAATAAATGTCTATCTATCTGTGCTTCCTTTTTACACCTATTCCAGGTGACAAGCGAGAGCCGGAAGGGAACCTGCGTCTTTGCAGCCCTGTCTTCATTCGGCTATGGACGAGACTGGGTCTTCTTACAAAGCAGTCTGAGGTACACCGCACTTTCACTTTTATCCCTTTTCGAATGATGTTCCAAGTACTCGCACGGAAACTTGCTCAATGGTAGCTCCAGCAAGGCAACTTTACTTGCTAGAAAGTTTAGGAACCTCGGGTTTATTATGTAACAATGCAAAAACTGACTGCAAGAATAATATCTGGAGTTATCTTGAAGCAATACTAACTATTAATATTGAGATACCTGGTCTTGTAAAATACACCTAAGGAATTAAGTCGTTGGCATTTCTCTTAAGAAATTCCGGGAAATACCATCAGCTCGGTCTAGCAAATTTTCAAAACGCTTTTGTCGGTAAAACAGAGCCAACACATACACACATACGCACGTACACAACACATGAGCATGCACACACAAATACCTTCTCACACGTGACCGCACATCGATGTAATGGAGCCAGTGTTTAGTGATGCCGTTTATTATGCTTTTAACTAAGAATAACGAGAATTCATAATAACCCTGCTCCAAAAAGTGAAAGCCACGTAAAAAATTAAGCAGTATCTTTACCTGAGTTAGTTGGTCCCACATAAGGAAACCAATGAATAGCGCTTAAATATGGTGACTACACGAATAATACTAGACGCACGACACTTACCGACTCATCTTTACTTCGAGATACAAGCGTCTTTTTTATGTAAGTTCTGTTCACGCACCGAACGTAATCACCACAGCACACACCAGTACGCAGAGCACGCAAAACTGACACATGCAGCTATATCTATTCAAAATTGTGTGAACCGAGCGAATCATTTAGGAAGACCATTTATGATTTACAGAAGAAACAGAGATGTCATGCCTACGTAATTTTCAGCTTTTCGTCTGATTTTATGTAGGCTTCTGATATGCCGCTCTCCGTTTTGTCATATCCTATCCCCAAGAATTTATTCTTACGGAGAAGCGGATAGCAGCTGTATTCACGGTAACGCATATCTAAAGGCTACCATACTCAATCCTTAATTTTAGTCTGTGAACTTGCGTCCTATTGTTAAAGCATTGCTCGCGCAATGTTTTAACACTAGAAATGCCGCGGGAATAGCCGCTCGAGGCATTTTGTGTGAATTCGCGAGCTTCTTTCACGCTCGGAAAAACACATTTATCAAGCACGTATAGAGCAACAGAAAGCTCTATCAGGAGTTTTTCATGTTGCACTACAATTTTCTCATTGACACTTTTCATCTAATTACAATATTTGAAAAGTTGAATAGTTATTTAGGATAATTATCTGATTAGGCGCAATGCAAAATAATGTCTCTCCACGCGACGGCAAGCAACATTAACTTGGTTCTGTCCAGCAGCGCGGCATTTGCATATTTTTAAATCTCGGTGCATCATAGTTGGAGCACCCTGTTTATAGATGTATAGAGGGGCAACATGCACTATTTACAGCTTCGTTTTTTTTTTTTGCAATTTGCAATGAGTTCGCTGCTGTCTGCTTCGTTTCAGGCCGCATGAATGAGTTCTGTCCGCTAGCTCCATAAAAAGTGGGCCGCCTTACAATAGCCGATAAATCTCTCAAGACGAACAGCAGATAAAAAGGCATTGTTCATGGCTCGTTATTCTAAGTAAGATAGTAAATAAACTGCTTATTAGAACACCACGTTGGTCCATTGGCGTGCTCTTTTAATTTTGCACCAGGAGAAAAAAAAACTTATGTAGTATACACCAAGAAATAATATTTATTTAAGGTATTAGGCCTAAGCAAGTAATGCCAAGTTTTAATTTCCAAGAGTGTTTATTTTATATGGCATACTACAACTAGAGGGCTGATTTTTCAATTTTTTCGTTGCAGGAGCCCATTGATGACGTAGAAAAAATGAAAGCAGTCGACGCACCGGAGGAAATGTCTTCATTCCCGCAGCTAAAGGAACTGTTCCACAGCAACGCTTCGCAGAATCTTAAGGATGTCCTTACGTAGTTGAATTTGGATTGCTATTACACTGCGGTCTTGTAGAAGAAGCTATTGCTCGGGGGCTTGCATTTATATTCATCGTATTGAATGAATTGTTTTTCTTTTTCTTTTTTGAAGTGGGGCCATATTTGATAACCTTTGTTGCACTTTAAAGATGTTGAAATGTAGTAACTATAGAAACACTCATGCTTCATTTTTTTTAATTTTGGAAGCTGCAAAATTTCAGAAAGTTCAACTCAACAATAAAAAACGATATCACACTTTTCTTAAATGCACCTGATAATACTGCAAAGTGGAGATAACTGATCTATTATACACCGTTACAAAATATGCCACTAAATATAGAGTAGAACTCGACCTATACCTACAAAAACAAGCCGTAGAACTCGACCTATACCTTAAAACTATCACTAAAGAAATTATAAGCCAATCCAAGACAGTTAAGCGACCTAAAAACAAATTTATCAGAGAGTCGTATCATTTCAAGTCTAAGTTGCCGGAACGACATTGTCATTAAGGAAGCAGATGAGGGTGGAAGTATAGTTATTTTCCTGATTGATAAGTACAAGCACGATGATTACAGACAGCTAAACAACCCTGAACATTACCGTAAGCTGGACAACGATCCGACATTACCATTTACACTGAAAATTACCAACAGGAAAAATCACTTTCGGGTGATGAATTGATAACACCGTCAGAATTCAAATTTCTTAAACCAAACAACAAAACTGCAGGACGCTTCTACCTCCTTCCGAAAATTCATAAAATTCCACCCACTGAACTTTACACCGCTAATATACCAGGGTGTCCGATAGTATCAAACAACAACACCCCGACCGAAAGCCTCTCCACATTTCTTAACCACTTCCTTGGTGACTTTCCCAAAACACTTGCGTCATTTGTACAACATACCCCCCACCTACTCAGAATTATTGAGGACATTCATACTAAAGGCACACTACCGCAAAACATCATTCTCACAACACTAGACGTCACGGCCCTGTACACCAACATTCCAATCCCTGATGGTTTAAATTCGATAAAAGAAACGCTGTACAAACACAATGAACAACACTCTATTGAAGTGTACTTGTCTCTTCTGAATTAGTTCTGATATATAATTACTTAGAATTTGAGAAAAATTACTACCTACAAATACATGGGACAAGTATGGGCACACCTTTTGCACCAACCTACGCGAACATATTTATGGGTACTCTAGAAATGGATTTCCTATCTCGGTGCACCCACAAGCCCCACACATACCTACGATACATAGACGACATATTCATAAAATGGGGATATGGTCAGGACAGTTTAGATAAATTTGTAACTTTCCTAAATTCTTTTCACACAACAATAAAATTCACATCGGAATCTTCAAATGAGCGCACAAACTGTCTGGACACAACAATATATATTGATAATGGGACACCAAAGACAACGCTGTATAGGAAACCTTTTGATAAACAACAGTACCTAGAATAACAAGCCACCATCCCAGACATTGCAAACAAGGTATCTTTAAAGGCCAAGCCACACGACTTCGTCGCATTTGCGTTGAAAACCAAGACTGCGTAGACAGACTCGATCACCTTAAGGAAACCCTATCAAGCATGAACTACCCCAACATTGCCCTTCAGAAAGCCTACACTGATGCAACCAAGCTTGATCGAGCCGAGGTCCTCAAACCCCGCCCTAAGATCACAAGGACAACAACGCCTCTTCTTACTACTAAATTCTCAAACGCACTCCCCAACGTGAACAACATCGTCAGTAAATACTACCCAATTCTCACCAGCAACCAGAAACTTAATAGGATCTTTCCCGACCCGCCCAGAGTAGCCTACACAAATTTACCAATGGGCAGGGGATGAGAAATACGAACCGCTAACTTCCGGATGGCGGTATTGGTCACATGTGCACATCATATGGCTATGAAAACCCAAACAAAAGTAAACGAAGGACAAAGTACATCTTAACCGAAAAACAAGGCGAAACAACGAAAACTAAATTTATTTTAGTAGCTACGTCTCAATCGAAATGCCAAAGGCATCTTTGGCAAACAGGCACTTTTAGTTATTTCACTCAGTCCCCCGATATCACAATTGCTTGTTTGACAGCAACACCGACGGAACATTTACACATCTTTTTATTGCACGTGCCAATTTTGCTCCCTCCAGAATATTTCCTTTGTGTATAATTATTTAGTACCTTCTTCGCATGTACTGGCATTGCAGTTGTGAGTATACGCGCACATTCCTTGCAACGTAGAGAGAGTGAGAGAGAGAGAAACGAGAAGGGAAAGGTAGGGAGGTTAACCAAGGACGTGCCCGGTTGGCTACCCTACGCTTGGGGAGAGGGAGAGGGGAAGAATAGATAAGGAGCGAGAATACGAAAAAAACACATAAAGAGTCAGTTATTCACACAGTCAGTCGCAGAGGAAGGTCCACTGTCACAAGCGCTCATATAGTACAGTCTCCTTCAAGAACTGAAGAAGAGCTTTTGTGGCCTTTCGCATGCAGGAATGCGTCGGCCATGGAACGTAACTTACACTCAAATCAAGCAGCCAAAGCAGGGAGGGAATTACCATTGCACACTATGCGAACATTTGCAGACGGAAGAACATTCTAATCTATTATGGTCCAAGGAAAAAACAGTGCAAGGCGTCGCCTATAAGAGGAAATTTCTTAATTTTCTTACTGTGATGTCTTTCTTGTGAGATACAATGACAGCCTAATGCAAATCTCTCTATCTCTATATATTTAGAATAGTGTATACTGTGAAATATTTTTAATTAAAGCCACTTTCTAGTCTTTTAAAGGCTGCCATGGCAGCTTACCCTCGACGAGAGTGGCGACGTGGGCTTGTTGGTCTGTCATCATGGATTGGTAATTTGGAAGCGCATTTGGAAGCGCATTGGTTGTTGAAAGTCAGCGCTTGTCTTCGTCTTCGTTTCTTCTCGTGTCCTTGTTTTTTATGCGCTTCCAAATTACCATTCCATGAGCTTACCCTCACTCTCAAAGCGTTTTAGTATGATTTCATATTACAAATCAAACTGCCATATTTTGAACCTTTTCAAGCGTACCAGCTAACTCATTAGTATGGAGATCCTAGCAAACAAATGCTTACTCGAGTAACAAACGTTGATAACAAAAACACAGCTTTTATTTGAGGTTTTTGGGTAGCCGACAAATTGTATATGGGTAGAGACACGATGGCTACTGCAGCGATACGCATTGTGGCCAACTAAAATTAAGTTTCTTCCTACATGGGCTGGCGCGGCCTAGTGTCAGCAGACAGCTTTTTGCGGAAGTACGTAAAGTTAAACCTCGACATAACGAAGTCAGTAAAATCAGCAATTTGCTTTGTTGTACTGAAATTCGACATTTTAGTCAAAGGAGTAGTCGCCAACGAATTGTTTCCACACGGAAGGGGCCCCAATCCGAACACCAAATTTGAATGAGAAAAAAATGCAAATTGATAGTCGGCAATCAAAGATATGGTTTCATGCCCAGTACAGGATACCTTCAAATCGGCAATATGAAGTTAACCCAGCCATGCTTTCGCATCCACTCTGACCTCACCGCTGATACTGTCACACACAGTGGGACATCATGACAATTCAGGCAGCGGAGCAAATGCCTCGTCTGCCTCTCTCTTGAATGCATCTCTGAAACTTTACACTCTACAATCTCCCGTACTAAACACGAGGGAATATAATGCACATAATGCCACACCATGTCAGCAGGTCCATTCTTCTCACACGCAGCAGATTACCTCTAGAGCAGGGTGCGCAGGCCGCAAATGTGCTCAGCTGCGCCAACAGCCATGTGCAGCGATGGCTGCGCTAGAAAAGGAGATGCGCACTCCAACTTCCTTCTACTGGGCCCCTCTGAGGGTCCCATTAAAAGCTAAGTTTGTCATTCTTTGCTTCTGTTATAGGCTAGGGCAAACAAGTGAATTTGTTTACTCCCATAAAGAAATTTTGTACAGTAGGTGGAAAATGTATTACAGCGTAGAACATTATAATACTTTTCACCTCAGTTGAAATATTGTACAAATGCCTAAGGAGCACTGTTTGCCTTCTTTCGTCAAACTTTTTTTCATGCTGAAAGAAAGGCATGCGTTTCAAAAATAAGCTTGGTTGCAACCGTTGAAGGAATTGTGTCATGTCACATAAAGGGTTGTTGAAATCAAATATAGTCGCGACTTTCCTGCGACTGACTTTATCTAACACACTCAAAAGGAAAATTACCTGTTAAACAACAGACTCAAAAAGCCGCAGCACATGCACCCTTACAAAGCCAGGGACTGTATCAAGCTGATATAAGAAACAGCTTCCAAGAAAGAACATCTCACCTTTGGTAAAACTCTTAAAAGGATGGCTAACACCTGGCGCCATGCTTTAAATCTAGAAGGAATGAGGTTCTTCTGAGGTTACTGTGTGTTATTTCAACACAACAAATGTGCCAAGAAAAATTGGTCAAGTGTAAATTTGCGGCAAGGTGTAAACAAGAAACTCCCTTTAGCTGGCAGCAGTGCTCCCTGCAATGAATATTCAGGCAGTAAATTGTTAGTCATTGGGACTGTGCCCACGAGAAAACCAAATTTGGTCGACTACATCACATGCACATGGAAAAGTGTTGAGTACGTGCTTGCTGGCACCCTGTGTCCGTATTGCACTCGAGGATATACTGTGACGGCCATCTGGTGGAATCTTTCCGTGGCGTAGAAAACATCTCGTGGATACCAGCTGCGAAGTGTTTGACCTCTCCAGCGGTTTAACCAAGTGTTAACCAATTCCCAGTGTTTGCCGGTTTTAAGTGTTGCATGTGGGCATCATGGTTGCAAAACAACCTAGATCTTACATCCCAGCCTGGTGTGTAGGGCATAAATGGTTTTTAGCGGAGCCACCTCATGCTTTTATATTGGTTATTAGGTTCGCATGTTATTTCGCAAAAGTAGCTATAGGCATTTTTGCCGCTATAACAATACTGTTCACAGCATTCATCGCGGGGAGTGCAGCTTGCAACTTTCGCCACAATTATCGCTGAACGATGATTTCTTAATGGTTCATTATAATATATGTAACCCCTAATTTTGTCTCCTCAATCCGCACTACCACCGTGTGCACGCATAGAAGTCACAAGCATCTCTGCGCAGGATATTTTGACGGATGTCATACCAAGTGAGCACGCTACAAGCCGTTTGTGCATCACTTGCTTGACTCTTTCGATGACCACATTATTTTGTTTTATGTGACATTATCAATGAAGTATCTCGTGGCAGCCGCATTTCGATGGAGGCGAAATGCAAAAACGCCCGTGTGCTTGCGTTGTAGTGTATGTTAAAGAACCCCAGGTGGTCAAAATTAATCCGGAGCCCTCCACTACGGCGTGCCTCAAAATCAGAACTGGTTTTGGCACGTAAAACCCCACAAAGAAGAAGAATGAAGCATCTAGTGGCGGCTTGAATTTGGAGCACACGTGAGAACTAGCCCCAGGCTCAGTTCAATACTATGGCACTCAGTAGTAAACTATGCTGTAAGAGTGGGGAACTAAATTGCTGCCTTGGGAATGAAACGTATTATTTACAACCTTAGAATCAACATTTCAATTGCCTAGCCAGCGAGCTGTAGCAAAGGCGTGAACTCGAGCCATGTGATGTCACTTCCTACATAATAGCGTTAGCAGGGTCGATCTCTCGAGTGGTAGTCCATGATGCCAATAGACATCCATTGTCTGTGCACGTGCTTGCGTAAGACTAGGAAGATGGTGGCAGTTCGTTCTTGAACATTAGCTTCATGTTCACACCGTATTAGGAAGACATTTTCTTACTCAATGTGACAGATCATGAACCTACATAATTACCACCAAGTGGTAATTACACCAACCTTTCTTTCCCCTTTGTACACCAACCTTTCCTTTGCAATGTCTCTCGCTTCTACTTTGATGCCATAGAGGCACTTCAGCTAGCGGGAGCAATGAGATGGTCAGAGTACCCACTCAGCTTTGCAGTTTTCCAACCTGGGAACTGGCTCAATAAAAGGTGCCATGATTTCACCTTATCAAACAGAAATCACCCAAAAATAGCTCATAAACTTCTTTTGATGTCACGCTAACCTTGTCTATAATCCCTTCTCTTTTGCTGCGTCCGTTCATTAATGGCCAAGGCAAGTTAGCTCTTAATAAATGAAAATAACTTTGTGTCGCCAGCTACTAGGTTACCACTTTCTCTTCAGTGGCCTGAAGTGTCTCGCAGCTGTCAAGGAAGGAGAAGAAAAAAAGACAAAGGGAAGTGTGGCAGAGAAAATGTGTTCGTGGAAATCCTATCCGTTTATAGACTATTAAACTGTCTGAAAAAGGAAGTGGCTTCGCAATACAGTCTGGATGTAGTTTTTTTCGGTCAGGAACGAACATTCATTTGCCCAGTCCTGCACAAGCATTGTGTACAACTGCCCACTGATTAAAGTTCGCTACCTTTTTATGTGGTGCAGTGTACGACATTTCATTTTCCTAAGGGTGCAGTATATTGCGCAGACTCATCGCTACTTCATTAGTAGGCCCTTAGAGTATAAGATCTCATTAAACAACGCCCCTTGTTCACATTTTGCTGCAAATTGCATCTAATGCGAATGCGAATTGCTTTTGCAGGACACATCAGTTGAGATCAAGAAACGAGACAGCTAGTGTAACCCAAGAAAAAGTTTAAGCCTCCGATACACAATATTTCACTGTTAAAATGGTTTTTCTCATAAAACTTTAATAGAGTCCCTGATTTAGTACAGGTTTTCGTATGATGTTTTGGTTTCTTCTACACTACAATGCTGTGGCTTGTTAGGCACTTACTGGTAAACTATTAAAAAGGATTTTTCTTTGTAAGTAAAGTTTGGAGACAGTGCGTGTCACCTCATCTTTTATTCTGTTTTTCATCTGTGCAATTACACCAAACATAAGCTAGAAAAAATATCAGTACTCAGACTTACAAAAGTGCACACCTGTGTAATTAGTCTGCTGAAATCCTTGAAGTGGTCAGTCACACAACAGGAAAGATAGCATGCCATCGTGAGTTAAAATAAAATAATAAGAGTTGTAAGATGGACATCAAGAATTTTATTGAGTGAGACTGGCATGTATGCTAATTACCACATTTGCATGTAACACAGTTTTGCCTAATAGTTGAGCAAGGTAAATCAATATCTGGCCCTGGGACTGTCAGCCAGTGCTACTCATGACAATGGTGGCATATATGGCACATCGTTTCAAGTGCAGTTTTTGCGGGGTACATGAATTAAAAAAAAACTTAGGTTCACATATTACATGAAACCTTCAGTACGATGGATGTGTTATCTAGCGCGAAGGCCACGAGTGGCACGGCCTAAGACTTCCAGAGCTAGACTTAGCACACACACAGAAATGCGCAACAAAGTGAACAGGAGAAAGACGGGCTGCTGTAACTCAATTAATGAATGATTACATGCATCATGCAGATGTGAATACAGCTCCCATCAGCAGCGAGTTGTCCTTTGGTCCCGTTCACTTCGCTCCCGATTTTATTTCCTTGTCTGTAATAGTTGACGCCATAAGGTTGCCATGAACAAAAATCAAGCACCTCAGTTCCAATTCTTGCCTTACTACATGTTGTAAAGTAATCCAAATGTGTTTAAGACTCTTCAGGGTATAGTTTAACGGTTTTCTTTGCACAATACTTTGTCTTTATTTGAATACGCCCTAATATACTGCTAATCCAAAATCAAAAAAGATGGCTGACTAATGGAGTAGCACACTGCTAAGAAATTCAAGACAATTGTTTGCACAAATACCTATATCCCCACAATTACATATCTGAATAAAACTGCACAGTCTATGACTTCAAGGTGTGTACATACACAGTTTATACATACCTGCAATGAAAATATTTGTGACTCTTCTAATACGCACACTTAGCATATTGCATAAACAGTGATCTGGTTCCAATATGATTTTTTTGTTATCACACAAAGGACAGCTACAATTTTAAGTTTAATTTTGAATCAAGACCCTCCCAAAACATTCCGAGTGCGATCAATTAAAATTTTCGAATTTAGAGCAGTTGGACATTAATAAGGCAAAAAGTTTATAATGACAAATACTGCAATGTACATGGCGGTAAAAGGCCATGCTCCTGAAACATAGGTACTGTTTATCATTTAAGCACATTCTTATACTTTTACTTGGTTTCCTAGGGATTGCGTCAAGCGATTTGCTCATGTGAAAATGTTTACTACCTAGCCATTTCACGTTATCAGTTTTCCTTTCACATTTGCCTTAATGCTACTTTATGTGCATGCAAATGCGCCTCTACAAGCTACATGCACTTCGTAAGACCAAGCGGTGGACTTAGAGAATAAGCAACTCTATTAAAAAGTGTGGTTCTTTGCTCAAGCATTAAATGACATATCCCTGGAAAACATTAATTTTGCTAAAATGATGACCTAATCCTGTTGGCACTAAGCAGAATGTATCGCACAAGACGCTTGCATTTACTGGACACCACTACTGACACTGCGACCTCTTTGGCTTCTACAATCTGGCACAATGTGCTCAAGCTGTCTGTAAACACTGGAAGGCATCCACGATACATTTTTTAAATACATTGGCAAACTTGAGAAGGACCTAAAATAAGGTCGCAGAAGCAAAGGAAATTTTTAATAAATCCCCTCTATGTTTCTGTCGATGGGACCGTGAAAGTAAATGATGTATTTCAAATGTGTTTTACACATGCAATACTATAGAGTACATTTTTGCAATAATAATGTGATAGTGAACAATTACATTAACGCAACAGAAAACAATGTAGGTAATGTTTTTAAAAACTTGCCCCAGTTTTTTTGTCGTTATGCTGATGCACACACCTGTGCACCTTTACTGTACACTAAGCCTTGTTGTTGTGGTTTTTTATTTGTCACAATTTACATGATGCACTTGTTCTATAATATGTCATGTCGGGCTGCTACAGTGTTTTTATTTTCTGATTTCGTACATGGCAGCTAGCAGATACCGCGCACAAAGAAACGCCGAAACACGTACACACGCGCATCGAAGTAAAACTGAACCACTCGACATATTTCAAGGCCACGATTAAGGGCGCCAAACTTAGCACGCCCCGCGCTGCACCTAACTTCTCTGGTAGTGGCTTGCGCTTCGGGGAACATATCGAACGCTCACAGCCACCCAATTAACAGACCTCAAAGACATGGCAAAGTCCCTCATCAACAAAAATCATCATTTCTAAGTACTCTCGCTTCACTCTAAGCACTCAACTGGCCCCGAATAAGAGAAAGCTCGCGCAAACACGGTGATCGCGCAAAATGGTTATGGACCGCCAGCTATTGCACTTAGGCCTTCAATTACTCATATCACCGCCTCTGCTCACTTAAAACACATATGCATACGCAGAACTTGCAGCGGTCGTTGAAAATCACTTACCAAATCACTTGGCTATCTAAAACTGCGAGAGACCAATGACTGCAGAAGAATGCGCCGGTGCTGGTAATGGCGCACGTGCGTGCTCCGAAGACAAATCCTCTCCCGCGCGAAGTTTTGGTGGTGTCAGCTTTCGGCATTCTCTGCAGCAGCGCTAAGGCGCGGATACTTCGAACAGAAAAACAGCGCGGAAACACATTGCGCCGGATATTTCGGATCTGACTGCAGAAATAACTATACTGAAATTGGCGCTCGGACTGACAGCCACGTTGGTCAAGGCAGGCGACGATCTGAAACCCTGCAAGATTCTGTAACAATAGTCCACCAGCTTCACTACTCGTGTCAGCACCTACTTGGTAAAAGCGATCGCACGATTTTCATCCGCGACCGAGTCACACCAGTCTTTGCTCGGAAAGCATAATTTGCCCGCCACGCTGCCTCCGCAGACGAGGGCCTTCGCCTAACTCGTCACACAGCCAGCACACTTACGTATTGGAAAGGAAAAATTGACGCTGAATGTAGGTGAACGGGTCCAGACGGTCCTATTGACGCTTGCTACCACTGGATGCGATGACATAGGCTGCTGCCACCGCCACCATGTTCGCGAGTTCAACTCGAGGGGGGGGGGGGGGGGGTTATCGATGTACGAGTTTGGCACGAGTTCGCGTGACAATCAAAACCATAGGTCACGCCCCGCGCGAGGCATGTAACTCTTGTGCGCGCACCCACCACGGTTGGGCCACGCCCAACTTATTTTCCGGCAACAGCGACGTGGTGCGGAACTGAAAGACATCAACAATCTTGACCGCCGACAGAAAACACGCACAACGCACTGTCCTCGGTGATGTACTGAGAACCACTGTCAAAAACAAAGCGGCGACTTTCGCTGGCTTATGCATCTGTCTTCTTAGGCTGTGATGGCTCCACAACACAGTTCATTGTCTGCATTGTAGCGACGTAGCGCACAGCAAATAATTATCGGCACGACACTGTAGCTGCTTGCAAGGCGTCGATGCGCCGGGGTGGACGAGGATGCTGAGCAGTGCGTAGTGTTTTGCAACGACAACGTGTCGCAGCTGTCGTTCGAGATGGCTGCTGTCTCATCGGTGATGTATCGGACCCGCCGTGCCGCTAACGTGCACGGTCAGCGTCGGGCATCGCTCGCTTTTTTAGACCCAGTGCGATGGCATTTCTTCATCACAAGCACGACACACTAAAGAGTTGCAACACCTTAATGCGTTCGAAGTTCATTTTTCTAACTGCACACAAGAGCCATCACTCGGAAAAATGCGATTGTTGCGCTCTCGTTACTCTATCCATCTGCGATCGCTGTTAGCTCAGCAGCAGAGGCAATCGGCAAGCACATTGGAGGGAACAACACACTCAAATTCTGCGTACATGCGTCCGGAGGCACATTCACTGGGCAATCGATCACAAGCGATGAATTTTGTCGCTCGGCAGCACGCTCTTCTTCGCAATGCATCGCGGAGGCTTCGCGCACGCAGATAAACGGGCGCACTTTCACCAAGGTAGATATACCTGGTAGCGAAGCTTCCATAGAAGCCCATACGTTCAAAACATGGTTGCTTACCGGCGGTTCATGGGGCTTAGCGCCATCTGTGTGAGGAGGGAACACTTCCGGTGGAAGAAAAAATAATTTGACGTCATATCCGTCAAAAACAGAAGTGACGTCATTTTGTTCTCATAGGCGCGAAATTTGTTTTCGGAGGCCTGCCATTAGAGCTGTATATTCAAATGCCCTGCCATTCGTCTTCATGGGCGTTCCGAGTTTTCAGCGTGAAAAGCGATGCCGGAAAAGATCAGCCGTACGGGTGTCGAAATCGCATCGCTGCACAGAACATACTTTCTTTGGAGGCCGAGAACACTTTGGGCGTAGATTGCGTAGAGTGCTCGTCCTTACGTCGGACGCCAAGCCCGTCGGCCAGCGCTGTTGCACGAAAACAAATAAAGTAAACAAGTATCTGACGATCGCAACTCACTACTTTTGACTGCACAGGTTAAGAAACAATAAAACTACCCGCGTCACCTAATTCAGACAAACGTCGACATGCAACACAACACACGTGAGGGGGGCGTATTGTAACAGGTGAACTTTACGAGCACGCCTTTCCACGCACTCCAAGAGTTGCATGACATTGCAAGTGATAGCGGCGTCAACGCCTGCCGCTATCGATGGGCGCTCTCACGGTGGGCCCTGAAAAAAGGGATTTATTGATAATGATCTAGTAAAATACAGTTGTATCTTTTCTCGCCATGCATATATAAAATGAATTATGAATTTTATTTTCGTTGAATGAATCTAACTGCGTCTCGCTTTAATTTAAACACGCGTTTTTTCTTTCCCAGTGTTTATTCCCCCCAAACATAGTCGCGCTTCAATCGCTGCTCCCATAACCACCCTTGCTGATATCGGTGACAATTGGTTCTGAACCGCTTTTCGCCCGAAGCTTCGCGACCTATGTGGATCGACCTTGTTTTCACTGTGCTGTGTCACTACGGACCCTAGAATACCGCACAGCCATTTTGCAGTGACAGCCGTTGCTTGCGTTTTTATCGCTAGAGTGTCGTTTCAGTTGGTAAAGCGGCGGCCTTAATAGCCGCCTCAGCGAAAGCACCTGCGGTGAACAGCCATGTCGCAGCGCTGCGTTGCCATTCGCCTAATCGACAGCGAATGAACAGATCATTTTCATGACTGACTTTATCGAACTTAGCACTGCAGCGCCCTTGGCGACTGCTCGTCGTATGAACGCCCTCGTGCGTGCGAACCTCTAGAATGTATCCGCTCATAAGCTTTCACCTCACTGTCGCCACTCGCGGCAAAGAACAAAATTTAATACTTCCCTTGATCTTCGTTTGTCATCACAAATGTATAGCAGTCAAAACGAAAAACCGATACATTAGGAAATGAAATGTTCCTTTTTTGTATTTAAGGTATTCGATTAAGGGAAAGTGTAGGTGCAAAAATGCACCGCATGTGCCTTGTTCGCACTCGACGGAGGATAGAAAGATAATGCCCGAAAGAGGAGGCACGCGCTTGACGCACCGGAGAAAGGCGTGGCAAGCGGCTGACGACTAAAATCCCTATAGAAGAAAAGTACCGCCATCTACTCTTTCCTCCGCCGTCTCCTCTCCTAAAGCGCTTGTTTTTCTTTCTTTATTTTTTGCTTGCGAAAGCAAGTCGACGGTGGCGCACCTAGATAGTCCACGTTGAAGCTTTCAGGCCGGCCGCGCGCCGCCTCCGGCGACTGCGGCTGCCCAGAGGACTTCCAACACGGCTCTGAGGCGGAAAAAACTAAATATAAAGAACTATATAAAGAAATATAAAGAGCGCGCTCTCATCGTCCAGTCGGAGATACAGGAGAGTGAGAAGCGGCGTTGATCAAAGGATGGCGGTACTTTTCTTATATATGGACTTTACTCACTACAACTGTGCAGATAGCGGGACAGTGACGGTATTGCTAAATTGCGATTATAGGTCGATACCAATGCGTGGGGCTGGCGCGTTTTGTTGCGCAGTCTTCTGGGCTTAGAGCGCGGAAGCACCGTGCCGCGCAGGGTGCGCTCATGTTGTCATACGCGGCTTTATATCGACATTTATTTTTGCCTGCTGTTTTCGCACGTTCCTTGCTATCTTCGTTCATTGACTGCCATCGAGCAAAAATCGAGTAAAACTCGTGCGAACGAGCAACTCGGCGCATCCTGCATAGCACCCAAGATCATGGTTTTGGCACGTAAAACCCCATTGGCGGGACGATCTAATCGATCGTCCCGCCAATCCCAGCCAGCTAGAGACGTGCCACAACATGCGCGCGGGTTTGGAGCACGTATTTGAAGTAGCGATGGAGTTTTATCAATCCCAGGAACGTCTGTAGTCTCGGAGCGGCTGTTCTCACAAGCTGGTTGTGTGGCCAGTGAAAGAAGGTGCCGGTTGCCACCCAAACACCTGAACCAATTTACATTTCTACGAGCATGTGGTTCAATAACATTAACCATTAATTTTCTTCTCTCCCTATGCATATAGCAAGTTTTTCATACTTTAGTTGCACCCCACTTGTCACCTGTGCAATATTTTTTATTAGGTGCCGCTTATTCTATTGTTTAATTCCTAAGTGTTTCACTCAGTAAGTGCCATTTCTAACGTGGATTGTTTATTCCTTCAGTAGACAAGAGTGGCAGTTACAGTTGCTCTTTAACAAATTAAACATTCGTCTTATAATCAAACGTGCTTACACTTGTATTCCTTATCGTGGTTCCACCTTTCAAACGTTAAAATATGGACTTGGGCGACTTGATAACTGTAAGTCATCCTTTTAAAGTGCCCGGCAAAAAAGTCGAATAATCCATTAATCCATGAAAAACCGCACATCAAAAGCGATTAATCGATTATAGGCTACACCAACGACCGAATAATCGTTACTCGATGAAAAATATTAATCGACTATCGCTAACCAAACAGCGCTTGCTTGCAAACTGCGTACGCAAGCAGCCTGCTAGCAGCCAAACCGAATCAGACATTCGCATAGTGTTACGCTCCCTAGTATAAAATTTTCTGTTGCGCAATTTTATTGATCACTCAGCAGGCCTCACTGAACTGCTCATCTGCGCTAAACCTTCTTTCAATTTCACTCCCTATTCTTGACCTTATTTCCCCTGCCCCCTTGGTGACGCACACATCGCATGAACTTCGAAAAGCTATCACTGGAATAACTATTTGTGATTGAGGATAATATACATTTACGGTTTCACACCATGCCTGTCCTAAAACTTGCCACGAGACAATGTTTACGAATGCGAATTCGGAACCAAATCGCACCTTTAGCAGCGAAAGTACTAGAAGACGTAAGACTTGTAAAAAGTGTACAGCATACATTGAGGGAAGACGGAATGCTACCTGACAGATGAGCAAGGAGCCCAAACTATCACTTTAAACTCAGAATGAGCTACTAACATACGCTACAGTAATTACGTCTACATTTGCTATTATATCCTCCGCACATTTGGTTCTTTGGATGTCTTGGATTTGGAGACAAACCAAACGTATTGGTTGATCGCTTCCTTATGCTGCGCGTTTGATGATTACATGAATTTATGTCCGTGGAGGCGTAAAACCTTTGTATGGTCCCTTGTTCCTGGTAAGTGATGAATCACTCAGCGACGATGACATTTGCGAGATGTATGTTCCCCAGGATACATTTCGAAACCTTCGAACAATTTCAGAGGCTCAAAAGTACGCGGCCTGAAATGGAACGCTTGCTGGGTAGGCAAACATCTTGCATAACCATTTTATTCGTACAATGAAGGAACACAGCACGGAAAACGCCGACATTGAGTGATCACAGCCATCAACCGCCCTACCCAGCATCCTTGCCCATAAGAAAACAATGTAAGCCATCGCACATGCCACAAGGCCACCGCGAAGGTCTAGACGCATGCATAGTTTACCGCGATACTAAGACTGTCCATTTGGTGAAAATAGAACGCAGAAAACTGACTGATAACGTACCCTTAAAGGCAAACTTATCAGATTATGAATCCTAGTGAATAAATATTGCCACGGTACTATTCCTCAAGGGGAGCGTCCATGAAGACGACGTTCTTGGTCTGGCGCGCTCTCGTCCATATGGTTCAGCGCTTCATCGCATTGTAAACAAATTGTAAACACGTTTCGTCTTGTGTCTGCCTCCCCGTAACATCTTGGTGGATGTGTAAGGGTTCTAACGCAAAACGGAGCTCCGCAGCGGACGCCAATTCGCCAAGTTCGGCATGTCTACTGGCGGTGAAACTGCGTCACCGGCGGCCGCCATGCCAGCCGTCATCCTGGCTCCACCCTGTGACCCTGGGACCTTTTCCGGCACTGATGGCGAGGACTTCGATGAGTGGATTCACCTCTATGAATGGTTCAGCGCACGTTACAGGTGGGACCCGACCTTGATGCTGGCGAACGTCTTATTTTACCTGAAGTGAACTGTGAGGGCCTGGTTCGATATCAACGAAGAGGCCATCACAAGCTGGAGCGCATGTCAGACTACACTTCGGGAGTTTTGTGGCCAACCTGCAGGCTACCAGTATGCCGCCAAGCAAGAGCTTGCGTCGCATGCGCAGACGTCTACCGAGTCGTACAAGGCGTATACTCAGGATGTACTGGCTCTTTCGCGAAAAGTTGACGATAAGATGACTCAAGCCCATAAGGTACCGCACATGCTGATAAAAATCGCGGACGATGCGTTTCAGCTGATTGTGTTTAGAAACTCTTTGACAATCACCGAGATTCTTACTGAATGCCGACGCTTCGAAGATGCTAAGAGCCGACGTATTGCCCACCACTTCGCCCGACTCTCGAACACGGCAGCGACATCAACGTGTTAGGATGTTCGTATGACGACTCAGCCTTCCACGTCGGAGACCATCATCCGAATCATTCTACGCGAAATCGAAGCCGCATCGCCCGCACATTTCATGCGGAGCCCAGTGATACCCAACCAACCATTTCACTTATTCGATCCGTTGTTCGTCAAGAACTGGCAAACGTGGGCCTTCAAAACATTTCCTCTGTCAACCGCCCTGAACTTTATCCTTCGGCCACCTTCAGCCCTATCCAACGCCACTGTCCTACTCCAAATTATCGTGATCCGAATGCTTGGTCGACGCCGGACGATAAGCCAGTTTGCTTCCGACAAGGACGTGTTGCACACATTTCACGGCACTGCCGAAGTCCTTGGCCCTCGCCTTCTCGACCAAGCTTCTCCAGCTTCCGCTATCCACTCCGAAGTCAACACTCGGTTCCATCCCAACCGGAACCAGAAACATTTGCTGAGACCACTAGGAACGCCGCCCAGTACAGTCGCTCGCCCTCACCACGACGCCGACCTTCTCGTTCACCTCCACCACGCCGTTCCCCGTTTCCATCCAACGCCCGGCGTTTTGCTTCAGAAAACTGACGGCTGCAGCTGCTGGAGGCGACGATGCTGTTACGACCAGCCCTCAAGTTCCTCTGTTGACGCTCCCTACCAATCACAATCTGATCGCCGTTGAAGTGGATGCTCTACCTTTTACTGCTTTGATTGACACCGGCGCTCATATTTCTGTTATGAATTCTCACCTCCGTCAGCAGCTGAAGAAAGTTATGACCCCTGCCCTATCACCTGTTGTACGTGTGGCCGACGGTGGTACGTCTCCAGTAGCTGGCCTCTGTACCACACGTGTCAATGTTGCCAGCCGACAAACTTCTGTTTTGTTCACCGTCCTCGCCCACTGTTCCCATGACGTCATCCACAGTCTCCACTTTTTAACGGCCCACTCCGCCCTCATCGACTCTTCAGCTGGTACTCTAAAACTTGACCTACCAAGTGTAATTGATCAACCGGGACCAATCACAAGTCGCATCTGTTCTGCTGAGCACGTCTGTTTGACGCCGCAAGCCGTGACTTGTGTTGCTGTGACGCCCTCTCCATCAGTACCCGACGGTGACTATTTGCTCGCTCCCATCACTGCCGTTCTGTTGACGCACAGTGTTAGTTTTCCTCACACTGTTATAACTCTACGGGCCAATCTTACTTGTCTTCCTGTGGTGAATTTCGGACTGTGCTCACAAGTGCTCCCACCGGGCATTTCCGTCGCTATTCTGACGCCCTCCAATACGACTACGTTATCTCGACCTTGTCTCCACCTGATGTTGCTCGCTCGTACACCGCCCATATCCCGTCTTCTTCACCAGATCTGTCTCCTACCGACCTGAACAAAATGATCGCTCCAAACCTTTCGCCCCACCAAGCTGACGATCTCTTTCGCCTCCTCTCCTCTTATCGTTACGTCTTTGACCTTTGTCACCGTTCTCTAGTTCAAACCTGCGCTGTCGAGCACCGCATAAACACTGGCGTTGCCCATCCGATCCACCGACGACCATACCGAGTATCTCCAGCTGAGCGCCACATCATTCGAAAGGGGGTCGACAAGATGCTCGCCAAAGATATAATCGAGCCATCTTGCAGCCCTTGGGCTTCTCTTGTGGTTCTTGTTGAAAACAAAGAGGACTGTTGGAGATTTTGCATCTTAACATCTTAACAAGATCACGAAAAAAGACGTGTACTCGCTCCCACTCATAGACGACGCCCTGGATTGCCTTCACGGTGCCAAGTAATTTTTTGAATCAACCTTCGGTCAGGGTACTGGCAGATAGCCGCCGATGACATGGATCATGAGAAGACCGCTTTTGTTATCCCTGACGGCCTTTATCAGTTTAAAGTCATGCCCTTCGGCTTATGCAATGCCCCGGTCACCGTCGAAAGCATGATGGACACTCTCTTACACGGTTTTAAATGGTCCATTTGCCTGTGTTATCTCGATGACGTCATTGTATTTTCAACGACATTTGAAACACATCTCGACCGACTTTCCTCTATCCTTTCTGTGTTTCGCAAAGCCGGCCTGCAACTTAATTCATCTAAATGCCACTTCGGACTTCAGCAACTTATCATGCTGGGTCACCTCGTCGACTCATCCGGTATTCGCCCCGACCCTGACAAAGTTCGAGCAGTGCAGAAGTTCCCCGTTCTGACTTGCACAAAGGAAGTTTGTAGCTTTCTGGGCCTATGCTCCTGCTTCCATCGTTTTGTCAAGAACTTCGCGGAAATCTCACGCCCTCTCACAAATTTAATGAAGAAAAGCATCACGTTTTTGGGGGGAGCTGCACAGGCTACCGTATTCTCTATACCCTCATCACGTCGCTCGCTACACCACCTGTCCTGGCTCATTTCGACTGCTCCGCTCCCACAGAACTCTGCACAGATGCCAGCGGCCGCGGAATCGGCCCTGTTTTGGTCCAGTATCAGAAGGAGCATGCCCGTGTTTCGCCTAGGCCAGCTGTCTCCTTTCCCCAGCGGAACAGAACTACTCCATCGCAGAATGGGAGTGTCTTGCTCTCGTTTGGGCGGTGGGCAAATTCCGCCCTGCATACTTACATGGCCGGCATTTCACCGTCACTACCGATGAGCACGCACTTTGCTGTCTTTCGTTCCTTAAAGATCCCACAGGGCGCCTGAAGCCACCGATGACACGCCTGCCTGTATAATCTCGCTCTCCGCTTTAAGCGACATCCGTGATGAACAGCTGCGTGATCCCACCTTACGTGAGCTCATTCAGAAGCTGGATTCCGCAGCCCGGGATCCGTCTGTTAGGTTCTTCGTGCTTAAAGATCGCGTAATATATCGCTACAACGTCCTTCCGGATAGACGCGAGCTGTTGCTCGTCATTCCTACGCATCTGCGCTTTAGCGTTCTCGGCCAGCTCCATCACGCCCCGACCGCTGGTCACCTTGGAGTTTCCCGGACATACGACCGCGTTCGGTGTCGCTTCTTCTGACCCGGTCTCCGTTCTGTTTCGCCGCGACCCAAAGCTACCTTTTGACACTATCATCCCCGATGCCGTCCATTTGCCCATTCAGTACGCCTGCGATGCCATTCTCAAAGCTGACGAGGCATGCCAAATAGCTCGCCATCACCTTACTACATCGCAAGGACACCAGAAGCACCGCTATGACTCCCGTCATCCCGACGTTATCAACACTCCGGGTGCCCTTGTGATTCTATGGACCCCGACTCGGCGTGTTGGGCTCTCCGAAAAATTGTTTTCACGGTACTCCGGACCCTTCCGTTCCTTAAGGCGTGTAACCGACGTCTTTTACGAGATCGGCTCGCTCACGTCTTCCTCTACCTCCGTCTGGCCACCTACATGCGTTTTCCACGTATCCCGCTTTAAACCTTACCGCTCGCCCACACCACAGCAAGCACCGTGATGGTGCTACAGCGGCAGGGCGTCATACCACGGTACTATTGCTCAAGAGGAGTGTCAATGAAGAAGACGTTTTGGATGTGGCGCGCTCTCGTCCATATGGTTCAGCGCTTTATCGCCTTGTAAATATGGTTGCGTCCAAGCCCGTAAGAGGGACGCGGGGATCAAGAGAAGGGAAGTGGAGAACGACGAGTGTGCAGAGGCCATTCCTGCTGTTCCTGCTGTCGCACGCCTAAATAAACCCCTTTTCCCCGTGCTCGTTACAAATTGGTGGACGTGCTGGGTAACCCCTTATAACCACGGAGCCTACACTGCTACAACTTCACTGAAGTCGTCGACTTGCCGCACTTCGGCCGTTCTCACCTGACATGCCAGAATACGCCGACCACCAGATTTCTGAAGGCTCTGACGCGGCTCCAAGGCCAGCACCTGGTTTTCCGTGGCAGTACTACCGGGTGCCACTCACTTTCGGAGGTAAAGCCGGAGAAGACGTCGACGAGTGGCTCGCGAGTTGAAGAAGTGCTGAAACTGTGTAAAATACTCAACTCTGAAATGTCCGATGATGACAAAATTGGACATTAGTCTAAAGGAGTAGCTGAAGACGTCTACAATTTTTTGATCAACAAAGAAACCTTGGATTCCGTGTCGACGTCATTCGCCACTGCAGGACCTTTGATACGCTGAAGATCAGACGGATAATACCAAAGTGTGGCCGCTTGGCGAATGGCACAACGGTGGCAAGTGTAGACACCAGCTTTGGCGCTAAACTTCCATCTACAATACGGCAGAATGTTCGCGAAGAGTTGCTCCACCGAGAAGAGATGTGCCGTCACACAACCGGCATAACTGGTGCGTACTCACCGCATGAGATGAGGAACACAGCCGTTTCGACCGCATGGCAACCGACGGTTCACGCAGCGACCGTTGAGTGTAGGTCTACCCCAGAGACGAGAGCGGCCAATGAGCTATCAAGATCATGACTACGGTCAACGCCCTCGCTGAACGCACTTCCCCCGCCGGCCGACGCCTAGCCATGATGAATGTGACCCACCTGGTGGCTATGCGGTCGACACCAACATGCCTGACTACATTGAGGAACATCAAAATCTGCGGCCTCTGCCGGTGTGTTTCCAATGCGGTGTCGCGGGCCACATAGCGAGGTTTTGCAATCGTCGCCCAACAACGTGGTATGGTCGATCCAGGTTTTCACCGAGGACCAGACTTCCTATGAGGACAACTCAGCAGCCGTACACCACCTCTTGCCAGCTGGTGCTCCTCCCGGCAACAAGTACTGGCAGAGAAGCTTTCGGAGCTGTTCGCCGGCATCTGACAGGAGTTTGACGCCTCCGCCATCCTCTCGTGCACCCCATTTACCTCAATCTCCATCGCCAGTGCGCCGCTCCGCCTCGCCTTCGCAACCGGAAACCTAGCTAGCCCAGACGATGGGAGTGAGGTCGCTCGACACATGCTATTGACAGAAATGGGCTCTCCGAAAGCTGCACTATAAAGAACATCGGTGTGCGCGAAGCGAAAATTTCACTCGCCATGCCTAATGCAGCTGGTATGATTAAGAACAAAGTACACGTATACTTGCTGATAGTTTTTTCTGGAATGGCTTTAGTGGATACCGGAGCAACTGTACCTGTAGTGAGTCTCGCTTTTAAAGGTCTGTTAGGGCGCAAAGTTGTATTTCGGTGGGACCAGGCTGCAACGTTTTGTGGACGAGCGGCGCGTCGTAGCGCCCCGTTTGTGTGTGCACTGCTGACGCATCCTTGCCTAGTGGAGTCTTCGCGACGGAATTGGTAGTTATTCTCCGATCGACGCACGAAGTGATTTTGGGCATCGACTTTTTGCGACATTGTGGTGCGACCGTCGAATGCGGCATCGGGGAAGTTTTTGTCGACGGCCATGTTTCGTGCGGGCTCTTTGAGGAGACTTACAGCCAAGTTGAACTTTGTATCTCTGCAGATACTCTTGTGCCTGCGTCCACCTCTGTGTGCGTTCCGGTTGTATGTCGCGGTGAAGTTCCAGACAGTTTCGATGCCTCCGTAGAGCCGATGCATCTAAACTGTGTGAAGAAGAACGTTTTTGTCCCACATTGTGTGGTATCCATTGGCAACCGGAATGCTGGCTTGTGGACGGCTAACTGCTCGGCAGACCCAGTCTTGCTTCTAGACGGCTTGAAACTCGCCTACTTTACAGAATACACATCTTCGTCCGTAGCCGTACTAACAGATCCACCATGTGAAACTGCTGAGCTTCGCCACGTCTCAGACAACAAGCTTCTATATATGATAAACAAGTCACTGAGCACAAGTGAGCGCCATGCCTTGCTAGTAACGCTTTCTAAGCATCTGCCTGTGTTTGACTTTGCGCAGCCAGACAAAGCGTTCTCGATCCTGAGTCTCGAACACGCCATACTATCGATACTGGATCTGCGTGTCCAATTAGACAAAAGCCTTATCGCGTCTTGCCTAACGAGCGCAAGATAATCGGGAAACACGTGAGTGGCATGGTGGAAAATGGAATATTACAAGAGTTCTCAAGTCCTTGGGCAGCTCCGGTCATACTCGTCAGAAAGAAAGATGATAACTGGAGATTTTGCGTCGATTAACGAAGATTAAACGCCGTGACTAAGAAGGATGTCTATCCGCTGCCGTGGATTGATGATGCAATTGATTGTCTTCATTCGGCCTCTTATTTTTCGTCAGTGGACCTATGCTCTGCCTATTGGCAAATTCAGATGCAATCGCCAGACAAGGAGAAAACAGCCTTCATAACCCCGGATGGGTGATTCGAGTTCAATGGGATGCCATTAGGGTTATGCAACGCTCCTGCAACATTTGAAAGGTTCATGGACGCCATTCTGCGTGGGTTAAAGTGGAACATCTGTATGTGCTATCTTGACGTTATATTCGGGCGCACATTCAGTGAGTACAATATGCGCCTGAATATTGTCCTACACTGCATCAATAATGCTGGCCTGGTTCTGATCTCCAAGAAATGTAGCTTTGGTGACCGTCAATTCCTTGTGCGGGGTCATTTTGCTGACAAAGACGGTATTAGGCCTGATCCCCTGAAGATGGCAGCTGCTGATGGATTCTGTGCACCGCAGTCAGTGAAGCAACTTTGTAGTTTTCAGGGCCTTTGCGCTTACTTTCACCGATTTATTCCTGGTTTTGCTGACGTCGCCTACCCTCTGACAAATCTGCTACATAAAGACGCACGGTTTCAGTGGAGACCCGAGTGCGATTCTGTATTTCGTCAGTTGAAATTCCTGCTGACCTCTCGACCTATCCTTCGCCCCTTTAATCCTACTGCGCCGACAGAAATCCACACAGATGCTAGTGGCGTTTGTCTGGGTGCTGTCTTGGTACAAACCTATGACAACCGTTAGCACGTGATTTCTTATGCAAGCCGCTCATTAAGCGAACCTGAACGCAATTACACGGTGACAGATCAAGAATGCTTCACTGTAATCTTTGCGGTTCAGCGATTCAGCTCGTACTTGTACGGACGCCCATTCCTAGTCGTCACAGACCACCATTGCCTGTGCTGGCTCGTGAACCTTCGTGACCCTTGAGGTCGCCTTGCGCGCTGGGCTTTGAGGTTGCAGGAATATAACGTCACTGTTTCCTACAAGAGGGGCCGAAAACATGCTGACGCCGACTGTTTTTTCCGTAGGCCGCTTACCACGATGGACTGCGACACAGACAATTTTGATCATCTCGTTGCTTCTGTGACGCCCGTTACTGCTAGCAACAAGCAGCTACAGTGTACGTGACGGGCCCCTGTAAAAGGAACTACTCAAGCACGGGTGCACGCTTCTTTCTAGTGGTACCGGAGCGTCTCCGGCCAGCAATCCTTCAGGCTATGCACGATGACCCTACCTCCGGTCACTTAGTCACTGTGCGAACCCTTTACCGCATTCAAGAACGCTTTTACTGGCCCCGCATGCGACATTCGGTTGAGTCGTATGTCGCCAGCTGCATACAGAGCAAACGAACGTCCAACCACAGCCCCATCTTGTCTCCTTGAACGTGTACCGCCTCCCAGCTCGCCCTTTCGGCAAGTTGCAATTGATCTGTTAGGCCCTTTTCCTTACTCATCTAAGGGGAACCGCCATGGACAATTGTCTGCGCCTACTATTTCACGCGCTACTGCGACATGGCGGCCACTTCCACCGAAGTGTCGTTCTTCTTACTTCACGTTTTTCTTCTGTGACATGGACTGCCTGGTGTTATTATAAGCGCCCGGGGACGTAAATTCACGGCGGATGTCGTGGAACAGCTTGCACGTTTATGTAACTCGCACCTCAGGACACTCGACACCGTATCATCCGCCAATGAACGGCCTCACTGAGCGCAATAATCGAACCATCACCAATATGCTTCCCATGTATGTTGCGTCCGATCATAAGAACTGGGATGACGTTCTACCGTTTATTACTTACGCATACAACACCGCCAAACATGAGACAACCGGCTACAGCCCCTTCCTTCTATATGCTCGGCCGCCCATGTATACACTCGACACTGTCCTCCCCATTTTTACCACCACGACAATCCTACATTGCCGATACACTATGCCTCGCTGAAGAGGCTCGGTGACTTGCGCGTCTGCGGACTTTGGCATCGCAAGAAAACTCCAAAGCACGCTACGACGCACAACATCGGCCTGTTACATATCACCCTGGTGATCTCGTTTTGCTTTGGACTCCCACAAGGAAGCGCGGCTTGTGCCAAAAAAATTTTAAAATTAAATTATGGGGTTTTACGTGCCAAAACCAGTTCTGATTATGAGGCACGCCGTAGTGGGGGACTCCGGAAATTTGGACCACCTGGGGTTCTTTAACGTGCACCTAAATCTATGTACACGGGTGTTTTCGCATTTCGCCCCCATCGAAATGCGGCCGCCGTGGCCGGGATTCGATCCCGCGACCTCGTGCTCAGCAGCCCAGCACCATAGCCACTGAGCAACCACGGCGGGTTTGTGCCAAAAGCTGCTGGCAAGCTACGATGGACCGTATGTTGTCACCGACAAAGTCAGCGAAGTGAACTATACTCTCGCGCGCCCCGTGAACACTGGTAGACGTTCTGCTAGGACACAAGTCGCGCATGTAGCACGGTTGAAATCACGCACGCCACCACAAGCCAGTAGACTAACCTAGTGAGCTTTGTCTGCGAGGAGAGGTATGTTGCGTCCAAGCGCGTAAAAGGGTCGCGGGGATCAAGAAGAGAGCGAAAGACGAGAACGACGACTGTGCAGGGGCCATTCCTGCTGTTCGTAGCCTGTTGTTCCTGCTGTTGCACGCCTAAGTAAACCCATTTTCCCCGTGCTCGTAGCAATATATTGTAAATACGTTTTCCTGTTGTGTCTGCCTTCCCGTAACAATATGTTTTATTATGACATCTGTTGTATACGGAACTCCGTGTTCTGTTCGGTTCTCAGAGAAGAACTTCATAATGACCTTTCATATTTCCTGAACTTTCATCACCCACTTATGTCAGACGTCAAATTTTCTCCTGAATGTATTGCCAAGATAACTTACTCATTAAAGTTGTCTTCATCCGCTGGCCCTGGCGGTATTAACTCTAAAGGGTTTGTTCACAGATGTAAGCTTTGCAACTTGTAAGTAAAAACCAATTTCGGACAAAACAATCAAGCGTGCCCTCTCTGTCACCCAAGCACAGACACACTTTATAAGACTTGGAAGATACATTAACCAAAAAGGAACTAGAAATACACTGAATATAAAGCCCCAAATTTGTCCAACAGACTACGCGAGTCAAACGTCAAAGTTCGCACGTCATCCTTGATAGATAAGGAGTGGCAGCAACTCAGAGGGCCGAACGATGTAGGTGGCGAGCACAGCTGGGCAGTATCGAGGATGCATATATCTTAGATACTATCTTAGGAGACTGTTTGGCTGTCTTGCATCAGTATCTTGATATATTCGGGGAGACGTTTATCAGTATCTGTATTTTCGATACATCACGGAAGTATCGTGTATCTTACGATACAGACTGCAGCATCCCATTGGCTTGGTGTCAAATAACAACATGGATAGTTGTTACAGTCGAGACACTTTATTATGTTACACTACTCAACAATACAATACATCACATGTTACTCGAACACAGAAGTGCGCCGCCTCTTTATACTGGCAAACACTGCAGCACTCTTATAAACCTCACTCCTACGAGACCCAACCTTCTGTAAAAGATGCTTACAATCGCCTTACGTTGTCTGCTCCCAAAGTTTCATCGCGCCTAATGTGTGCAACTTTAAAGTCAAACTGCTGCAGTAATCTCGCCCAGCGCAGCATGCACGCATTCTGCAACTTTGCTTTGCCAAATATAGTAATTGTTGATGGTTAGTCTGTACTTGGAACCATCTGCCGTATAATTACAAGAAAAATTGCTTATTTTTCGTACAAGAGCTAAGCATTCTCGCTCAATGGTGGCATATCTTGCTTCCCGCTGAATAAGTATTTTACTGGCATACAAAATGGTCTCCAGAATCTTTTGATGTTTTTGCAACAGTACAGCTTTCGGTGGAGATTGTAATGGGTCCGTACTTCTTTGAAGAGGCGCTTCGAGTATTTGGTTCTGCGATAGCGCAGCATTGAGTTTCTCAAAAGCTATCTCATGTTCTGGTGCGCAGTGGATATTGTTTGGTACTTGTTTTCGTTTAAGCTCTGTTAAAGGTACGGCTATCAGAGCGTATTTCTCTGAATTGTCGGTAAGATCCAGCTAGACCAAAGAAAGCACGGACCTGCTCTGTGGAGTGAGGTCGTTTCGCCTCAATTACTCTCTGGAGAGCCGTCGGCAGTGGCTTAATCACAGCGGAATGTATCACGTGCCCACGGAATGTAATTTTCGTTGTCCGGTCTGGCACTTATCGTGCTTTATAAGGACCCACCTTCCATGCTCCTTTTCAGCGCCATTTCTTGCGTAACCATGCGTCATTCTTGCGCTTCCACGTGTCATTCGCCACTAGAACATCGTCAATATAGCGCTAAACGTTTGGAATTCGCCTAGTAGGTTCCTCATTAAACCAGTGAATATCACCGATGCACTTTATTTGCTAAAACGCATAAAATGGAACTGATATGGAACTGAGAATGTTCAAAATGCCATTTTCTCCTTGGGCTGCTCATTGGGTTGGATTAGTCAATATCCTTTGACCACATCGAACTTTGAGAAGTACTTTGAGAAGTCGCACCTCTCTGCAGCATCGCTTGGCGCGCAACCGGCTGTTGCTGAGCGGTTTCCCCGAGAGTAGGATCATTTTGATCCGTCTCGGAAGAGCCTTAGGCAGCACGGTAACTGGCGACGCACTTAGCTCCACGAATGTGAGTAGCATAGTTCGTAGTGGATGCCCGGTACGTGCGAATGCGCTGCGCGCTTCCCGCTTGCGTGTCATTCGCTCGTCTAACGCGGTCTGCTTTATGACATTCCCGGGTCAACATCGCTGCTTTTATGCGGCGCTTACGCAGCAGAATTGTTATTTGGCGCCGTTGCAAACGAAGCAGCAGACGGCGTGCAAACACTCATGCTGCGCGTTTAAACTGCAATCCCGAGGCAACCAGGCGTTATAGGCTGATTCGACATGGAAGAGAATCCATGCAGTGAAACTGCATCGTTACCGCACGCCATCGGACAACAAATCTCAAAGTATCGCAAAATGACGCCATCTCGAGGGGACGCTACAAAACTAGCGTTCTCTTTTGGTGACGTCGATCATTTGTGCCACGTATACGTACACGCGAGTAACTCTTGGTGAGCCCGCCCTAAATCTCATCATAATGATAACGATTATGTTTTATTGGCAACCCCGGTGAAAAGGAGTGGTGCCAAAAAGCTACCTAGCCTACTTGAATTACTCAGATATGACATACATGCTTTTGATTCTAGTGTATTTGTATACATCTCTTAAATATTTTTCTCTTACTCAAAGCTTATCTATCTACCTTGTACCGCTACCTATGGCTGTAACAAGTCCGGTCGCATCAATCTCTTCCCCGATTTTTACAAGCGAAGCTTGTCTATGTCTAGCCTGAACGTCCTTGTCTGTTCGCAGAAACTATCATCGTCCGCAATGGCTCGAGCGTCATCGTCATCTTCCACAGCTGGCACGCTGGCGCCCCTCGGCGCAAGCGCGAATGCGCTCGTGCCGTTGCTCCCACGTTCGTCATCGTCGTCTTCCACAGCTGGCTGCGTCGCAGCTCATCATTCCAGCGTAGAATTTCACTTCTGCCGTCGTAATGGGGAGGCTGCGTTTAGGGCGAGAGAGAGAAATAACATTTATTAGCCCTGAAGGAACTAAAGCCCAAGTCCGGGCCTCCTGGTAGGCTCATGCCTCCTGGCCCAGCACGTTCTTCACGTGTTGCACCAGAAGCGGCCACCATAGTTTTTCAAACCTTCGTGGGGGAGTTGGCCACTCCTCCCAGCTGCCAGGACGCTGGTTGTGTGGTAATTTGGAAAGTATTGTCTTTTTGAATATGACGTTTGCAGGGAACTCCCACAAGATGTGTTTATTTGATGGATAGGCCTCGCACTGCCTATGAGCGGAGGAGCCTGGGTCCCTGTTAATATAATGCGTATAGTGTGGTGTGAGTAACGTGTGTGTTTCTGGTTTTCGTATGATTGAGGCGTCCTCTCTCGAATGCGTGTAGGATGGCGTGTTGAGAATTGTTGATGCTTCCCTGCGAGACTTCAAGATATGTATCCTTTCTTTCCGCTGCACCTTCTTCTCTTTTCTGGGGTTGTAAGTATCTTTAACAGGCCAAAAAATAGGAGGTCCCGGATTTTCTGCGCGGGTGAGCTGGTGTGCTCTTACATTTCCTTTGGTATGCAACCCATTGTATACGTATGCGTAGAATGGGGTGAGCATGCATGTACATGTGGAGCTTTGTGCTTATGTGGTAAGGAAGGTTATTTTTAATGGGTCTGCAAGCGCTTTGACTGTCTGTTCGGATTGTGATCGTGTCACATGTATGTTTCATTTCCGTTATGGCGAGCATTACTGCCAGCAATTCCGCGTCGTGAGGCGTTGGGACTCTCAAGTAATTTTTCACAAGCATCGAGTCATGGCCCACGACCGCTGCTTTGCTGATTTCGGCATTATGACTGGCATCTATCTAGTACGTGCTTTTATCCTTGGTCCTCTGCCTTATACTTGTGCTTTTTGAGCGCCTATTTCGATTATTTTCCGGGCGCATATTTTTTGGAATGGGATCTACGGATATTCTTGGCAGATCATCCCATGGTGGTAGTTTCGGGGGAATTGAGGGTCAGTTAGCGGTTTCGTATCCCAATCTCTTCAGTATTCGTCCACCCTGATGAGATGATTTAGGTCTCTGTATTGGTGCTTGATTGTGCATGTCTATTCTGCCTTCTAGTGAGTTAAAGAGGCCGGTTGCTTCAATTTTATGGTTAGGTGCGAACTTAGGAAATCCCAGGGCATGTCTAGCACACTTTCTAATTATAATGTCTATCTTTCTGCGCTGAGTGCTGGTTATATTAGCGTATGGTAAATAGTACATTATCCTAGAAAAGATCAAGGCTTCTCTAACCTTACGAAGTTCATGTTCTTTCATTCCTCTCCTTTGTCTAGTTATTCTGCGCATCATTGCAAGGATCTCTTCCAGTTGTACGGTCAGCTTCTGCACCCAGGTTGTTGCTTTACCATTGTCCTGTAGACAAAAACCGAGGATTGTTATGGTATTCTTGCGGGGTAAGACTGCGTCTTTCATTCGAAGTTTGATTAAATTTTTATATTCTTCGGCTCGCTTGCTAGCGTCTTCACTAATGACAATATATTCTGATTTCTGAAGAGAACATTCTAGCCGTAGTGTTTCGGCGTAGTCGCGTATAGTATCTAGTCCACGATGAATAATGTGTTCTTGCCATCCTGGTGGTCCTCGACAGCATCAAAAAGTTATATCATTGGCGTACAGATTATGTTCTAGGTTTGGTATTTGTTCAATAATGCGGGTAGCTTCATCATCGCAATGCTAAATAAAGTCGGCGAGAGAATAGAACCTTGGGGTGTACGGCGCGTGATTGGATGGCCAGGTGACACATATTAAGCTGGTGACAGCTACTTCTCTGCCAACAACTACACTTGCACTTTGCCCGGAGGGGGCGGTGGCCCGCACCGTCTCTAATCTCCACACGGCTCTGACGTTGGTATGCCTGTGCATTCGCCGCTCAGTTTCCGTTGAAGCGATAGACCGCGCGAACCTTCGCCCGCTGCGGCGGCTGCGCTTGCTGCCAGCGTTTTGACAGTCGTTGTCTGCGGTCATTCAGTGCGATCTATTTAAGTTTGCTTGTGCGCGCTGGCACACGCTTGTTAATTCAGTTAGTAAGCGAATGTGTCCAAATTTATTCAGCTGATAAAACTACTATCCCTACTCCGAATAGCTCTCTATTAATTTGATATTGCAATTGATGCTTCGCCTTTCCGGCGAAACTGCGACATTTTTGATACTCAGCATAGCGTCCTGAGTGCTAACATGTTTTCTAAAGCCTATCATTGTCTCGGGTAAAACTTGAAGACCTTCAATGTGCCACTCAAAACGTTCTAAAACCATCTTCTCCATTAATTTTCCTATACAGGAGGTTAATGATATGGGCCTAAAATTGGATACCTTGTCGGATGGTTTTCCTGCCTTAGGTATTACTACTGCCTCCTTCCATTGTTTTGGACTTACTCCTTGTTCCCATGCTTTGTTTATACAGGGTGTTTCAGCGAACACTTTCAAAAATTCCTAAAGGTTGCCTGCGGCAGATAGCACAATTCTAGTTCATGAGCTGGTCAACTCGAAGAGGCGGACATTACTTGCACAAGAAATTGAAATGCATAATCGAATAATTAACAGAAATTCACTAATTAAGTTTTTAACTAATTACCTGATTACCCATATTGCAATTTACAAATTGTAGCCGGGGAGTTCGCAAGGTGGATCCACTTGAAACGAATTCTCTGGATGACACCAGTTTCGAGATATTAATTCCCGAACTTTGCGGAGAAATGCATTGGCGTTCCAGTTAGGTTCTTAACAAAACGTCGCTTTATGCATTTACGCACAAAATTAACTGGAACGCCAATGCATTTCTCCGCAAAGTTCGGGAATTAATATCTCGAAACTGGTGTCATCCAGAGAATTCGTTTCAAGTGTATCCGCCTTGCGAACTCTCCGGCTACAATTTGTAAATTGCAATATGGGCCATGAGCTAATTAGTTAAAAACTTAATTAGTGAATTTTTGGTAATTAGTTCATTATGAATTTCAATTTCTTGTGGAAGTAATGTCCGCCTCTTCGAGTAGACCAGTTCATTAACTAGAATTTATCTATCTGCCACAGGTAACCTTAAATAAATTTTGAAAGTGTTCGCTGAAACACCCATATATTCCAGCAGAGCCTCTTGATAATTATCTGGCAAGTTTCTCAACATTGCGTACGTGAATCCATCTGCTCCAGGAGTAGTGTTCCGTTTTAAGCTCTGCATGGCGGCATGTAATTAACGTCTTAGGGATTGGTATTACTACTGCCTTCTTCCATTGTTTAGGACTTACTCCTTGTTCCCATGCTTTGTTTATATATTCCAGCAGAGCCTCTTGATAATTATCTGGCAAGTTTCTCAACATTGCATTCGTGAATCCATCTGTTCCAAGGGTAGTGTTCCGTTTTAATCTCTGCATGGCGGCATGTAATTAACGAAGGGAAAAAGACGAGTTGATGCTTTGGGAATTGTGTTACCGTACTCGTCGTAATCTGGTAAGGGATGATCGTCGCTTTTGATTGAAAAAAAGGCATGCAAAAATTCTACAGCGAGCTCCTCTGCATTTTTATTTTCCCACATTTGCAGTTTTGTTATCGCGTGCCTGGGTTTCGCCTAGCCTAGAAGGGTCCTCAATATTTTCCAAACCATCGGGGTATGCAGCTGTCCGTTAAGCTGATCACATGTTCCAAGCCAGTTCTCGTTGGCTAATTTCTGGGCATAATCTTGTGCTTCCATTTTGATTCGTTGAATTGTTTTGCGTAATGCTTTGTTAAATGTATTCTTTTTGTATTGTATTGTATTTTGTATTGTATTAACCTGTGGTGCTTGTCCCAGAGATTTAAGAGATAGGAGTCAACATAGGGGTGATCTTCATCTATTCCTATTTCCTTAGTGGTGTTTTTGTACACAAATTTGATATCTTCTACCCAAGTATCTAAGGCGTCCTCTGGTTCTCTCTGTAATAGCCGAGCTCACATATCGTCCCATTTAGTAATCTTTGTTTCACTAAAAGTTCTGTTTTCGGTTCGTCCCTTTTTCACTATAAGCTG
Source organism: Dermacentor silvarum (assembly GCF_013339745.2). Taxonomy (NCBI): domain Eukaryota; kingdom Metazoa; phylum Arthropoda; class Arachnida; order Ixodida; family Ixodidae; genus Dermacentor; species Dermacentor silvarum. Next base: position 125,857,609 of record NC_051163.1, on the reverse strand, counting down.
CGTTGTAAGGATATAATGATCGCTCCCCATGTTCTCTAGCCTGTTCTCCCATACAGCTTTCATGGGTCCTCTGAGCCATGTAAAGTCGGGGTTTGTGTCTTTCTCGATGCTGTTGCCTGTTCTAGTAGCAATCGTGGTATCATTTAACAGAGTAAACTGTACGGTATTCATAACGTATTCTAACTTTCTGCCATTTGGTGCCATCCACTCATATCCCCAAGCTTTACTTGGACTGTTCAAGTCCCCTGCTAAGAGAATGGGGTATTTTTTAGGCCCTTTAAGTGTTTTTTGAGCCACTGATTGTTGTTATTTGGCTTGTTAGGAAGCCAGTAAGCATTTATGATAATTATTTCCTGTATGCTCTTCGGGATTCTGCACTTTATCGTTACGTACTCTTGCTCCTCTGTATGGCTCCCTGCCGTGTCGAGCTGTACCGCCGCTCATTCATTCTTAACGTAGGTTACCATCATGCCCGGTGCATAAATGTTATTTGTCTCCTTCCTACATTTCCTTTTAATACTGGGTTGCTGAAATAGTTGGTATCCTGGTACGGTTGTTATGCCGTTTGATTCCTGCGCCATAATTATATCAGGTGCTCTAGGTTCCTTTCGAATTAGCTGCAACAGCAGTGCCTTTTTCTTTCTGAAACCTATGCAGTTCCATTACCAGATTATTATCTTATTTTCAATTGGAGAGCTTCTTTTATTTCCGATACCGCTATTTATGTTGGGTGTCATGTTCCCTGGGGATATTTGTGTTCTCCGAGTCCGGAATTACTAGCTTGTTGATTGTTTCATCTTCTGAGTAATGCGAGAGGTTTTGTGTGCGCTTTCTCGTCATGTTGAGAATTGTCTCAAAACGGTTAATCGTCCTTTCTGTTTGTTCTTGTCTTTCTGTGATTAATGCATTTTGCTCTGATAATTTTTCTATGATAGCATCCCTTTCTGCATTTCTTCTTGCAGGTTCAAAATGTTTCCCTCCATTTATTAACTACAACAACGATTTGATCTAGTCTGCTTAGGACCTCCGTCATTTCCGTTTCATTGTTATGTTGTGTACCTGTGCCCCCCTCTTTATTTTTAATACTCGTTGGTAGATGTCTAATTATGTTCCTTTGAGATTGCGATGTCTGAGCTGCTTTCAATGCCTGACAGCCCGTACAAAAATGACTGTTGATTTTCTATTGACGTATTGTTGGGGTATTGTTGAATCAACGGACTTTCAACAAAGTCTCTAAAGTCTTTGAGTTCGCTCAACAGTTGCACAATGATATTACCATTGAGAGCTTCTCAATAAATAATTTATTGAGTAATTTGTGTTGATTTTCATAGTTGTTTTTTTGTTGTGTAGCAGTTGAGTTTATCATATACTAATTAGGACTCGCATATGAAGGCGATATTTCAAAACTTTATTAAGAAGCAATCTTTGCCTCATTCTTGTCACTTTGCGGTAGGTAGGTAGGTTCTAGTTTGAGCTCGCTTTCGTAAAAAGAAAACAGTGTGTGACCGACTTTGGCACCGAACGTTGACCTTCGAGCGCAGCAGCCCGGTGCTCTAACCTTTAGGCCACGAGCGCACGCATACGTCTCTCGTTCCGAAACCAGTCAGCGCTTTGATTGCTCGGCGCGCGCGCCCCATGTAACTTCCTCGTCTTCTTGCGACAGCTCGCGCTTTGAGGCGCCATGTTAGACTGTACTATGTCCGGGACCAGCCCGCTTTCGTAGCCGTTTACGCTACGTAGAAACTGCGACGTTGAACCATCTTCATGATCGCCCACGAGTGACTGGCTCGCCGGCGTACAAATGCCATCGTCGTTTTAACATACAACATATGGCACAGCCATAGGTGCGATCCAAAATGCGCACGTTTTAGGGAGCAAAAGAATGTGAAATTCACTTGCAAACACGGTGACTGCGTTCATGGGGAGTTCCCCAAAAGTAGACACGGCGGCAGCGCGGATGGTGGCGATAAGGCAGGCGCCGACAAGCGACGACGCTACCTTTGAGCATCGGACGCGCTGTGCGAGCCGTTGGATGCAAGCGCGCACAGGCTGTAAACATACACTTCAGAGGTCTTAGAATTTCCTGTGCCACACCCTGTGTCTCGAAAGCATAATACATTTTTTTATCCAACGGCCGTGGTACTAGATATCAAATAACGAACGCGCTTTGAGAGCACAGCGCGTTGAAAGAGTTTCGGATTCAGCAACAGCCGCAACATTACGCAGCTAATCGCTGTCTCAGCGGCTGCTCCCGACACTCGCATTGCAGAAGCATGCGATAAAATTCTTGCCATAGAATTAAGCCTCACAAGCCTGCAGCTCTCCTTTGTTCAGTGGAACAAACGAAGGCCAAAGAGAAATGAAAGAAATGAAACAGCAGTTACGCGCCCACGTTATACCCTACTTTCACCGCGTCATCTGCAAAGATGCTGCAAACTACTTAAAAGAGTTATTGTTCGTAAAAATAAAGATATTAGTAATAACTTTTACTCATAGGTGGCGCAATAAACGCCAAATTAGTGTTTGAGCATGAGTGTTTAGGTGTGTGCGCGCGTGCGTGACTTTATTGTGAGCAGTCTTTTGCAACGGTATCCAGTGTGTCGTTAGTTTCGTAGTCGCAATTTTGTTAATCGTATTATTTATTTTTTACGCTACAAATTAAGTTTTCCTTCAAAATTTATTATATTTTCTATGAACAAAAATTATCAATCATTATTAATGGATTTTAGTGGTTATTTTTTGTAGGAACGATTTTATTAACTTAATACGATACTGAGGCTGTGGCCGCTTTTCGACTCTGTCACTCGTCTGAACTTGTGCGGTGGTTCGTGCCGCGCGCGCTTTGTTGGAAGCATTTTTCTTTTGTTTTTGGACATCATGACGCAAGTTTTAGTGAAATTGCTCTATGATGATAAGTGGGATGTTTATCCGTTGAAGACGTTTGCTGACGCAGCTACTGGTCTTCGGGTGATGTTCGAGCCTGGCAGTTTTGATGAGTTGCGCGTCAGAATTCGTGATGGAAGGAAGGCGAACAAAGCCGCAGCCTGACTTCTGCACACAGGTAAGTGATTTCGTTTTCTTGAGCACATAGCCGCGTTTTTTTTTTTTTTTTTCACTTGGACGATCGTCAGATGTTAAGCACACCGTTCACTTTCTGCAGGCAAACCGCATGCCCTGGAGCGAAAGCGCGCGAAGCTAGCGCTTGCTGCCGCCGCTGCTTCGATTGGAATGTTCGTAATATTATCTACTAATTTGCTATCGCAATCGATGCTTGGCCTTTGTAGCGACACTGCGATATTAAAAAAATATTCTTAATCTGTAGTGGCTCATCGTATACCTTAAGGCTAGTGTGCACATTTTCTCGCGTAGTCGTTAACTGCGCCTCTATTTGCGTTGTGGCTAATGTCGCGGTGTGCTGCAAAATATATTTCGCCTTTTCGGTATGTTCGGAGAACAGCCCACCGATAATTCCTGCATCGGCGCGATGATTACACGGATACACATCGTAAATGAACAGAGGCGTGGTGGCGACGTCGGCAAAGCCGCCGACGGGCTTGCCTTATCACACATCGCCACCCCAACCGCAGTAAGCATATTTATCAAACGTGACGTGTTGCCGTTTAAAGCGTACTGCACGCTTTTCATAGGCGATAACTCAAGCGCGCCGCCGTTCTGTGATACCTCTTTGAGCTGGGCCGACTCGAATGTGCGTTGCTTGCAGAAACGAAAGGAACGCCAGACGGCTCATCGGCGTCTCAAGCTAAGCGCCGCACTCGAGCACCGTTAGCGCGGCGAGGAATGTCACGTTCATGAAGATAGCTCACTGCACAGACGCAAGCGTGCAATGCGCACAGGACGCGTACGCAACGCGCGGCACACAAATCGCGCGGAATGTTCTTAGCCATGCAGCAGCGGATACTAAGCTTCAAAGAAGCGGTGCCGGTTCTCACTAGCACGCTCGCGCGCGCATTGCTCTCGGCGAATTTTTAGGTCTGCCCTGCTGCTCCCGAAGATTCGGACTGCTGCTTGGTATCGGCTGTGTACTATAGCATGGTCTTTCGTGTTGTGAGAGAGCCGGGAATATATTTCACCGGTGTGAAACAAACATCGCTGTGCGTATCTTTGGTGACATTTACTGTAAAAATCCATTTCATCATTTTCGCGACGGCCCTCTTGAAAGAGACGCAAATTTTAATTGCCAGTGTAGTGTGTACTAATATTTAGTGCGTGGTTATGTATATTGTGTGACAGATTTTTAATTTGCATTATCTAATTCTGTCTACATTCCCTTCTCTACAGGTTACACATGCACCAAATGCCCAGGTGCTAACGTGTCGTTCGTCAAGAACAGCTTGGCGTCGTTTCTCGCAAGAGACATCCATTGATCTGCGGCTGATTCACCAGGAAGCTCGCATCTCTGCTGCCACTCTGCGTCAAGTGGGATTTTAACTATTTTTTATTCTGCCCTGTGGTGTACGCTGTGACGCTGTGAAGACTTACTTTCATGGACGCTGTGAAGGCTTACTTTCGATGTGTTCTGCCTTTTAGTTGTAAAGAATTGGCTACCTTGTGAGTGGAGGTAGTTCCTTTTCCTTGTGAGAATGTTTATCAGCCTAACCAAGTGGTACATGCGTACCACAGGAACACATACAAGCGCCGACTCAACTAGAAGGTTATTATTGAAGACAGGTTGTAAACACATTGGAACTTGACAAAGATAAGAAACCATGTATGCGTGTCCTTTGTGATTAAACAAAATTGTGTTTCTTGCTGTAAGGGGTAGAACGAACAATTGTTTCATCACAAAGACCAGAACACAAGAGAAATTATGGAAGCCTTATTTATTGATTGCAAAGAAGACAAATGCATAAGCTATCTGTTGCTCTTAATGGGAAAGAGTTGGGATTTTTAAAAGAGCTCTCCTTGTTTGGTGGTATCACTTATAGGACATCTCTCACTGTTTTTTTACCTGCATATTTATACTACAAAACACGTCTTTCGTTCCTTTTTTTGTTGTTGCACCGGGCTGTCTGCCACGCATGCATGGCCATTTCTTTGTCAAGTTGGCCAGTGTGCTTAATATCTTTGTCGTCACGAACAAACTTCTAGTTGAGTCAGCATTGTTGTGTGTTCCTACCTTATTTCACCGTTCTCATCTTTGTTTGAGCTGTTTGTAAAGTATGTACACACACCAAATTACCAAAGTATCCGTAAAATTGAGATACATGAAGTTATTTGCACTATTCATTTCTGCAAGAATGGTATAGCTCCTCATCTCGTTTCTACTTAACGTTGTTGTACAGTTTTTGTAATATATAGCTTGGAAAGACGTTTTCTGTCAGATTAAATATGCATGTATGTCACTTTCGATATTTTTTTTTCAACATGGGTAGTGCAGCTCCTTCCGTCTTTCAGTTACTGCTTTGTCACAACTTTTATATATTTTATGCAGCGAAATTCTGGTGGAATTATATATATTTATGTGCGCAAGTGTGGTAAATGGCGTTTTGTACGTGCATTTATTTGCGTTTTTTACTAGCTCTCCAATCTGGCTGTACAGTTATTGAAACCTTTTCTCATGCTTTATAATGAGTCGTTCTAGGCTCTTTGATGATGCAGGTGACCGTTTATTTCACTGTTGGGAATTGCGTTAGCTGTGTGTCGCTCCAGTTGTCTGTGTATTTTATGTCACTTCATTATATCATTGAAACTATTAGCCTTGCATTTGCTTTTTATTGACCGAGGTACTAGTTAGTTGCTGTGTAGGGTGAAAAAGGCCCAAAGAAATGATTTCATTAGCTTTGTTCAAGTCCAGAAAAAAATTCACTGATGAGCTCACTAAATTAGAAAATGCCACCAGGAAACTCTTCCGCAGCCAAAAGTAACACAAGAAATTAAATACTGTTCATACTCGAGAGGGAAACAGCGCGAAAAAACTCGGCAAGAAGGGAGACACACACCAGCGCTCCTTGTCCCTTCTTGTCTTCTTGTGTTTTTTTGCGCTGTTTCCCTCTCGAGTATGCACCGACTAGCCCAAGCCTCTACTGTCTTGAAATACTGTGCAGTTATTGACTTATGCCAGGGAGGTAAGCTGCTTTTACAGCACAAATGTTTTAGAAGTTTACGTCTGAAAAACACGATTCAGGTGTTTTGTATATATATACATGAAGTCATTTGTTTCCAGTTTACTTGTTATTTTGCCTACTCACAGGCAGCCGTAAACCCTTCTGTGAGTGTTTACTGGGTGTGTGAAGCATTTTACTGTAAGGTATCCAGTGGTCTTCATTTTTGTATTTATGCATGCAAGCCAAGAGTTCATGTGTTCAAAGTTAGTTACAAGGGTATGCTTAAGGTCTGCCTTTGAGTCACTTCACTGTTGTTTTTACAAAATATTTTTTTTCTGCTGTAATTGTGAAATATAATTCTTTCTGCTGTAATAAACTTCAAGTTGAGTGAGCATTCGTGTGTATTCTTATCTTAATTCAGCGTTCGCATCTCTGTTTGAGCTGCTGTTTGTCAAGTCTGTACATACACCAAATTGCCAAAGTGCTCGTAAAATTGTGACACATAAGGCTATTTGCATTGTTTATTCCTGCAAGAAGGCTATAGGTTTCCATCTTCCGTTTGTTTTTAACATTGCTGTACATCTTTGTAGGTCAAGTTCAAGGAGTCCCTTAGGTAGCCAATAAGAGTGATAACTTTGTAATATTTATCAATTTCATCCATCATCATCGTAGATTTAAACCCACTAAGTTCTACTTTTCAGTTCTCATGACCCTGCTTTGTGCTGTGCTGTACAGGCACAGGAAGCTTTTTTATGCTGTAAGTGCAGGTGGTGTTGTATATCTTCCAGAAAAAATTATTTCGAGTTTAACTAGGCATGTGTACGCTTTTGCTACATTTTTCAGCATGTGTGCTATAGTTCTGCTCCCTTACACTTAATAGCACTGTAGGCACTAGCGTATGTCTTCAGGTTTCATACAGTTGTGCCTTACATACTGTAATAATGTGTCATGTGCACGCTATATTACATATTAGGGTACATGAAATATGTCAGTCGCTCCTTTGCTTCCGTTCGGATTAGGGAAAGTTATGTGAAGAGGCACCGGGGCATGCAAGTGCAAATAGCAAAGCAATTTCAAAATTAAGTGCACTAAAATGCCACAAGCCCAACAAAATATCAATGATATTTCAGTGGCAATTTTCGAAATATCAATGCCGTCTCAACAGGCGCACAATGTACTTTTCAATGCTGTGTCAATAATCACTCAACAAATGGTCAACAGAACAATCACAACAGCATTTCAAGACTGCATCAATGGAAACCCAGCAGAAATTCAACAGAAATTACACAATGATATGTCTAAGCACAATGTGCTTTTAATACTAACTCAACAACTATTCAACATTGACTTGCCCAATTGTGTTTCAATAAAACTTCAGTGGCCAATATTCAAGAGCCCTCAACACTTTGCTCAATGATATCCCAACAAACTCCCAATGAATGCTCAATACGATACTCAACATTGACCAATGATATTTCAATGCATTCTCAACAAAAATTTTTGTAAGGGAGTAGGAAGGGTGTGAATTAGCGGTGTCATATATGAGGGAGAAGACTTGGCAGCTGGTGAAAGATGCGAACCACTGACCCCCGTATGTTGCTCTTCTCGGGAACTTCTTTTGTCTGTCAAGGTTCCTGAAGCGGCCCTGTTCGTCTTTTCTTCGTTTTCTCTTGGTATCTTGTGTAGTCGTGGGGCCTCTCTACCAGCTTCCTTGTTAGCTACGGTGCTCTTGTTTTGGTTGTTGTCTCTGCTGTGGCTGGCACTTCGATCACGTTGCTTTTCTGGGCTACTAAGTCTTTCGAAGCGCTTTCTTGTTGGGAGCTCTGGCCAGTTGGTTCTACTGGGACTCCTACTGCGGCTGCAGTGTTTGTTATTTGGGTTCCCGGATTGCTTGGCGGGATCATGCGGTTCCTCGTCTTTCATAGCGTTTAAGTAGCGTTGCTGGCGGCTTCTTGCAGCTTCTCTTCTCGCTTCGTCAGCCTCTTGACTTACTGGACAATCGGGGTAATTTGCTGCATGCACTCCACCGCAATTTCGACAACATAGCTCGCAGTCATGAGGAGTTCCGTCATTGGATCCGGGAGGCAACTGGGCTCCAAATTTTGTGCAGGCCACAAATTTCTTCTTGTGAGGACAGACGTCCTCGCGGTGTCCAATTTGAAGGCATGAATTGCACAGCATGCTGCGGGGCCTATACTAGAACATTCGGACAACCAGTCGACAGTAGGGAGCATATCGTGGCAAATATGTTCCCTCGAGAGTTATGAGGATTGTTTTCGAGGAACCGAGGCGTCTTACTTGCAGGATTTTAGCTCCTTGCACTTCTACCTCACTTTCAAGTTCTTCCTCTGTAACGACACACTGTATACCATGAATTGCATCTTTGACTGTGTTCGCGCCATTCGCCTGGTATGTGAGGACCGGGTGCGGTGTTCCCATTATCCAAACTTGTCGTATGCGAAGAAGTTTCTGTATTGCTGCTGGGTGGTAGCTGTCAACTGCTATTAGGTTTTGTACAGTCCTCACCTTCACGTAGGTATCTTTCTTTTCCGTAGTTGTCAAGGCCGCTTTGGGCACTACACTGGGTCCAACACAGTCTGGTGGGAGTTCTTGTAATGCGGTACCGTCGGCGACTTTCACGATTACGGTGATGTGCTCTTCAAGACGCCTACTAGCGTCTCTAACGGTTTGCCAGTCCTGGTCAGGTCATTCTTCTGTCTCTTGCGTGTCCATCATGCTTAGCGCGTGCCAGCGGCGCTGGCCGCCGCGAGGCCGGCAGCACACGTGCGCGAGCGTTCGGTCTCGTGCAGCTAGGGTTAGCGTGTCGAGGCCATCGGCTAAGGCACAAAACTGGTCACCGCTCCATGGGAACTGAGTGTAAAGGTCACTTTGCACGTTCCAGTAGATCTAAAGATTTTGATTGACCTCTCGTACGAAGATGATGAGATTCCGGTGCAGGAAACTGTACAATTGCTGGATGTTCTTGGGAGCTCGAAGCGAGCACGTCCGGAAGCATTGAGAACATTCATTGCGTTTAGGGAGGTATGAGCCATTGCTTAAGGTGGTATGAGCCATTCATTGTCTTATTTGGCGGACAGATTTAATTTTGAAGCAATGTAATTTTGAAGAATCGCAAGCGGCAATGGGGGCGGGCGGATGCTGCTAACCATTCCGCCAAGCAAACCCGAGACATCGAACACAAGCGTTTGTGGTTAGACAACAACTAGTCCCCCGTCAGAGTGACCCACACAGTGCCTTGGAAGTGCTGAATGAATATTACGCAACTAGTTGAGGCCTTGCTAAAGAAGAAGTAGTTTAATGATCTGAAAATGTAGAGAGGTCGGCCGGAAAATGGAACATCTGGCCTGCTACTCTACGTAAGGGAAGGGGAAGAGGGGAAGAAAGAGGGTCACAATGGGGGATGACAATGGGAGGAACAAGGTGAAAGGACACATTGCATAAATATCATAATCGCGAGTCCAGGCCCGTGTCACTTAAGAAACGTGAAATAGCACGCATTGTCTCTATCGTCTGCCAACTCTGATACAATGGACCACTGTCGGAACACCTCTTGCTATCGTCTGCCAACTCTGTGGCAGACGATAGCAAGAGGTGTTCCGACAGTGGTCCATTGTATAAGTGCCTCAAGGTAGCTGCCAGTGTCAGTCTTGCGCGCGCATACTCAGGGCACACCACAAGCACATGGTCTATAGTTACTATAACACCACACACTGAACAGTCCGGGGAGTCTGTCCGTCCAATGATGTGCAAGTATTTGCGCGTGAAAGCGACGCCTAATCGCAGTCTGTGTATCAGGCATGTATGAGGGCGTGGAATTCCACGCAGAATAGGAAATTGCATATCGGCATCCAGCCTTTTACGGCGGACGTGACGAGCGTCTGGGTGTGCCCAGTATGTTTTGGTCGCACTCCTCATTAATTTCGACAGGAGGTATGTGATGTGCGGTCTAGAGAACGGCACTACAGTTCGCAGGCCATTGCTGAGGGCGCGTTTTGCTTCAGCATCGGCCATCTCATTACCATTGAGCCCACAGTTCTAGGTTTCATTCTAGATCACAAGTCAACATCAACCTCTGCAGAGCTTGTGGTTATTCGGAAAGCGATTCGCCACATCTGCGGGGAAAGACCTCAAGAATGGTGCATTTTCACGGACTCAAAACCCGCGCTGCAAATTTTGGGATGCTACCTGCGCCACACCGCATATCAAGTTCTGGCACTACAGATCACCTAGCTACTTTCGTGCACTCAAGAAAAACACCACCGCATAGTGTTCCAATGGATCCCGGGCCTTGCTGAAGTTTGCGGTAAGTGTAAGGAATCTTTAATCAGGGGGAAACTGCCTGTGTTCAGCATTGTGAACGGTTACGTATACCTTCCATTTCTTCTGATGGTGATATTGCCACGTGTACTTGTTTATCTTTCACCGGTGACAGCTCTTCACCAGCTCACAAATATTAACCGTTATCGCACGCCGCAGGACGCGCCTGCATGTATCGGACGTTTCTCGAACGTTATCGATGCTTCTTTTCGTTGTCTGTATTCACCGACGCTTATGTTATTAGATTGTATGACCGACGCGAATTGTCTAGAACTTTCTTGAAGACACGCGGGCACCAGGGAATAACCTGGAACATTCGATGACCCATGTATAAAAGCCAACGCGTTTCGCCGCTGATCAGATTTCGACTATCACCGACTGTGTTCGCCGCTTTCGTTGTGCTTCGAGCGCAGCTTGCTTTTGTGGGCACAGGTTCGCCCAATAAAGAATAAGTTTTGTCATACTCAGTTTTACGACTGTTTACTTCAGCATCACTACTACGTGACATCTGGTGGAGGTGCTTTTATGTCCTTGCACCGCACTCCCCCATCCAGCCTTGAACCAAGCCCAAACCGTCCAGAAGACGTCGACGCCTACCCCGACCAGCGAGCTAGCCGTAGCTACCATGACAGCAGCTACCATGACAGCTACCATGACAGCCTCTGCGCCGACATCTGCAATCATAATGCACCAACCCAGGGAGCCGCCGACTTTCCGCGGTTCGCCATGTGAAGACCCCGAAAGCTGGCTGGAGTCATACGACCGGGTCGCTACGTTCAACAAGTGGGACTGCGACGACAAGCTGCGCCATGTTTACTTCTCGCTTGAAGGCGGCGCCAGAACCTGGTTCGAGAATAGGGAGCGTGCACTAACAACCTGGGTCCTCTTCCGAGCCGCACTCCTGGACACCTTTACGAGCGTCGTCCGCAAAGAAAGAGCTGCAGCTTTGCTGGAAAACCGTGTACAGCTCCCGAATGAGAGCATCGGTATGTACACTGAAGAAATGACTAGATTATTCCGGCACGCCGACACGCTATGCCAGAAGAGAAGAAAGTTCGCTTGCTCGTGCGGGGAGTTAAGCAGGAGCTATTCGCCGGACTGATGCGGAATCCACCAACGACAGTCCAAGACTTTCTCTCGGAGGCTACGACGATCGAGAAAGCACTGGACATGCGCAACCGGCAATACAATCGCCGTTCGACGCCACAATACGCCGAAGTCCAAGGACTCTCCGACGACCTACGAGACACCATCAAGGCGATAGTACGCGAAGAGCTGCAGAAGTTGCTACCGTCGTCGAAGCCTCAAGTTGCTTCCATCGCCGATATCGTGCGGGAGGAAATCCAGCAATCGTTCGGACTTCCCGAATTGCCGCAACCCCAGCCGGAAGCGATAACCTACGCCGCCGTCGCCCGTCGTGAAGGCCCCCCTCCGCGCTCGCGCCAGGGCCCCGTAACGCCGCAGTCCCGTCGCCCACCACCGCCGCCACCAGCACGCCCGCCCGTCGCCCAGCGCAGTTAGCAAAGGAAGACGGACATTTGGCGCGCCCCCGACCACCGCCCGCTCTGCTATCACTGCGGGGAAGCCGGCCTTGTCTACCGCCGATGCCCATACCGCGAGATGGGCCTACGAGCGTTCGCCGTCAACGCACCACGCCCACGGCTTGGCGAGCGACCACGTGACATCGCTGACTACCTCGCCGGAGCTCAGTGGCAACCACGACGACCCTCACGCTCGCCGTTACCAGGCCGCTACATCTCGTCCCATCGCCGTCAGTACACTGGTCCTACTCGGGGCCGATCTCAAAGCCCTTACCCGGGAAACTAAAAGCATAAACCAATGGAGGTGCGGTTGCTGTACGACGCAATGACGAAGATCCTCCGCCGCCACCGACGACGACGATTCGCGAATCATCACGACGAGATATCAGCACGCCGTCTCCCGACAACCTTGACAACACTTCGCTGCCGAAAGAAGACCTTCGTGACGTAGCACAGCAGCAGAGCAAGCCGACGCAGCCGTGATCCGACGCCACGAATTAACCGCAACTCCAGACGCCGGTCTACCGATCTAGACGTGCTAATCGATGGTCATAACGTCACCGCTCTCGTCGACACTGGCGCCGATTATTTCGTCTTCAGTGGCGCGTACGCCGCCAAGTTGAAGAAGGTGAAGACGTCCTGGCAAGGACCCGATATCCGGACAGCGGGAGGCGACCTAATAACGCCGGCTGGAATCTGCACAGCGCGAGTCACGGTCAACAACCGCACTTACTAGGCGAGCTTCGTAATCCTGCAGCACTGCTCCAGCGATGTCATCCTAGGCATGGACTTTCTAAACCAACACGGTGCAGTCATCGACTTACGGTCTAAATCGATAACGCTTTCAACGTACAACGCGATGCCACTGGATAGAAACATCAGTTACCATGCCTTGAATGTGCTAGAAGAACAAGTCACCGTTCCGCCTCGCTCCAGCGTAATGATTTCCGTCGGTGCCGAAGTGCCTGCAGATATGGAGGGCGTCATCGAGGGCGATCATCACATACTGCTCGATCGTGAAATTTGCGTCGCTATAGGCATAGCTGAGCTACGTGAAGGGAAAGCAAGAGTAATGCTCAAGAACTTCAGCGACGAATGCAAGCACATTAACAAAGGCACAACGGTCGCCTACATCGACGAAATAGTACAAGCCAGCAGTGCTTTTGCCTTCACGGATTCTAGTGCACCTGCAACGAAGACTGTAGTACTTGAACCAACTTTTGACGTCAATCAGAACCTTCCCTGGCATAAGAAAGAACAGCTAAAGGCTCTGCTTCTGCAATACAAGGACTGCTTCTCGTCGTCGTCAAAAGTTCGACAAACCCCGGTCACCGCATCATAACCGACGAATATGTCCGCCCACTACGTCAGAGCCCGTACCGTGTTTGGGCGCGCGAACGCGAGGCCATAAGGCAACAAGCCGACGAAATGCTACGCGACGACATCGTCCAGCCGTCCAAGAGTCCGTGGGCGTCCCCCGTGGTGTTAGTGAAGAAGAAGGATGGAACCCTACGTTTCTGCGTCGATTATCGTCGCCTCAACAAGATCACGAAGGAGGACGTATACCCTCTCCCACGGATTGACGACGCCTTGGATCGACGCTACAACGCAAAGTATTTTTCGTCGATCGACCTCAAAACCGGCTACAGGCAAATCGAAGTCGACGAGAGAGACCGGGAGAAGACTGCCTTTGTAACACCAGACGGACTGTTCGAGTTCAAGGTCATGCTGTTTGGTCTCTGCTCGGCACCTGCGACTTTCCAACGGGTCATGGATACAGTACTGGCAGGCTTGAAGTGGCAGACTTGCCTCGTCTATTTGGACGACGTCATTGTGTTTGCCTCAAGCTTCGAGGAACACCTCCGCCGCCTTGATACAGTTCTTCAAGCTATCAAGACCTCCGGACTCACGTTGAAGCCAGAAAAGTGCCGCTTCGCATACGAGGAGCTCTTGTTTTTGGGCCATGTCATCAACAAGGCTGGAGTGTGCCCTGACCCACAGAAAACGGCGGCCATCACTGACTTTCCTCCGCCCGCCGACAAGAAGGCAGTGCGTAGATTTCTTGGCCTGTGCGCCTATTACAGGCGCTTCATCAAGGATTTTTCATGGATCGCCGAGCCACTGACGTACCTCACGAAGGCCGACGTCGAGTTCAAGTGGGAGACGCCGCAAATCGAATCATTTGAAGAACTGAAGCGACGCCTGCAATCGCCTCCCATTCTTGCGCATTTCGACGAAAACGCCGATACCGAAGTCCACACCAACGCAAGCAGCGTAGGACTCAGCGCCGTGCTTGTGCAGAGGACTGACGGACTAGAAAGGGTTGTAAGTTACGCTAGCCGGTCGCTATCGAAGGCGGAATCAAATTATTCCACAACAGAAAAGGAGTGCCTCGCCATCATCTGGGCTACATCAAAGTTTCGCCCCTACCTCTATGGCAGGCCCTTAAAAGTTGTGAGCGACCACCACGCCTTGTGTTGGCTAGCTAACTTGAAGGATCCCTCAGGTCGCCTCGCACGATGGAGTCTGAGACTTCAAGCATTCGACATCACCGTCGTCTACAAATCCAGCCGAAAGCACTCTGACGCCGACTGCTTGTCTCGCGCCCCCATCGAACCGCCGCCACAGGACGACCAGGATGACGACACTTTCTTGGGACCCATCAGTGCCGACGAATTCTCTGAACAACAGCCAGCCGACCCGGAACTAAGGAACCTTGTAGACTACCTGGAAGGCAAGACCGTCACTGTGCCGAAGGTGTTCAGGCGAGGATTGGCGTCGTTTTTCTTGCAAAACGACATCTCCTAAAGAAGCACTTTTCGCCTCTCCGAGCCAACTACCTCCTCGTGGTACCCTCAGCATTGCGTCCAGAGGTTCTGCAAGCTCTCCATGACGACCCAACGGCTGGACACCTCGGTTTTTCCTGCATGTTCGCGCGGATACAAGAAAAATACTACTGGCCTCGCCTCTCTGCCGACGTCGCCCATTACGTAAGGACATGCCGAGACTGTCAGCGACGCAAAACACCGCCGACAAGGCCAGCCGGACTTCTACACCCGATCGAACCATCTCGCCGACCATTCCAGCAGATCGGGATGGACTTACTTGGGCCTTTTCCGACGTCGACGTCCGGGAATAAATGGATCGTCGTAGCTACGGACTACCTCACCCGCTACGCCGAAACAAAAGCCTTGCCCAAAGGCAGTGCCGCCGAGGTAGCCCGATTCTTCGTTGAGAATATTCTCCTGCGTCACGGTGCTCCAGAAATCCTCATCACCGACAGAGGCACGGCCTTTACGGAAGAACTAACTCAAGCCATCCTACGATACAGCCAGACAAGCCATCGCCGGACCACCGCCTACCACCCCCAGACGAATGGCCTCACCGAGCGCCTAAGTAACACCATCGCCGCCATGCTGGCAATGTACGTCGACGTCGAACACAAGACGTGGGATGCCATCCTTCCGTACGTGACCTTCGCATACAACACGGCCGTGCAAGAAACGACGCACATGGCGCCGTTCAACCTGGCCTACGGAAGGAACCCGGCAACGACGCTTGACGCCATGCTACCGGACCTCACCGATGAAGAAAATCTCGACGTTGCCACCTATTTGCAGCGTGCCGAAGAAGGTCGACAGCTCGCCCGCCTGCGCATCAAGAACCAGCAGAGGACCGACAGCCGACACTACAATCTTCGACGACGCTACGTCGAGTACCAGCCCGGCGACCGTGTTTGGGTCTGGACTCCGATACGCCGGCTAGGACTTAACTGTTACGACGCTATTAAGGACCCTACAAGATTATCCGACGGATTGGCGCACTGGACTATGAGGTCGTGCCAGACGGCATTTCGCAGTCACAGCGGCGCCGCGCACGACCCGAAGTCATCCACGTGGTGCGTCTTAAGCCTTTCTACGCCCGCTGACGAACTTAGGTACTTCGTTGCTTTGTTATTTTTATTGTCTTTATTACATGTGGTTTATCTTTTCGGATTCGTGTTCGTTAGTAGCATCGGGACGATGTTTTTTTAAGGGGAGGGTATTGCCACGTGTACTTGTTTATCTTTCACCGGTGACAGCTCTTCACCAGCTCACAAATGTTAACCGTTATCGCACGGCGCAGGACGCGCCTGCATGTATCGGAAGTTTCTCGAACGTTATCAATACTTCTTTTCGTTGTCGGTATTCACCGACGCTTATGTTATCAGATTGTATGACCGACGCGAATTGTCTAGAACTTTCTGGAAGACACATTCGATGACTCATGCGTAAAAGCCAACGCGTTTCGCCGCTGATCAGATTTCGACGATCGCCGACTGTGTTCGCCGCTTTCGTTGTGCTTCGAGCACAGCTTGCTTTTGTGGGCACAGGTTCGCCCAATAAAGAATAAGTTTTGTCATACACAGTTTTACGACTGTTTACTTCAGCATCACTACTACGTGACAATGTGCTTCGCTTATCATCCATCTGCACAGACAGGAAGAGCCGTCGAGTTTCTTTTTCCCCACCAACACTCTAAACGTCTCTTGATTGTCTCGACCACTGACCGGTTGATACTTCCGTCTACTTTAAACCCAAGCTCTACTGGAAGGTGCACGTTACTTACCTACGGGTCTTAATCGGTGTATCCCTTCGCATTCTATTAGGATGGGCTGAGTAGTGTCAGGAGTTTTGCTACACATGCCTCTAGTTGCTAATATTTGCTTCGGTATCTCTTTGTTCTTAGGCAACGAGTTCCAGCCTCAAATGCCAAGGCACTTCGATTCGTGTTCTACTCGGCGCCACGCGAGCGGTTAATAGACGCGGAATGCATTCGACAGCATATCCGAGAAGCACCGCCACTGTTGTGGCATCCGAATATCGACGGTCATGCGCGGCTCGCACGTGGAAGGTTAAGTTTCTAGAGACGGGCAGTGTGCTTGGCTGCAAAATCGAGGAAGCGAAACGGAACCGCTGTCATGCTCCTCTGAATTGGTTTTAATGCAAAGGGAATAAAGTATGCGTGCTGTGCTAATGAACCGAATAACTTAGACAATCACCATAAATTGGTTCTGCCCAAATATTTTGTTATTTCTTGCAGGCAATAGACATAGAAGTAGAAGATTTACGCTAGCCTTGTAACGTAGTATTCACCTGACTTGAGGCCGTATTTTGTGACCATTGCTACTGCTCTAGCAGCCCCCTCGCATTGTCCATACCGGTACCAGAAGCAAGCTTTGTAAGTGCGAACAGTAATAAAATAAAGGCACGTATTTTTTTTTTGTCGTACTGCTGCATAGGATGGTATCCTGGCTGAGTACTGGAGAAAGTACACAATCAGGTAATATTTAATAAACGCCCGAGAAAGAGAGAGGAACAAATAACTTTTTTTTGCAGTCGTCAAAAATGATCGGAGAGAAGGCTTCAGCCTCAACCCCCCTTCATCCCCCTAAACGGCGGCCGGAAACGCCCAAAATATTTTTGAACTTACCTCTGAACAAGTGGTTGGTCAAGCAAGCTCGCTAGCCGTCACACCGCACCAAGGATCAGTCAAACTTTTTTGTTAGCTGTATGGCGCGACTTATTTATGTGTAACTGGCTGACAGCAAAGCATAATCTACGCTTCTCATTTGTCACGGTTATCCCTCCACAGCATGGCTCTTGCTTAGTTATTTTGTATAAAAGAATTTGCGATATGGCGCTGTACGGTCGGAATCACTCTTGTCTAAAATAGTGGAGTGGCCGGATGAAGGAGCCGCCAGCGTCCACCCCTGCTGCCTCGCGGTAGCTGCAATGTTCTACTAACTTTGTCCTATAGCACATGGACGTAGCACGTGGCATGAGCATGAGTGATCTCATTTTGGCAGCGGTCAGAGCTTTTCTTTTGCGATAACTTGCAGCAAAATTGTGAAATTGAACTATCTAGGGGGAGGAATAAATTTAATACAAAAGTGGACCAACGGTAGAATCGTCTGAGGTGGACATCATCCCTAGTTCAGGATGACATGGCCCTGAGCCTATAGGTTGGTCCAGTTTACCGATTTATGTCGGCCATCAGGGTTCGGCCTTGTCAGCTGCGCATCCCACTGCTCGACAGTGAGAAGAATGATACAGAACAGACTCTATTGAGTGTCAAAAATACGAGTGTCAGCTATTGATGACTAGTCATTCTCAATAACTTCCTTGATTGCGTTCAAATTTTGCAGATTGGTGACATTTTGTAGTGAGTTTTGTTAAGTATCACGATTGCGGCGATTGCTTGCAAGTTTAGTTCATAATAAATTTGGAGTGCGATGGCACTGGTAACATGTCAGTTCCGCTGCAGTGGAACGGTTGCTCCATCTGACATGGCTTCAGTGAACCCCGCGTTTTCGCCGTTGCTGTGACAGAAAGCACATATTTTCGTTGGAGCGGAGGCAAGAATTTTTTCATTGCCTTCGACGTAGAAGACGCCAACTTCGAATTTAATATAGACGAATCCTCTAAGGACTGTTCACAAACAGTCTACTAAACTAAACTGAATACTGAAATGTTACCTCTTATCTGTGGCCCTTAGACGGTGATGCCGGCGTCGTAGGCTGAACTCCGTACACGTATTGCAGCAATGGCGCAGCACAGTCAATCGTCATGCATAGCATGTGGTGTATAGCACGTCGTTGTGACTCATCGCGGCCATGATATTACGGCGAAGTGAGCTAGCACAGTAGTTAGAAAGCTGGAAAAAGTAAGAAGCTCGAATCATATGCGTGATAGAGGCATACCGGCAGCATCGATTGTTCATGAGGAGGACAATAACCGTTGACGTAGTAGTGAATATTCGCTTTATTGGTTTCCAAGTCAGCAATGCGCATGTACAAGCATCTTCTCTCTCTTAGACGGAACATTGAAGACGCATTGTCCTTTAGAATAGGGGGCGTTGCTCTGAGCAATTACTCTATTGCCGCGTCGACACTGATTCCTCGTACAACTGCTGGAAGCAAACAACGGCTATCTGCTGTAGCCGTGATTCAGTGCTGAGGATGCATTACAACAGATTAGCTTCTCATAGAGCGCTCAGTTTAGCGATAGCAACAGGGCACATTAGGTTGGAGTGGCAAATTTGGGCGCGAATAAGCTTATTAATTCATGCATGATAGATATGCACATGATTAAATAAGGTGGGCATCCCAGAACTGAAGTACCAGTTGAGAGAGGAATGATGGAGTTAAGTCATACGGTACCTGTTACTCAGCAAACCGCTGACACTTACAATATAAAATCATAATTACAACGTGTGCACACGTAAGACACAAGAACTTGTAGAGCAAGTACTAGCTTGCCTATCGGTGAAACATACTTGTGTACAAGGTAGGGAAAATGAGAGGACAAATAAGTTTTTTTTTCTTAACAAGCCGCAAGCTTGAGACGAAATCATACGGGCACAAACCGACGAAAGCTTTTGTCTGTACAACCGGTATACGTATACGTATATATATATATATATATATATATATATATATACCAGTCTTTCTGGAAAGAAGGTTGGGCAGCATGTGGCACCCCTGTTACACTTGAAGGCGAAAGCCTGCTGCACACGTGGTAGTGCATTTCGTTATACGATCTGAGGAGTCAGTCTTCTTTCAAGGCATAACGAGCCGCAGTGTAAAGTATAAACGTATAGCGCTGTAGGTCGACCTGCTCAACGACACATGCATTACCTAATGCACTACCAAAAGGGTCTTTCGTTCTTTCTTTCGCTCTCTTCTTTCCGTGCTTCTTTCTTTCGTTATTTCTGTCATTGCCCTTTCGTTCGTTATTTCTATCGTTCCTTCTGTCTTTCTTTCCTTCGTACTTTCTTTCTTTCGTTTCTTCATATTTAGCCATTGCATCTTTGCTTGCTTACGGGGGTATGAGCCATTCCTGACGAAGGTATTTTTTTAATCACTTTGTTCAATATTTCTCCTTTCATTCGCTCCTTCTTTCGTTCTTTATTGTGATATTTCCTTCGATCCTTCCTTGTTTCTTTCCTGCGTTCTTTTTTTCATTCATTTCTTCATTCATAGTCAGCGCAAATTCGTGCAAGATTGCAGCGAACTGTTCCTTTAGCATCTCAGTACCTGCAGACCAAGGACTGCAACTGGCCCCAGATAACTGAGCTGTGATAGCGTTCGCGCGGAATCTAATGTGTTGGTATCCGTTTATTATCAGTGGCAACGACATCCCATAGGTGACCCACCACAGATACGCATTTTCATTGACCGCGGTGTTTCACGGTCGAAACATGTGGCAATGTTAAATAAAAATTAACTGGACTTGCTCAAGTTTTTCTCTTTTAGACCGGTGTGGTGTGGGGTCCATCTGAGCATTCGGCTACTCCGGCTGTACCAGGCTCTCTACGTCCGCTACATTGGGTTAGCCTGCCATTGTTATCAACTATGAGACCGTCATGTTTGCGTACGCTGGAAAGTACCCAGGTACAGATGCTGAGAACATGTCTAGGGGTTCCACGTTGCACCTCAACTAATGGCACAATTGAGGAAGATCGCGTCACCCCTTTACTTGTCTATCTACAATGCGAGCCTCTTCGAGTAATCCTGTGGCTCATGTTCCGTCACCGACGCCATCCCTTATCGACACTTCCCGTCATACGGCCGGACTCCTCTTTTTCAAGAGCCATTAAACACCAAGTATCCGCCATACCATCATATTTTACCCCTGCTGACCTTCCACGCATGCCCCCATGGGTAATGTCTGCAATAAGGGTACGTCTCTCCATTCCCGGATTTTCTAAAAAAATCGCGAATACCTACCGTGGGCCTCAGGCATCTAACACTTGAATATAGAATGTCGAAAGAATATGGATCCTCGGTGAATGTGTATACAGACTGATTGGTCTCGTCGTATGCGTCTGGTGCGGCATTCGTTGTGCCTGCGCATCAAGTAATTCGATGGTTTCGTCTGCGGCACAACACGACACCAACATTTACAGAACTAGTGGCAATCAGAGAGGCTGTTCACTACATTTCGCGACAGCCTCCTCAAGTATGGACAGTCTCCAGTGATGCAAAAGTGGCTCTACATCTACTTAGAGTTGTTGTGAACGAAAGCTCTTACAGAGTTTTGGCTCTTCAAACTGCCGAGCTATACACTGTACCGGAAGAGAACGGCCACCACATTACATTTCAATGGATTCCGAGTCAATGTGCTGTACACGGCAACGAACTGGCCAATGTAGAAACCAAAAAAGCAGTCAAAGAACCAGTGTCACTGCTTGCAATTCCCTTTTCAAGAGCAGACGCCAACTGCCTGCTCTCAAATGTCATCCGACAAGCAACAGAAATGCATTGGGACCATTAGGATAATCACCACAGACTACTGCAAAGGTTGGACTATACCATGAAATTTAGGCTACCACCAAAAATTCAACGCAGCTGTGACACTCTTCTGCACAGACCTACGCTGGGGGTGGCGTTTACGCGCGGGTGCGTGCACCTCATGCGACGCACCGAGTCTTCAGACTGTGAGTTGTGCAATGTGAACGATACCATAGGTCATGTGCCCTCAGTACATGGAAGAGTGTCAAAAGTTCAACAGTGCCCTTCCGTGCCTCGACAGCCCACCGTTGTCGGAGGACGTTATTTTAGGCCCTTGGCCAGACGTTCAATCGAATTTCAAGGCTACCCAGGCATTACTGGACTTTTTAAGAAATACGGCCCTGGACTGGAAGCTCTTAGTAGCTCAAATTGATTGCTAAATGTTTTAGATCCTCCTCCTCTCGTCATCGTCACCCATCATGCGCCTGTTCCTTCCCACTTTTTTTCCCTTTTCCCCTTCCCACAACGCAGAGGAGCTGGCTAGAGGAATGTACCTTTGGCCGACCCCTATGCATTTCTTATCATTAAACTTTTCTCTCTGCTTACGGGGGTATAATCCATTCCTGATGATTATATTGGAGTTTAAGGCTTTCGCCTTAAACTAAAATTAATTGTGCGTTGAAGCCCAGACAGCACAGTACCAAAGCAACCTGAAAAGAAAGCTTTACATGGCTCTTCGCGCCATCTCACGGTTGTTTGCGTATGGCTCGGATTATCTGACTGCCCATTCGTCCGGTAAACATATTTTGCATATCAACGGTCATTTTATTTCGCTCTCCATTTCCTATAGAGTGACTTTTTCCGTCAACTTTGCATACATTGATGGATGTAAATTTGTAGACAAAATAGAACTTCCAGAGAAATCTTTGTACCACAAAATAGCGTTTATTATGTGCCGCTGATAAATAGATCGCCGGCCTGGTTTCAATCTCTGACGGAGGCGTTTTCGTTTGCCATATCTTACTGGCATCTTAACTACTTCACTGCCTGAGTTTCGAAACGGTAAATTAAATATTTACCAAGCATAAAACGCTGTTGCAGCAAATTTCTGGGGTTTGATTACCATATATGTAAAGGAACACGTGGTAGGATATCCGCTTACATTCAGGATGGAAAAAAATAAGCACTTTATGTTAATTCACGGCATTGAGGCTGTTTATAAATTAGAACCACATGTAGTACGGTGGCGGAGATTACTCAGCCCACGTGCTCGCCGGGGTAACGTCCTTATACAGAATTCTGGCAGCCATATCGGCAAAATATCAGTGCCATGCCAATGTTTTCATAATGTAGCAGAAGTATACTCAACGGAAACGTGGGCCGGAAACTCGGCGGGACGAAGCACTGAACGCGCGATCCAAAACAGTGCCAACAGCGGCTGCCCATCTGACATACGATAACACACCGAAAGGTGAATGAACCGCAAATATGATGCGCCAAGATTTAAAAATATGCAAAGCCACGTAGCTGGACAGAACAGAATGTTGTTTGCCGTCGCTTGGAGATACCCAGATCATTTGTTTTGCATTCAACCTAATTATTTCATTATTCTTAACTAATTGATGAACTTTTCAAATAATATAGTTAGATGAAAAGTGTTAAAGAGAACATTGTGGAGCAACGTCAAAACTCCCGATACAGCTTTCCGTTGCTCAATACATGCTACATAAACGTGTTCTTCCGAGCGTGGACGAAACCAGCGAATACACGCAAAGTGCCTCAAGCGGCCAGTCATGCGGCAATGTACCTAATATTGTTTGCAGGGACGTCCGATATATTGTCCGTTTGTTGGTATCACTTGCCGAAACATGTTTCAAGGACGTACAACCTGGCGCCACATTTGCATACATCGTGGCATTTTACTACGAACATGGCAACCCGTCGGGCTCATTCATTATTGGCAAGATGTTTATATGAATCTTGAGTCATACCCGACACTTCCATCACCTGAAACGCATTACATAAGACGAAAATTTCCCTCTCAGGCTGGTATAATTTTTAATTTATTAACGAGGTTATGAGAAAAAATTCCTGCTGGCTGATTAAAGTATGGAGTTTGCTCACAACTAAATTATTGCTTAGGGACTGAAAGCTTCGTCTAAATGCTCGCGTCCAGTGGAGATATTGTCTAAAACACAGCTTCAATGAGAAAGTGTTATGAAAGTTTACATTGGAGGGGTTCTGCTTTTATTTTGCCTTCCTCACGTTTTGGTCTGCGAAAATATAGCGACGGAAAACATTTCTGGTGCACGCTGACTGCGATGAGCAAGCAGAATCTAGACAACTAAGGTGCTAGATTTCATTTAATTACAACCACATGAAGTCAAAAGACAATATTAGCCTAATTGACTGTTCTTTGTAAGTGAAATGCTGAATTAATAAGGAAAAGGAAAACAAAAGTAGGCGGAAACACAACTAGTCCGAGGTGGTAGAAGAGCTCAGGTCTTCCACATTAGGCGTGCGACGCTGTACGTGTACATCAAGCTGCTGCGTTAGCCACCCTCCAGTCTGCTTTCTCTGGCACTTGTATATGTGTACCGAATATGGCCTTTTCAGTGTTAGCCAGCGTCACTCACAACCCTGACAGCAGATATGGAACATCAGTTGAACCGCAGGCATGTAGCAGGGAGCAGGTATTTGGCAATGAATTCTGTTATTGACCTTGATGAATTAAACAATTTCAAAGAGCAGCCTTTCACCGAGGAGCCTGCTGATTGTTGCATGTCACGTCATTCATGCGTGCTTATGCGTTTGAACGTCCCGTACGTTAACTTATAACGCTAGCATTCCGTTAGTCCATTGGTGACCTATTTTACATAGATAAATGAACTGCGCTTCTGATTACCGTTATAGAATGGTTATCGAGACCCTCGCTTTGGAAGTACGAGGAGAATGGAAACAGAGGTGCTTGGTTTTTAATTGTTATGACAATAAAACCCAACAGGCATTGAAGCCAAGGAAAGCACATGGGTAATTAGCTGTGGTTGAAGTTGGAATGCCTTGATTCCATTATGTGTAGCATATGAGGGTTTAATAGCCATTTACGGCTCTCCTATGTGCACGTGTTACGTGACGCCGTTGACAAAAAAAAATTGCGACATCCGCCCGTCACGGCCCTGATTGGCGCATGCCAAACACTCACAAGTTGCGATATAGTGTACATAAATGCCCAGGATTGCGGATGAATTGATGGCCGTCCCCGTGGCACAATTAATAGAAATAGTGGTGCAATGCACGCGTAATGCGGAGATTATGGGGTCTTCTCCCAACAGCGACGAATTATCTTTGCGTCCACTTCAATTTGTCTTTTTACTCATTATTTTCTACATTTCAACTTCAACCTCAACTAATTAGCCCAAATGCTTTCCTTGGCGCCACTGCATGTTGGCTTTAATAGTTTATCTATCGCTATAAATTTGATGGGTCTGACAAAATTAGGTGTACGAGAATAAAATTACTATTTATTTTTTCTTTGAAGCAACTGACAGGCATTATGATATGGCAAAATATTGTGCGAGAATATTGCGGGACTACGCTGCACCACTCTCAGCGTAAATTTTTTTTCGACGAATGTTACATAGTTGAGAAATCTGTTTGTAACATATTGGTAATTTCTGCCATGCTTTCCCCCAAACCGTGCTGAGATCTAAGTAGCCCTAAAAGGACGAGAACGCACATAAGAGCTATACTTTTCGTTAAAGTTTGTGCCCGTATCTGTCTTTGTCTCTTTAGCGCTGATTATGATCTGAGTATGACAGACCAAATTGCACGGATTACTGCCACGTCCACCAGCCGAGCGTGAGGGCAGCGGCACTAGAGATGGGTTGCTCAGGAGCGAGCCGGATCTTTTGAGCCGCTCTTTTTAAAGAGCGAGCGAGCCGTGGTTCAGTAAAAATGAGCGGCAGTTCTTTTGGAGAAAGGGAGCCGGCTCTCTCTCCGAAAGAACCGCCGCTCACTTGAACCATGACTCACTCGTTATTCAAAATGAGCGGCTCAAAAGACAGCCAAAGGAGAGGGGGTGGAGGCGACTCTTGCGAGGAAGGGCTGGAGGGCAGTTGCTTACTCGCACTGCTAATAGATGGCGCGGAAGTTGCACCCAGCAGAAGAGACGGAACGGTTCGCCACGGCTCACAGAAGGAGAGAGAGCCGGCTTCCTCTCTCTGAAAGAACCGCCGCTCAATTAATGAACCACCGCTCCCTCGCTCTTCAAAAGAGCGGCTCAAAGGAGCCGGCTCGCTCCTG
The DNA here is from genome assembly GCF_013339745.2 of Dermacentor silvarum. NCBI lineage: Eukaryota > Metazoa > Arthropoda > Arachnida > Ixodida > Ixodidae > Dermacentor > Dermacentor silvarum. The sequence continues at coordinate 125,832,089 of NC_051163.1, read as the reverse complement.
AGCGCTCTCTAGGAACCGTTCCTAGAGAGCGCTCAGGAGCGAGCCGGCTCTTTTCATTAGAACTAAAAACTCATGCTTTTAAAATAGGTAAACATAATCTCTAAACATAGCGAAAATACCAATATCAAGGTTATTCAATTATGGATGTGTCATTTCTTTCTTTTTTCAAAGCCAAAAAACTATAAAATATGCATAACACAGGTGACACATTTCAGTGAACCGGTGAGCCGTTCAAATGAACCGGTTCATTTCAGTGAGCTGAGCCGTTCCGAGCCGCTCACTGAAGTGAGCCGTTTTGCCCATCTCTAAGCGGCACACCCGCTGCGGTGGCTCAGTTAGCTAAGGCGTTGCGCTGCTGAGCACGAAATGCGACCGCGGCGACCGCATTTCGCTGGAGGCGAAATGCAATAACGCCCGTGCGCTTCCGTTGTAATGCACGTTAAAGAACCCCGGGTGGTCAAAATTATTCCGGAGCCCTCTACTACGGTGTGCCTCATAATCAGAACTGGTTTTGGCAAGCAAAACCTCAGAAAGAAGAAGAGGGCAGTGTCACACTGATTGGGGTTGTTCTGTTGGAGAACATGGTGCTTGGTGTTTGGCGAAAAGCATATTTCTTGTATAATAAGAAAAACAAATGCATGACTAGCTGAGGCTAAAAATCGCCAGCCCTTCCCCTGTCGAAAAAATGGGGGCAAGCGCAGCTTGTCTTGTGTGTATCTGACCTTCGTGGTGATTTTTTTTTTCTTTCTCTCTATCTACCTTCTCTCTCTTTTTCTCTCTCTTTATTTCTTTGTCTCCCTCTATTTTTCTCTTTCTTTCTCTTTTTCTTTATTGTCCCTGGTATGCGCCATTGAGCTTGGACCCTTTCTGCACTGTCGCCAGGATCGGTCCAGTTTTCAGCGTGACACCACCACCACCAGCACCGACAATTGTGAGCCTATAAAGCTTCGCTTTAAAGAAAATTCGGTAGAGACACGTACCGCCGTTTTCAAGAACGCAACTTAAGTTCAAGCCCATGCTTAACTTCATCTGAGTGACGCCTGACGTGAACGTGCCCAGGACGCTCATTGCGTTTCCTCCGACGCGTTCACGACAGGTGTAATTTAAATCAAGTCAAGCATGGGTTTCAACTTAAGTTGCGTTCTTGAATACGGGCCTTAAGCAGTAGACTGCTTACGTGGGGAATGCGAAAGCATTATAGTCCATTTGGTGGCATGTTCATTTTTAATCTCCTCATTATTTCTTTTTATTTAGGCGATGTGTGCTCGTCTCGCACCCTCGTGGCCAGGGCTCCATTCCCACACAGACCGAAATTTACTAAATTTTCTTTTTAAGGCCATTGATTATTTCTGTTTACGGAAACCTCCCTGCGAAATTCAACGTCACTCCGAGCATTTATGACGTGTTTTTACTCTTTGCGCCGTCGACGATCTCTCGGTGGCGATGCCGACGACGCCGGATGTTCGCGTAATGAGGCATGTAATGCTTTTCGCAATAAATGTTACAAAGAGAGAGCTTAAGCGTATTTTTATAGGCTTCAGGAGCACAACGCTAAAGAAAAATATGCCGTGGTTGAACGCGGATAAACCACGTTTCTCGAACGATAGCGCGGTTTTGCTTGCTTTGGGAAAGGACACAAACGCTGCTTGGCACCGTCAGCAACTGCCGCATCAACAATTGCACCGCAAGGCAACAAACAGACGCTTCTCGACGCGGCAGCAGCAGCGATCGAATCGACCTTCATACAGCGTCTCGCTTCAACGCGAACTAAGTGTCGAAAGCACAGCGCATACGAAGCTAGCAGCACTTTGCACACATCGCAAATCGCTTTGAAGATACGGGCGCCCACGGGGCGCACACAGTGGCAGGCTAAGTCCTAGGTTGACCTTGCTTGAGCTTGAAGGTCAGATTTATGGAACCAGGCGTTTTCTGGGTTTGTATCTGAAGTAGTAGAGCTATCGCTCTAAAAGTCCCACGAGCCTCCACATAAAGTTCATTTACATCGATCGATAATAGAACCAGAATATAATACGGGAAGAGTTAGGATATTTGCATATTGCATTGCCGAAAACTAACAAATGACAACACGCGGCGTTCCTGTTCTTTCTTGTTTGTGTCTTCCCAATGTGTAACAGACGGAGGCAAAAGGCTACCTTTAGCATTTCACAGCTATTGGTAATATAATTATGATGCAAGGTTTATGCAATATAATATTTGGAAAGGACGCACAATTGCATTTAAAGCAATAAGCTAGCGTCGTTGTGGCCCTAAGCTTACCATGAGAGCGTTAGAGTGCAAAAGTGCATGAATGGGTTTTACCAAGGAACGAGCAATCCTGCAGCTGCGCGAAGTGCGGTCAGTTTATCAGGACTGCGTAATAAAGGTCTTTACAGAATTTTATCACGCTGCTTATTATAACACCTAGGATACTCTGCTCAGTTTTTATTGTGTCGGGATTGTGCATTTTGCACTACGATGGAGTTTCGGGTCGGCATTACTTTCAATCTCACTTTATGCAGCTGTTCAGGGTAACCTACATGACACCGGATAAGACTCATTGCAACAGCAAAGCTCACAACCCTGCTGGCTTGCAACCAGCTGTGACATACACATGACTCGCCTAAACGGAGAAGCATCTGCTGAAGTTAATACAGCGTCAGCAGCAGGAAACAGTGTATATAGGTACACGTGGTCCAACCTAAACCTTTTTGGCAGGCTATGGAAGCGATTACGCGCTTTAGGCGAAATATTTATGGCGTTAACTGGCTCATACGCTAGGAAACCAGCTTTTTGACACCGGTAGAATCGAAAGAATTTCAAAGCCAGAGCAGCCTTTTCTAATGTAATGTTTTACTCTTGGTCGCATTTAAACAGGATACTCAGAAACTGTAGTGATCGAACGAAAGCAGTGTCTAAGGAGCATATAAAAAACAAAAAACAAACAAGTAATCTTAATAGCTGTGGGAAAACACAGCACTGCTAGGTTATGCCACAATATTGACTACATGCAAGGAATCTGCCCGGTTATTTTTATTTTCACTAGTAATTATCGAAAAGGTCAGCATCGATAATGTCTTTTATTGGCTGGCTGGCTAAACGCAACGGTGAAAACGACTTCCATATTTATTCAATCTACACAAGTTTAGTTCCAGCTCGATACCTAATGCACTGAACACACGAAAGGAAATTTGGTACCCTCTGCTGAAACAACATATTAAAAGTAGAAGAATAAGTTGTATAGCATCAGCCGACTTTGTAGCTTCCGTGATCAGTCTGTGGCCGGAGGAGACGTGCCCATTGGTCATGTGGTATGTCGAATAGGTCGGTTCTGGTGAGAACAGTGAACCACAGAACAGCGGTGGGATAGTAGCCACCTGGTAATCCGTAGTAAAAAGACTTGTCTCCCGCCGCGATGAAGTTAGGGCGACCTTGACGCGACATGTTTTCTGCGAGCTCTTCCACAAACCAAACGCCCTTATGAATTTGTCACTGCGTCAAGCGCGCGAGAAAGAGAATAAACTTTATTAGAATATCATAGAGGCCAGTTGTGCCTCGACGGTGGAGCCCTTAGTCCGGGGCCCCATAGGCAGCAGCCACCGCCTATGGCACGGTCGACCAGCCATTGCTGCTCAGTCGCCGTCGCGTCGGTCAGCCACTCCCCACAGGAGGTGAGGGTGGGATTTGGAACGCGAGGGACGTTGGGAATGTCTTGGCAAAGCCAGACCATATGCAGTAGAGTGGGGCGGTCGCCGCAGTGCGGGCATTGAGCTGGACCACGCGAGGGGTAGAGGTAGGAATAGGAAAGGGGCGTCGGGAAAACATTTGTCTGTAGTTGTCACCAACAGACAGCCTGTCGGCGAGTGAGAGAAGTATGAGGTGGGGAGTACTGTTGCCGAGTTAGGCGTATCTCAGCAAGTTGGGATACGTACGAGAAAGGTTGCGGTCGGATTATAACAGAGCGATCCCCAGCGGCTCGGTATGAGAGTGCTCGGGCTAGCGCATGAGCGCGCTCGTTACCGGGGATCGCTGCGTGCCCAGGCACCCGGACCAACCGAAAAGTATGCGAGGTGGATGATAGGAAGGACTCTAGTATGGACGTAGGTAGTAGGATGTAAAGTGTTGAAAAGAAAACGCCGACAAGCTGCCTGGCAGTCTGTGAGAATATGATTGGGGGTAGAAGGAGGGAGACAAGAATTGGAAAGGATTGCCCTAGCAATCGCACGTTCTTCCAGGAGGGAGACATTGGTTAATGTACGTTCCGAGGCTGCGAATACGGTCATGAGCTCATGTGCAAAGTCCACTACGACCGTGACTGTGCCGCGTTCATCCGCTGAGCTGGCGTCAGTGAAGAGCACACGAAGAGCGCTGCAGCCCACACTGGTTATTCGCGCCGCAAGTAACGCGACCGATGATCTCGGCGGGCAGTATGGCGAGTAGGGAGCATACGGCGGAGAATAGGAGATACCGTGAGCTTGGCACGCGCTGCTGGGGAAAGGCCCGTCGATGCAAAGACACTAGGGCTAGGGTGGGTAACCAAGTGGACTAAGAAGATTCCGCCCATGTGGTATAGAACTCAAGCGCGTCAGCTGGACGGCCTGGTGGGCTTCTATAAGTTCCTCTAAAGTGTTAGTCACCCCAAGTCGCTCCAGGTGAAAGGTAGCTGCGTGCACAGGAAGGCCAAGTACAAGTTTCTGCGCTTTCCGTAGTAGGGTTGACATACGTGCGCGCTCAGTGCGAGTTAAGATTGTGATAAGGTAGGTGGTATAGTAGGCACGAGTGTATCAAGGCCTGTTCAATGTGTAAGGCATCAGCCTCTTTGCAGCCATGTCGGCGGTTAGACACGCGCCGAACCATATGCATGATTTGGTTACATTGAGTGGTAAGTTGTCGAAGGGTATGTGTTGCTTTGGCGTTGGCTTGTAAAGTGAAACAAAGCACCTTTATGAACGATTTGCGTGGAACGTGTTTCGCACCTAATGTGGTGTCTTTCTGTCCACAAGCGTGTTTTCTGACGACGAGTAGCTCTGATTTGGCATGGGAACATGTGAGACCTCCACGCCTGACGTATTGCTCGATGGTGGAAGCTGCTTCCTGCAACTGGGTTTTAATGTGTCCCCGGGGGAACCTGTCTTAACCTTACAGTGATATCGTCTGCGTAAAGAGCATGACGAACATCCGAGATCTGATCGAGGAGGGGAGGGAGACCTCGCATAGCAAAGTGGAATAGGAGTGGCGATAGCACGAAGTCTTGCGGAGTGCCGCGGGTTGAGACAGGTACAGTAGGGCAGCGGAGATCACCGATGACAAAGCTGGCAGATCGGTCACGAAGCAAGTTTCGGACATAGTTATACACCTTCGCGCATCATCCAGTAGCTGCTAACTGTTCAAGAATCAAATCGTGGGAGAGGTTATCGAGCGCCGCCTTGAGGTCTATGGCTAACACGGCGCAGTATTGTGCAGAACTTGGTAAGTCTATGACATCGTGTTTCAGGTGGAGCATTATGTCCTGTGCATATATACTACCACGATAATTCGGGGAAGATAATCGGGAAGCGCGCAGGTGTCAGAAAGAAATTTGTGTAAGCGGAGCTGCACAATTTTCTCGAGCACTAAGGAAAGGGGTTTTTCTGGCTTGGGAATCAGAACTACTGTGTCATCTTTCCACTCTTTTCGTAAGGTACCAGATTCCCATATCTAATTCAAGTAAGTCGCAAGTTCATTGGTGTCAGAATCAGAGAGGTTATAAAGTAACGAATACCGGATCCGGTCGGGACCAGGGGATGTGTTACAGCGAATGTCGGTGAGCACTGCGCGAAGCTCAGTGACAGTTATATGCGCATTAAGATAAACTAGTGTTCAGAGTGAAATATTTAGCATGCACAATCGACAAGGACACAGTGAAGGGGGACACACGAGCGCTTACACACAACTGTTTATTTTCGGAAAGATACAGAACATAAATACCCCAGCTATCTGCACTGAGCATGTGCAGCAAAAGTCGTCAGTATAAACAGAAACAGATTAAAAACAGATTAAAAAGGTTCAACCAGTATTCAAAAAACCAAATTCAATAACGAAAAATAAATTAGTACCAACTCGCCCAACTATCAGTTCTGCTGCAGTCCATAAGCTAGTGTGTTGGGAGGACCCGTGTAGTCTGGTGGTGCGAGATAACACTGTCGTAACTGTGCAACACATTCGGTGTCTGGAACGTTAGTTGTGTGGAGAAGCTTTCTAATGCTTCTGGATTTCTCTGATTTTGCTTGGCCGGGCTCTATTAGATGGCGTAGCAGCGACCAGGTAAGCGCAGTACTGGGATAACCATTTAGTTTATCACAAAGTGAGTGCCAGTTTTCATTGGTAAGGCTCTCAGCGTAACGAACAGCCTCAGCAGAGAGCTGTGCGATGCGCTGCCTCAACTTCCTGTTATGACGCTGGCGGCTGCCATCGTTTGGTTAAGCCACGGCGCGCGTCCTATAAGTGGACGAGGTGGGCATCTATGTCTGGTGCATTAGGTGTTGTGGTGAGCGTGCGCGTGTGATGATCTAACCGGGATTGCAGTATCTGAACGCAATCGGTAAGCGTGTCGGTCACGAAGTGGTGCCAGAGGCTGCGCGGAACGCGCGCCAGTCTGTTAGTCGGATCTGGCGTGCCTCCCCCACAAAGTCTTTTGTACTAATTCGGGTAGCAATGATTGAGTGGTCACTACCTAAGTACTCGTCAAAGTTCTGCCAGGTGGAGGAATGACGACCATGATAAAAGGTAAGATCTGGGCATGTCTCCCGAGAAACGCTCGTGCCATGACGAGTTGGTACCGATGGGTCAGTAAGTAGCGTGAGGTTGGGCTGCTGGATCATAGAGTTGAGCTTGCGGCCCTTGGGTGTGTCATGAGGATATCCCCAAGTGGTATGAGGGGCGTTGAAATCACCCGCGATAAGTGTAGCTAGCCATAGGGTCAGCGTCAGATGGCTCAGGTATGTCCATGAGGACTGGCTGTGAAATATGTGTTACAGGGCTGGGGTTAGGCAAAGATGATGGTGTTGAGGTATTAGCTGGAGTAAAGCACTGCACGGGCCGATTTTTTCAGTCCGGGCCCGGCCCGGGCCCGTTTTTGCGTTGGTCTGCCCACCCAAGCCCGACCAAATGTTTTACGGCGAGACCCGGGCCCGGCGCGGGCCCGGAAATAATCTACAGTTACCCACCCCGCCCGGACCACCACCTCTTTACCTTAGGCCCTAGCCCGGCCCGAACCCGGCCCGAGACCGAAAAAGAGATATTTTTCAGAGTCAAGACGCGCGAGGATAATTCGCTGCACGTTACATGCACACGACCAGGAAGTACGAGCCCGGGAACGCGTCAAAAAACTCGAGCCCTGCCCGGGCCCGGGTCGAAAAGCGCATGCCGTGCCCGAGCCGGGCCCGAGCCCGTGAAAAACACTGCCCTACCCAGCCGGGCTTTCGGGTAAGCCCGAGCCCTTGCAGTGCTCCAAGTTGGAGTAGCTAGGTGATATGAATACACAGGGGATGAAAGAGGTGGTTGACGCGGCCGACCTACTTACACAAGGCGGAGGCACTGCGGTCTCCGGCAGGAGCCTCGGACCCGCAGTTCTCGGAGGGTTGGCACTGGTAGGTCGAGGTCACGACTTGCTGGGCGACTCATGGCTTCTCCTTATTCTGGATTTGGATCGTCGACGAGATGAGTCAGAAGTCCTGCTCCTAGAACGGCTGGGTGAACGGCGCTGTGGAGTGTTTGATCTGAAAGCGGCCACATCTGGTGAAAACGGTGGTGGTGGTGAGCGTGCTGCATGCCGGAGTCGGGTAGCTCGATAAGCAGCTTTGTTTGCTGCCTGTATACGTGGACAGGCTCGATCTGTAGCAGGGTGAGTGCCGTTGCAGTTGCCGCAGTTCGGGACACATGGGTGAGGGGCATACCGCACCGGCACAGCGACAGCGCAGATGGGGCAACGAAGCTGCTGTGGTGGGGGGCAAACGTTATCCCTGTGGCCGAGTTTAAGGCAGATTGTGCACTGTTGCGCACGGGGATAGTGTGGCTTACAACGGTATATTTCCCTGTAAATGAGCACGGTGTACGACATTATATTGCCATGAAGAGTTATCAGAGCTGCTTCCGTCTTTCCCATCATTCGGGCAGACAATATCGTGAAACCTGGGGCGTCCAGGTTGGTCATTAATTCTGCTGAGGTCGTGTGGGCTTCAATTCCGTGTACAACTGTCTTTGTATTTGTTGTCGGTGCGGGAAGCAGCAGCACTCACCGCAGACATGAGTGGGGCAGGTCACCGGGTGGTGAGGACAAAACCTCCTTTCGGTCGCAAGATGACCTTGTGGCCATGAAGCCGGAAGGTGAAGCTAATGGTGGCTTATTGAGCAGCGTGTTCTTCCGTCGATTCACAAGTGTCCAACCTTCAAAATAAGGCATAGACGCCATGGAGGCAAGCGTTGAAGAAAGTCACAATGCGTTGAATGTGGGAGTGATGAACGCTGAAGACACACGAGGCCACCGGGTCTGCAGTGCCCAATCGTCGGAGACGAACGCCGCCTCCAAGGCCTTGCTGTGGCCTTTCGCCTTCATTGCTTCGTCGAGGGACGCAGGAAGGAGAGATGCAAACTTGGCGAAAATGGCCAGGAATCAGTCGGAAGGCTCGGGTATTCGACATCCCCGTAGTCCACCCGATGAGACTACGATGTAATGTGAGTGGTACTCACATTACAAAGAATGCAGAGGTCACGGAATGCTAGGAGTGAAAACCGGCGGAGCATGAAGAAGACGCGTCCGGCACTCACGAACGGTGGCAGCATGAGAGCTCAAACGCAAGAGAGGCTGATATTCAAGTAACCCAGCATCGACGTGGAAAGAAGCACCAATTCAATACAGCAAGTCGTGAATACGTAAATTGTGGAATGGTGGAATGAGAAGTCTAGGGTACTTACGGGGAAACCTGTGCAGTGGTGCTTGTTGTTTTGATCTCGTCAACTATTTCCATGATATTAAATTTTAATAGCAGCTTAGCTACAGCCGTTGTTTATGCCTAGAAAAAGGTCTTCGCTACAGGTTCAGTGACTAATGCAAACGCGAGTACTAGAACACGATCAAAACCGTCTTTCTCATTTACCATATTTGACTGCTGCTAGTTTTTTTCGCTACATAATACTAATAATAGTAATACGCCATAACATAAACTACACTGCTGTTTCTTTTGTTCACCTTTGTGTTTCTGCCATGCTGAAAGCTACCGTGACATCTTTGTAAAGTTTGAGATCGTTACATGCGCAAGTGCCTTGATTAAGAAATTATTTCGCAGTGAAAAAAAATATTCAGTACACATACAAACTTTTGGTCTTTCTAAATATGTTTTTGAAGTGTATCGCGCATTGATGATTTGTCTTTCTATAAACCATTATATTGTTATTCTTGAGTTGAGCACGATCAAATGCTAAATAGGAGGGTAGATGAGACTACTTGTCTTCATATGGCAAATTCTCGAAAGAAACTATGACTGGCAAGCGTAAAGGTGGGACGGGGAGGAATACAAAGTTACACGTATGAATTCTACTTAAATGCGCGCTCTCAATCATTACATCATTGATCAGTATACTCATAGAGGCGTGCACCCGTTTACATTGTAGCTGCTATTTTCCATCTATCGTATTTTACTTACAACGCTCCTCGGAACCAGGAGTGAAGGTTTAATGCAAAATCAAAAGGTGGGCCTCTGCAAGTGCTTCGCTACTTTCTTCAACTATTACCATACTCTTGCACCAACGCTAGCCAGTTCATAAGATTATCATTCCTTGACAAATCACTGGCCGCTGAACTGATCGATACTAAGGTATTTAGATTTAGTGATGATTTTTGTTTTTTATATATTCCCACGCACTTCACTTTTATGTAGGGGTATCTATTGTTTTGACGGTAGGGAAAACGTGTTTGCTGCCATTATTCCTGTGAATCGCCTACCGAAGATAGCATTTGTCTTCGAGATGTTAAGTTACTGAATAATGACACCCTTTCTACTCGTGATACGAACCGAGAGCGAAGGCATTCCTCCGTTTCACTCTGCTGACTCAAATGCGGTCAAAAGAGACATTTTCAATATGTGTTTCGAGACTGCCTTGGAACAACTTTGCCATTATGAAGATGCAAGCTTGAGACAACACGTTGTTCGCCTTTCATAGGCTGGTTATTGGAAGCATATAATTCGCCAAGCAATTTATGTATGACAAAGCATATATCGTTTCCCTACTTTATAAGCAGAGATGGTTAATGGTGCACTTCAGCAAAGAACTATGATAAGAGGAAAGCGGCGGCATTCTCCTTTACTCAACCGGCATGCTTGAAACGACCCTACTCCACGTCGCAGAGGCTTCATAATCATTTCAGCTATGCCCGCATTTACGGTTCTACACAAGCATTCTAATACTCTGTCCTTCCTCGTGCCGTCAGGTTTTGGAATTCTCTCCCTGATAACATCGCATGCCTGTCCAACCATCATTCATTCCGTGACGCCTTGACAGACTACATGTCTAATAAAATGCGAAAATTGATGATTGTCGGACCACATATTCTTGTATTTACACTACGTCCTTGCACCGTATTGTAGCGATGGTACCGTTAAGTCGCCGTGTTTACCGCTATCTCACTATGTCGAATTAGTACTCCGGTTGAGGATCTGGTTGAGTTATGTCAATTGCTACTGTTTTTTTGTATGTCATATATGCTATGTATTTTCTGTCTTTTTTCTTTTTACTGACCCCCTTACTCAATGCCTCAATTGAGGCCTGTGAGGTATTTTTAAATAAATAAATAAACAAATAAATAAATAAATAAATAAATTATCACAGAACGTTTACTTTTTGCAACACGGTATTGGAGGGGCGGCTTTTTAAGTCTCAGATAAACTTGAACCGATGTGAAAAATAAGAAGCTACACGCCACTGACATTAAACAGTGTAAGAAAAGACCCTGCACCAAGTAAGATAAAGTGTTTCGATGGAATAGTACCAGTAGTGCCGTACGGCTGGTTTAATGCGGGGCATACAGGCCGCTGTCTAAACGAGTAGTTTGCGCGAAGGCAACTATAAATAAATACAAAAGGATGGGGGATTGTCAAGCACTGCAAGGATTGTGGCTATCCACAGATGCTTCCTGACTACAAGGAGATCGCAAAGGAACCAGCTTTCACAATTGGTTATAGAGGATGTCCAACTATCATGCACCAAGATTTAAAAATGTGCAAATGCCACGTAGCTGGACAAAACCAAGGTAACGTTGTTTGCCGTTGCTTGCAGATGCTCAGCTTATTTTTTGGCTTCCGCTAAGTACATGATTCGTTTCCATTATTTTATCAATTTCTCAAATATTATAATTATATGGAAAGTGTCAATGCGAACATTTGTAGAGCAACCTGATAAATCCCCGATACAGCTTTCCGTTGCTCAATACGTGCTAGATAAAAGCGTTTTTACGAGCATGAAAGAAGCCCGCAAATGCACGCAAAATTGCCGTGTGACAGGCTGCTCGAGGCAATTTGCGTGTAATCACGGGCTTCTTTCACGCTCGGAACAACACTTTTATGTAGCATGTACTCAGCAATAGAAAGCTGTATCGGGAGTTTGAACAAGGCTTGACGGGAAGAATGAATCCTTGGCAAAAAAATTTCATCAATGGAACAGTACAGCAGGCTGAACAATATTGAAATTAAAGGCATCCCTTCTGCCATTTGGCAGAAGGGATCGGCCATCGCACAAAATGGCAGAAGGCATCCCTTCTGCCATTTTGACTACTGTCGCTAAGCAACTGATAGTCTAGTTGATGTGGTGGACATTGACAAAGTACATCGTGTCGCTATCAAGTCACCACAGAAAAAAATATTTGGCTGATTTTGCTCTCATATCAACAAGAATGATTTCCTCCGTAAGGCTCGTAAGGCACGCCTGAGAACTTCCAAGATTGCGCTATTTGACAATACTGATATGTTAATGAGCACCTCACATTGACGAATAAACGTCCAAAAAAGGAGCAGAAGTGACAGTTCCTTTGGACAGACAACTGTCAGAATAAAGCATGCAAGACTGTAAATAGCACAGTGTTCTACATAAGCTCTGAGGCTTACCTTCACGTTATCAATTACCTGGATTATTTGTGATTAGTCTGTATTTAGCCAGTGATTGATGCCTTCAAACATGTCTCTGTTTTCCCGCTGTGAAGCTATATCACTGCTTACATCTGCTGGTTGTTCTTTGGTTGACATCAATGCGTCAAGTTTGCGTGAGAATCATGATAGCATATATTCATTGATTGATTCCCTTTCCCACACTTTTTCCTTCATCTTCATATCTGAGACATGGATTGGCCCTGCTGATAGCAATTTATACGGGTTCAATTTCTATCAGGCAGAGTATTGTCACTGTATTGTAGATCGATATGGTGGTAGTGCGATTTTTATCTCACCCTACGGTTGAATATTGAACGCAGATTTGACATTTTCCTAGATCTAATTAAAATTAAATTATGGAGTTTTGCGTGCCAAAAGCACGGTTTGATTATGAGGCATGCCGTAGTGGGGGACTCCGGAAATTTGGACCACCTGGGCTTCTTTAACGTGCACCTAAATCTAAGTACACGGGTGTTTTCGCATTTCGCCCCCATCGAAATGCGGCCGCCGTGGCCGGGATTTCGATACCGCGACCTCGTGCTCAGTAGCCCAACACCATCGCCAATGAGCAACCACGGCGGGTATTTTCCTAGATCTATTCCACTGAGAAACTGTTTGGATCGAAACCAATGCCTTGGCTTTTCCAAACTTTTGTGTTGTGGCAGAATTATTATTGGCTGTATTTACCGTACTCCATCTTCTTCCGTACCTCGTTTCCTACGTTATCTTAGTTTGTTTCTTCAAAAATTCCTAGTGCAAACAAGCCCGTCCTAATCATAGGGGACATAAATATTAACACGCTTGCATGTCGACAATGGTGCTGTATGTGCTTATACGGACAGCTTTACTGACCTTGGGCTTCAGCAATTAATAACTTCTACAACCAGGTTTCGCACTCAAAGAAGTAGCTCCCTCTTAGACCATGCCCCCAGTAATATTTCGCATTCACCAAATTCTGCTTCAATTGACATATATGTATATCAGATCATTACACTATATTCGTCACTTTTAAATGTAACCTTCCTAGGTCACTATGCCTTTGTTTTACGTCTCGTCTTGATAAGATAAATTTTGTTCCTGCAATTGGCAAAATTATTGGACAGTGATAGCTACGGAGCAAAATCCAGAAGAAGCACTTTATTATTTTCTTCTTTATTTTTAAAAGTTGTTCATGCTAACGCTGCAACTATAACGTGCAAAAGTTTATTTAAATTTTCGCACAACCCTTGGATCACTAATCGGTTACTTGTGAGCATGAGGAAAAAAAAGACACATCTATAGGAAGAATAAAAAACGGCTTCTCAGTGGTAACTTACCGTTCCACAATAAGAAATATTGCACCATCCTGAGTAATTTATTGAAAAAGTCATCAAGGCAATATTATGAAAATTCGTGAAAATTAAGTTTCATACCCCCCCCAAAAAAACACCGCATATCCACGGGGTGAATGATGATGAGTGGGCGAAGCTCCGGAGAGAATCATCGGTAAACCGTGAATCTTCGTGTAATTCGCCCAGTCTCGCCGCACTAAATGGAACGATTGACTTCCACAAATGACACGCGCCATATGTGACGTCATTCCTATTTTATAACAGCGCCCTTCATTATAATTGCACCATCTCCAGCTTAAGGGGACGCTAGCACAAACGCGTTAGAAACGTGCAGTACTCTCTAGTAAGGGGGAGAGGCCACAGCGTCTTACGCAGCCGTTTACACATGCCGGAACGTGCACCGCGTTTGCCGACGCCATCAGCGTTTATGAATACGGGGGTAAGGCGGAGAGGCCACAGCGTCTTACACCAGCTTCTTACATGGGCCGTAACGCGCTAGCACAAACGCGTTAGAAACGCGCAGTCTTTCCTTAACGTTGGGTATTTATTGCCATCGTGGTGCGTGCGTCCATGTGCGCTTCGTGGCGTAGTGCTTAGCGCCGCGCGTTCGGAAGCGAGGGGTCCCTGGTTCGATTCCGCTACGGACACAACTTTCGGATTTTTTTTTCTCATAAAAGTAGACGTGGCTACCTACTACGACGACGACGACGACTTCTACTAGGACGACGACTACTACTACTACTACATACTACAGAGGAGGGACAGACCCACACCCTAAGGAGCTTCGCCCCTAAAACACTGTCAACTTATCAACGAGTTTTGAATGCACTGTTGCGTCCCGAATCGGCAGGGCGCATTCTTTGGTTGTTTCCGTCGAGGTAGCCCCTTTCATCAGCTTCGCCCAGACAGGAACAGTGCCCGGCACCGACGGCGACGGGCGAACAAGCACCTATAATCGGCAGTTTAAATACTTTGGGTGCTTTCCCCAATGCCACCCCCTTCATCGGCCCGACACCGGCTGTTACGCCATGACAAGGAAGCTCACTTAGAAGCAAATACAACCGCGAACGTTCGTGGAAGCGGGGACCACGCGCAAAGTCAACTCTCCCTACTCTGGCAAGATGACCCAAGATGACCGTCACGGAGAGCAAGAAGCCAAGTCGACAACTTTCATGGAAGGAGTGTGAACCCCCTGTTTCCAGATTGCCTCGTCCTTGCTTCGAAAGTTGGATATTACCACGTGCCTTTTGGGCTTTAAATCTGTTCCGGTGACTTTCGAATGACAAGTGCTATCGCGTTTAAGCACTCGCGAAAACCTACAGCGATACCAGCTTCGTACCTGCGATGGCCCCATCGTATCAGGCAGGGCAACTCGCGCTATCTCTCGCGATAGTACTACGCCATGTTCCTTCGCAGCCTTTAAATACTGCCCACACATGCTCTCCGTTTTGCCGATCGCCGTCCGTGCTCCCACATGTTGATGCTACTGGGCTAGTTGGATTTTGGTTATGCGGGGCACAAGTTCGCCTCAATAAATGTTTGTCTTGCCGCACGCTCGCCGTCTCTAGTTACCGGTGTCTAGCACCACTCGTGGCAACTGGTGGAAGTGCTGGGTATGTCCAGTGCTCGTTTGGGCATTCGCGACACCAGTCCGCATCAGCAAGAAGAAGACGACCAGCGAAGAAGCCGCCGGAATCTTGGGCTCTCCGCTGAGCGCGGCCTCCTGCCAGAGAAGACACACCCTACGATAGAGGCCTCGACAGCAAAGATGAGCGAAGCCCTCCCTCCTACCGCCGTCGTGTTGCAGCAACCACGCGAGCGACCGACATTCCGTGCAACCCCCTGTGATGATCCTGATCCTGATCCGAACTATTCGAGCGCGTGGCGAGCTACAAGTGGAACGACGACACGAAGTTGCAGCTCGTTTACTTCGCGCTGGAGGAGTCGGCACGTACATGGTTTATCAACCAAGAGTCCCAGCTCAGGACATTGGAAAACTTCAAAGCGAAGCCTTCGTCTGACATTTACAAGTGTCCTTCGCAAGGATAGGGCTGAGAGACAACTTCAAACACGTCTCCAGCTCCCTAACGAAAGCGAGGCCGTCTTCATGGAAGAAATGAAGTATCTCTTTGGTCGAGCAGATCGAGAAATGCCGGAACAAAAGAAGCTTGGTTTTCTTATCAGAGGCGTGAAGGAAGAGCTTTATGCTGGTCCTATGCGGAACGCAACAGAAACTGGCTGCCGAATTTTTAGCTTAAGCCGCAGCCATCAAAAGGACACTCGACGTTCGAAGAAGACAGTATGGGCGCCCTGCTCTAGCCCACGGTACGTCTCCCACGGTATTGGACGCCATGAGCATGAGCACACTTCGAGACACAATCAAGTCTGTAGTACAAGAGGAACTCCGAAAATTGTCCCCTAGCTCCGGTATTCAAGTTGCAGCGCTCAGCGATGCTATCATACAACAAGTCCAGCAGGCACTGGGAACGGGGCCACCAATTCAGTGGCACCAAGCACACGAATGCACATGTCGGGCCCCTCATGTGATGTCAAATACCTCCGCTGTGAAAAACCAAGTGCGTTAGACCAGAACGACGTACAGACCACTGCTACGCTCGCGGCCAAATGAGGGCCCACCTATGGTCGAACAAGCAGCGCCGAGAAAGTCCGACGTCTGTCCAGACCAGCGCCCTTTATGTTTTCACTGCGGCGAGCCCGGCAATGCATACCGTCGCTGCTACAATACGAACCTCGGCATCCAGTGGGTTCTCTATCGGTGCTCCACGTCCGCAACCTGGCCAAAGGCCGCTTGAGATCGAGCTCTACATACAAAGGCAGAATTCGCCAACGAGCCGCTACAGGTCGCCGTCGCCCTCATCCCGCCGCTCCGGTTCGCCCCGCCCTAGCTATTTGGAAGCAGTGCGGAGAAGGTCGCCTAGCCCTCGCTTGGGAAACTGAAGACGGCAACTGATGGAAGCACGGTTGCTGCTCGTCATCGTGGAATGGTATTCGGAAGCGCAAAAAACAACAACACGGACACGAGAAGAAACGAAGACGAAGACAAGCGCTTCCAAATACCATTCCATGATGACAGACCGACAAGCCCACATTGCCACCCCCGTAAATTGCTACTCGTCGCACAGCTCAAGACCCTTTCCCACCGAAACTTTACAGTGGTGTAACTACGCCTGCAGCATATGAACAAAGTGTGTCAACGGCGCGACAACATAATCTTCATGCCCCCGACCGAGACCGAGCGATACGTCAGTAGCAAGTCCCGACAAAGCCGTGACGTCACAAAACGACGCACCTGCAATACCAGAACAAAATCCACGGACCTAGCAGTGAAGGTAGACAACCGTGTTGTGTTTGCACTGGTTAACACCAGCGCTGATTTCTCTCTCGTGAGCACAGTGTTCTTGGAAAGTTCTAAAGAAAGTTCTCACTGCTTGGGACGGCCAACAGATAGGCACAGCAGCCGGTCACGCAGTAACACCAAATAGAAGATGTACGGCTCGTGCAGCGCTGCGAGGACACACGTACCTTACCGTTTTCATCGTTCAAGAACAGTGTTCCCGTGACGTCATTCTCGACGTAGACTTCCTTTCGTAGAACAGCGCGGTCATTGATCTACAGGCACGGACCGTAAGTCTTTCACCAGACAACGCCATCGCACAAGATCCAAGTCCTGCATTTTATGCTTCACTCGCGATCCTCGATGAGCATATCTCGTTGCTACCCGCTCGAGTACTATGATGGCAGTGGGTACCAACAATGGCAGCTGCGTGGAGGGATTGGTCGAAGCGAGCCCAAGTATGCTGTTTGAGCGGGGGTTGTCTGTAGCAAGAGGGATCGTCAACCTGGTCGAAGGAACAGTCAACATACAGATAACAAATGTCTGCTCGGAATATCGTCATCTCACCAAAGGCACCACGGTGGCGCTCTCCGAAACTATTCTGGACATCGGCAACATCGTCACGATCGAAAACAATTCGCACTTCGACCTTCTGACGTTTCATTCGATGTGCACCTTGCGCTGCCGCAACCGAGACAAGAACGGCTGTAGAAACTGCTTGCTTCAGTACATCGTCCAAGATTCGCCAGACGATGCTTACGAAGCATCGAATCATAGCAGATGAAAGTGCACGGCCTATTCACCAGTCACCGTACCACGTGTCCATGAAAGAACGCGAAGTAATCCGGAAACAGATAAAAGAAATGCTGCATGACGAGGTCATCGAACCCTCTGAAAGCCCTTGGGCTGCCCCCGTCGTGCTCGTGAAAAAGAGAGACAACACCCTAAGATTCTTTGTCGATTACCGCCGGCTCCACAAGGTCACGAAAAAGGACGTCTACCCACTCCCTAGAATTGACGACTCCTTGGATCGCCTTCGCAATGTAAGATACTTCTCGTCCGTGGACCTAAAGAGCGGCTATTGGCAGGTGGTGGTTGACGAAAGGGATCGCGGAAAGACTGCGTTCATTGCACCAGATGGAATTATACCAGTTCAAAGTCATGCGATTTCGACTCTGCACTGCCCCCGCAACCTTACAAAGAGTAATGGACAACGTGTTGGCCTGAAATGGCAGACTTGTCTGGTGTATCTTTATGATGTCATAGTGTTCGCTTCTACGTTCTAAGTGCACCTTAGTAGGCTAGAAGTGGTACTGCGTGCTATCAAGTCTTCCGGCCTTACGCTGAAATCTGAAAAATGTTGCTTCGCCTACGAACAGCTCAAATGACTGGGCCACGTTGTCAGCTCTGCAGGCGTTTTACCAGACCCAGAGAAGACAGCTGCCGCAGCCCCGTTAAAAGAAAAGCGTCCGAAGGTTTCTCGGACTTTGCGCCTACTATAGACGCTTCGTCAAAGACTTCTCGCGGATCGCAGAGCCGCTGACACGCCTGACAAAACAAGACGTCCCATTTGTATGGCACGCACCACAAGCGGAATCAGTTTCGAGAGCACAAGCGCCGTCTCCAATCGCCGCCCATTTTGGCGCACTTCGATGACAACGCGGAAACTGAAATCCACACCGACGCCAGCAGTATCGGCCTCGGCTGCCGTTCTTGTTCAGAGACGAACCAGTCGCTCTTTATCGGAGGCAGAGTCAAACTATTGCACCACGTAAAAAGAATGTTTGGCAATCGTGTGCGCAACATCAAAATTCCGCCCATATATGTACGGCATATCGTTCACTGTCGTTATCGATCACCATGCCTTATGCTGGCTTGCAAAATTGAAGTATCCGGCTGCACGCCTCACAAGATGGAGTTTGCTACTGCAAGAGTTCGACATTTCTGTAGTTTACAAGGACGCAAGAAAGCATCCAGACGCAGATTGTCTGGCCCGAGCCCCCGTCGAGCAAGCACCAGAGTGTACAGACGACGATTCACCTTTTCTGGGCATGGTCACCGCCTCCGATATCACCACGCAACAATGGGTCGACCCTGAAAAGAGTGGCCTCATTGATTACCTAGAGGGGCAAAGTGACACCGCCCAACAAATCTTCAAGCGCAATGTGTCCACATTCTGTTTGAGAGATGGTGTTCTAGTCAAAAAGAACTTCGATCCCACGAAGAAGGCCTATCTGCTTGTTGTGCCATAGTCCTTACGTCAAGACATTTTACTGGCGTCTCATGATGAAGCAACATCCGGACACCTCGGCTGTACACGAACACTCGCGCGGATTCGATAATGTTATTACTGGCCCCGCATTGCCGAAGAGTCATGAGGGAGGTAGGCGCAAGTTGGAATACGCTAGCGCAAGACAGGGGTAATTGGGGATCGCAGGGAGAGGCTTTCGACCTGCAGTGGACATAAATGTAGGCTGATGGCGATGATGATGATGATGATTGCCGAAGAAGTCAAGCACTACGTCCGTACGTGCAGAGAATGCTAGCGCCGCAAGACTTCCCCAACAAAACCTGCCGGACTCCTGCAACCGATCGAACCCTCGACAAGACCGTTCAAGCCAGTTGGAATAGATTTCCTTGGGTCTTTCCCGACGTCTACCGCCGGGAACAAATTGATTTTTGTTGCGACGGATTACTTGAGGCGCTACACAGAAACCTGCGCACTCTCAAGAGCCACCGCTGAGGAAGCCTGCAATTTTTTTTATTTGTCAGATCGTCCTGCGCCACGGTGCGCCAGAGGCCAATATCACTGACAGGGGGACAGCATTCTGAAGTGAACTGATGCACGCCATTTTGCGGTACAGCCACACCACTCACCGCCGAACTACCGCATACCATCCGCAAAGTAACGGTCTCACGGAACGGCTAAACGAAACCCTGGCGGACGTGATGTCGATTTACGTTGACATTGAACATAAAACGTGGGATGTAATACTCCCTTATATCACCTTTGCCTATAACACAGCCATTCAGGAGAGAAATGGCCTGACACCGTTCGCTCTTGTTTACGGCCGGGAAGCGACAACGACACTCGACGCCATGCCGCCACATGTAAATGACGGCGACCCAAACGCCGACGTGGCGACTTTTCAGCAGCGCGCCGAAGAAGCCCGGCAGCTCGCTAGAGTCGTCCGAACCGCAAGAAAGCAAGAGACTGGCGCCCGGCACTATAACCCTGGACACCACCATCAAGAATACACGCCCGGCGAGCACGTTTGGGTGTGGTCACCAGTTCGCCGACAAGGCCTCAGCGAGAAGCGCCTTGGACGTTATTTCGGCCCATACAACATTGTCCGCCGCGTGGGTGCACTGAACTTTGAGGTCATTCCTGACGGGATGACGAACTCTCAGCGACGGCGCGCACGGCCTGAAATTGTTCATGTTGTGCGCTTGAAGTCTTATTAAACACGTTAGAAAGCTTGTTGTGTAGCTTTTTTCTTCTTTCCTACATTTTTGGGCTTCACAAATTCCCAGTCGGCTATTTATTTACCTGAATACTTATTTCCAGCCTGGGACGATGTTCTTTTTTTGGAGAGGGGCAATTCCGCGTGCCGTTTGGGCTTTACATCTGTGCCGGTGACTTTCCAATCACGAGTGCTATCGCGTCTAAGCGCTCGCGCAAACCTACCACAATACCAGCTTCCTACCTGCGATGGGCCCATCATATCAGGCAGGGCAACTCGCGCTATCTCGCGATAGTACTAAGCCATGTTCCTTCAGAGCTTTTAAATGCTGCCCACACATAGGTGATGCTCTCCGTTTTGCAGATCGCCGTCCGTGCTCGCACATGTTGGTGTTACGGGCTAGTTGACTTTTGGTTATGCGGGGCCCTCAATAAATGTTTGTCTTGCCGCACGCTGGCCTTCTGAAGTGCAATGCAAATTTTGTACGTATTCATGCTACACGGGGCGCATCTCACATTACATGTCAAATTACGGAGATCGCTGCTGCAGCTACTTCGCTCTTGCTGGCTTATAGGTGCCGCGGTGTAGCGTGGGAGGAGTCGCGTGAAGTGGAGTTGGTTAGCAAGGTCGGAGGCAGCGGAGTCGGCCAGGTGCAAAGCTGGCCCGCCGACTCCGAGGCTGGCTCAGCGGCCGGCGTGGACGGATCGGGCGGAGGACTCATCGGCGGCTGAGTGGCAGGTGCGACGGTGGTTGACACAGAGCCGATGGCGAGCGCAATGGGAGCCGGCGTTAGGTTGGAGACGTCTCCAATGCCATGTGCCTTCATTGGTGAAGAGAAGGGAGATGAAATGGCCGGTATGATTGGCGCGCAGATACCTTTGACTAGAGCAATGTGGGCGCACTCACACGAGAGAGACCCCTGATGAAAGCCTGAAGCCGGGGACTGTGTGCTAGCGCGCCTGTCAGTCGACGAGACGGCATCGTGGCAGGTCGAGGGAAGAAGACTGGCCTGATGACGATGGCTTGCGGGAACAGGAGGAGACCTGTCGGGTGCTGGCCGTGAGGGCACTGGCAGATAATGAGTCGCGCACCGTGCGGCAAACCTCTCGAAGATGGCGTGAGGCAGCACCGTAGAATTTCAGGGCGTACAGCCGCAGTTCGTCGTAAGGGAGCGGGCCATGCAGGCGATGGAACACCGATGTGGAGCTGAACATCAAGTGGTAGGACATCGAAGAGCACCGCATACTTGAACTCCTGGATAGTTATGCAGTTAAGCTCCAGAGCCGCCTCTAACTGTGCGAACCATGCGCCGACGTAGCGGGTCGAAAACGGCGGCAGTAGTGCGTCGAAGTGCGGATCCGGCCAGTTAGCCATGGCAGAGTGTCGCTCGGTGAAAGGCGCGCTCCACTGGGTCGCCACTGTAGGAGGACGTGACGGTGGCCCAGGAGCCGTGCCGTCATTCTTACTTTTATTTCAACAAAAGAGCGAAGGCGGCGAGCCGAGCGGCGGCTGCGACGGCCAACGTGGGTACAGTGTACTAGAAGTACACTGTAACGTGGGAAGCTTCTAGTACCACACTGCGCGTGCAGAGCTTGCGCCTCGAGCACGCGCAGTGTTGTTCTGGAAGATTGCCACGCTTGCCATCGCAGCTGCCGCTGGGCACGCGCTGCGCATCTTTATTTTATTGCGATAGCAATTATATGGACACTCCAAAGCAGATTTCTGCCGTCGGCGTCGCCGTCGTCGTCGCCGTCGCTGTGAGGTTCCGTATGACGTCAATGGAGTTGAAATCGCCGCCGCGCGCTGCCGAACGCTGTATGTGCGAGTGAAAGGGCGCGAGGGACGCGCGCTTTCACGGGGAGTGAACGCACGGCGGAGAACAAACGCGCGTTCTGTGCCGTGCACCCTTAAGGGCTGTAGAAGTAGGCGTCTCTTTCCTCCTTTACGTTCACCATATATGTAGAGCAAACGCGCCTTCTTCTGACACACGAAAGGCCGTGGGGGGGAGGGGGAGGGAAGGGAGGCGACGTTTAGCTGTGGCACCAAGTGCCTATTATTGCGATAGCAATTATATGGACACTCAAAAGCAGATTTCTGCAGTCGGCGACGGCGAGAAAGGGCGCGAGGGACGCGCGCTTTCACGGGGAGTGAACGCACGGCGGAGAGCAAACGCGCGTTCTGCGCTGTGCTCCCTTAAGGGCTGCAGAAGTAGGCGTCTCTTTCCTCCTCTACAATCACCATATATGTAGAGTAAACGTACCTTCTTCCGACGCGCGAAAGGCTGTGGGGGAGGGGGGGGGAGGGGCAGGGAAGGGAGGCCACGTTTAGCTGCGGCACCAAGTGCCTATTTATATCAGAGGCTCCGGCAACAGTCACCAACGCCGCACGCATTTTGAGCGAACGCGGGCAAAACGCCGGCGGCGTCGACAACAGTTCTGCGTGTTGCCGGTGCTGCTGCATGTCCAAGGTTATACAGCTGATAAAGCTGCTATCATTACTCCCTATAGCTCTCTTCAAATTTGCTATCGCAATTGATGCTTCGCCTTTCAGGTGAAACTGCGACAACTTTTTTATATCAGGGGCTCCGGCAACACTCACCAACGCCGCACCCATTTTGTGCGAACGCGTGCAAAACGACGACGGCGTCGACAACAGTTCTGCGTGCTGCCGGTGCTGCTGCATGTCCAAGTTTATACAGCTAATAAAGCTACTATCATTACTCCGTATAGCTCTCTACAAATTTGCTATCGCAATTGATGCTTCGCCTTTCAGGTGAAACTGCGACAAATTTTATTGCGATAGCAGTTATATGGACACTCCAAAGCAGATTTCTGCCGTCGGCGTCGCTGTCGTCGTCGCCGTCGCTGTCGCCGTGAGGTTCCGTATGACGTCAATGGAGATGAAATCGCCGCCGCGCGCCGCCGAACGCTGTATGTGCAAGTGAAAGGGCGCGAGGGACGCGCGATTTCACGGGGAGTGAACGCACGGCGGAGAACAAACGCGCGTTCTGTGCCGTGCTCCCTTACGGGCTGCAGAAGTAGGCGTCTCTTTCCTCCTTTACAATCACCATACATGTAGAGCAAACGCGCCTTTATCTGACACACGAAAGACAGTGGGGGGGGGGGGGGGGAGGGAAGGGAGGCGACGTTTAGCTGTGGCACCAAGTGCCTATTTATATCAGAGGCTCCGGCAACACTCACCAACGGCGCACCCATTTTGTGCGAACGCGGGCAAAACGCCGACGGCGTCGACAACAGTTCTGCGTGCTGCCGGTGCTGCTGCATGTCCAAGTTTACACAGCTAATAAAGCTACTATCATTACTCCGTATAGCTCTCTACAAATTTGCTATCGCAATTGATGCTTCGCCTTTCAGGTGAAACTGCGACAACTTTTTCTCTTCATTTGTAGTCGGCCACTAAGGCGCGGCTTAGAGCGCCGACCAAAGCATCCCGCCCCACGTTGCGGCGTTGGTGGGCGCTACAACATCTATAATTACACGTCTCCATAATCTTCTCGTTCTTCCTCAAGAGTTCTCTATCTACCGTGTACCACTACCTATATAACTGCTACATGGCGTGCCACCTGGTGTAATAATATGCAACTGCAACGCAGAGGGCTCGCGTATCGACGCTACAGATCTATGCAGGTATAGATCGCAAGACAAGTAGCACGATAAGATGCTAATAATTGTGATAATGATGCTTTACTGGCATCCCCTTGACACGCAGCGATGAAAAAGTCACCTAGCCAGCTTCATTGAATAACATACGCATATATATTAAATGCGAAGCATTTCTTGGCGAACATTTGCCACTTTGACCGTATCTGTATATCTATATATCTATCTATCTATCTAGCCGTCTGCGTCTTGGAGCTCTCATGGTCGTATCGTTAACTTCATATTTACCCAAATTGGCATACTATGACAAGAGTGTATGACGAACATAAATGATAGGACAAGACCTGAACATCATGACATGTTTGTCATTTAGGTCATGAAACAGCTGCCTATGTCTTAGTGCTCTCATGGTCGTTTCGTTAACCTGGTAGGTACCAAAATTGGCATAGTATAACAGTGTATGCCGAACATAAATGATAGGTTATGACATGAATGTCATGACATGCGTGTCATGCAGGTCATTAAACAGCCGCCTAAAGTGACAATGACGCAGCAAAAAAAACATTAACACTCAGAAACCACTCAAAAGGGTTCGGACGTGGGTACTAAGTGAAGTGAACACTAAAGGATGATGCTAGAAGTCGTAGTCTTGAGCATGACTCAGCAAAAGAAGATTAACACTCAAGAACCACTAAAATATGTTCTGACGTGGGTACTAAGTGAAGGAAACACTAAAGGATGGTGGTAGAAGCTATAGTCATGAGCATGACTGAGCAAAAATTACAGTCATTCAGCAGAAAAACATTCACACTCAAATACCACTGAAATGGGTTCGGACGTGGGTACTAAATGAAGGAAACACTAAAGGATGATGGTAAAAGTCACAGTCATGAGCATGACTGCAAAAATGAAAATGACTCAGCAAAAAATGATTACCACTCAACAACCACTGAAATGCGTTCGGACGTGGGTACTACGGGAACGAAACACTAAAGGATGGTGGTAGAAGCCATAGTCATGGGCATGACTGTGCAAAAATGACAATGACTTAGCGAAAAATTATTAACACTCAGAAACCACTGGAATGGGTTTGGACGTGGGTACTAAGTGAAGGAAACACTAAAGAATGGTGGTAGAAGCTATAGTCATGAGCATGACTGAGCAAAAATGACAATGACTCCGCGAAAAAATATTAACACTCGGAAACCACTGAAATGGGGTCTGACTTGGATACTAAGTGAAGGAATAAGTGAATGAATTCTTTTATTAAGAAAGGGGAAGACCGAAGGTCGCTGGTGGGGGAGGAGGGACATACGGGGAGAGGTAGACAGCCACTAATACGCGCGAGCCAGGCCGCTAGCAATGCCGAAGTGGGCTAGGTGATCGGGGTTTTCGAGAATGTGTTTCTGTAAAGCTTCAATATGGCAATGCAGAAAAATATTGCTGTCGTCTCGATAAATATATAGCGTGGGACAGTGTGAAATGAGATGCTGCAAGTTGGCTTCGCATACAGAGTGGCAGAAGCTGCATATTGGGGGGACCGAGGCGTCAATGGCCTTCATTTGGTCAGCCAACGTCTGCCATTTGTGAATTCTGTCAGGGGTAGTAGCTGTGTTGTCAAGTACTTTATTTATGAATATTTCCTCGGATCGACTGAGGGTGAAGTACTTAAACATATAAGAGGAGTGAGATGTTTGAGTCTCTCCCTGTTAGCGTACTTGAGGAAGCGATGTATTCGTGCCATTTCGAAATGACAGTTCGGCGGCAAATCCGCATAGGGTTGGTCACCAAGGTCGCAAGACCGTGAGGTGGCAAGACCGTGCGCCACCTCGTTATCTCCACCCTAGGCACCTAGGTGTCCCGGCATCCAGGCAACCCTAACTTCAATGCCATTCTTCTCCTTGTGCTGTAGAATTTGGCGGATGCGTAGAGCAGTGATATCTTCCACACTGGGGTCCTCGATGTTTTTTAAATGCTTCGAATGAGTCGGTGTAGATGGTGGATGGCACTGCATTGTCTTGTAAGGCGGTCCAGGTGGCCAAAAGTTCGGCCTGTGCAGGTGTCGCGTAGTTTAGTGTAAAGATGTAGCGCCTGGCCTCACCGATCGAGAGTTTGTACCAAGCTAGAGCCATGCGGTCGCCATCGAGTGCGGCGTCAGTAAATATTGCGTTGGCGTCGTACTGATTGTGTCGGTGAGAGAGGCGCTGTCTCGCCGTAGTGGCCCCTGTTGCGAGTGGCGTAGACATCTTGGAGTTAAGGGTAGGAAAGGCAAGGGTGGTGTCTTGGCCTGCAGTGTTCCGCGGTTCTACGCGGACACGTCGGGTGTCCCACAGCAGTGTGTCCTGGCCCTGTGTCGTGAGATGCAGTCGATTAATCAGTGATGTCTGGGCATGTTTGATGATGCCGTCGATGGGTGGCAGGGGCGTGAAGTCTTGCAGTTTGCGTATAATATTCGTGAACTTCGGGAGACCTGTAGTTGTCCGAAGGATTTGTCGGTAGAGTACTTTAATGTTTTTTTTTGCTGTTTTTGATGTTGTTACTACTGTGCTTCCATAGGTGATTTTACCACTTGCGATGGATCTGATGAGGGTGGTGCAGGCTGCCTGCCGTGCCCCGCCGAACTTGTTGGAGACGTGCTTTATTGGATGCAAGAGCCCGAGCCATTCCCTTTTGAGCTCAGTAGCCCAAAATTGTCCCGTATTCCAACTGTGAATGTGAATCCCAAGAATTTTAAGGCGACCGTGGGTGGCCCTGAGTTTGTGCTGACCCAAAGTCATCATTATTGCCTGTTGTGGCAGGAGGACGCTTCGTCTGCCATTGACACATAAAAGTTGCGTTTTCTGTGGTGCTAAGTTGAGTCCCAGTTTAGGAAGGGTGTCTTCGAGTGCAATAAGGGCAGCTTGAAGTACCGTGGCCATGTACTCAATGTTCCTGCCATAGTCTTGTGCTTCTGTCCAAATGGTTATGCCATCCGCACATGTGGTATAGCCGGCGCTAGTGCTTGTCTCTAGCTCGCGAGCCACAGTGAGCATGGCCACATTAAAAAGCAGTGGTCCCAAAATCAAACCCTGAGGGACTCCTCGATCGAGATAGTAAGTGGCTGAAGGAAACACTAAAGGATGGTGGTAAAAGTCACACTCATGAACATGACTCAGAAAAAATGACAATGACTCAGCAAAAAAAGATTACCACTCAACAACCACTGAAACAGGTTCGGACGAGCGTACTACGTGAACGAAACACTGAAGGATGATTGTAGAAGCCATAGTCATGAGCATGACTCAGCAAAAATGACAATGACTCAGCGACAAAAATATTAACACTCAGAAACCACAGATATGGGTTCGGACCTGTGTACTAAGTGAAGGAAATACTAAAGGATGGTGGTAGAAGCTATAGTCATGAGCATGACTGAGCAAAAATGACAATCACTCGGAAAAAAAAAGATTACCACTCAACCACTGAAATGGGTTCGGACGCAGGTACTCAGTGAACGAAGCACTAAAGGATGGTGGTAGAAGCCACAGTCATGAGGCCATAGTCATGAGCATGACTCCACAAAATGACAATGACTCAGAGAATAAAGAATAACGCTCAGAAATAACTTAAATGGGTTCTGATGTAGGTACGAAGTGAAGGAAACAATAAAGGATGGTGGAGAAGTGATAGTGATGAGTATGACTAAGCTAAAATGACAATGACTCACAAAAAAATGTTAACACTGAAAAACCAACGGAGTGGGTTCGGATGTGGTACTAGGTGAAAGAACAGGCTAAAGGTCAATGGTTGAAGTCATAGTCATGAGCATGGTCTCCTAGGAGTTGCTAAAGGGACTCCTTAGGAATCATGACGTGATGTCATGACACGCGTGTCATGTAGGTCATGAAGAAGCCGCCTACGGCTTGCTGTTCTCATGGTCGTTTCGTTAACTTGGTAGGCTCCCCGCACACTGCTTCGCATAACATCGATTCCCACAGGGAGTGGGTTCTGCCGGCTTTATTTTTTCTCTAGTATTCTTGTATACATCTCCTTAAACTTCATTTTCTTCCTCAAACCTATAAAAATAAAAAAGCTTCTTTAACTATCTTATACCGCTATCTGTCCATCTGCTACATGGCGCTCTGCCTGGTGTAATAATATGCAATTGCAATGCAAAATGTGCGCGTACCGCCGCTACGCGGCGCGCATGTCACATCGCGTGTATCGTCACGCATTGAACGCGTTTATAGGGCCTTTTTCCGCTACATACCAGCAAGCGCTGGCGTGGCTTGACATGGATGGCGGAAAGGGGACTTTTTGTACCTTGGGGAGTACACTACCAAATATGTAAGCGGGACGAAACAAGTAACAATGTGTTTTTAGAATGATGGGACGCAGCATGGCTGTGGAATATCCTATAGAGAACCCTTAAGAAAGAATTTCCGCTGTGGCCTCAAGGAATCCGGTTTCTGGCTATCGATAAGGAAGATGGAATACCCTATGATTTAATCGTGCTCATTGTACTGCACAATGTGTGGTGATGTCGTATGCCCTTCCGAAATGCTGACGTTGACGCCAGAGTGGCGCGCCAATGCTTCAAAGAAAGCATTCACAGATTTCTTGAAGAACAAAAGTCACAAATACCTGTACCAGACTAGTTGCCACAAATATAATTGCTTTTGAATATGCGATTTCTTTAGAATTACGTTCTCCAAGACAGGTGAACGGTTTTTGGACTTGATTATGTTATGTTTTTCCGTACTGTCATTTTTGTAACTGGCAATAAAGAAATAAAAAAGAAAATAAGAAGCACCGGCCTGGTTCAGTGGTGGAGTAGCTGAATCCCGGGTAGCGCGTCCGGGCTCGATCCGATGGGAACTTTTTCGCTCATTTCCGGCGATAGCTGCTACGGACACCGGACACCGGCGGTGGCTGCGGACACCAGTTGAAACGGCTATTGGAATGAGCCTATAACAGTTTACGCTGTAAAATGAACGGTAGAGGGCCACTACTTCACGACCATAACTTTAAGGCGTTTGCTCACTGCACTGCTGCAAACGACTGAACTCTGTGTGTATATGAACCCACAATGAGAGGTACATCTGGCGCCATAAGTCTAAACTTACTGTGAAGCTGTTTATGGCAAGGCTTCCGTGCATTTTATTCTGCTTGTGCAAGAATGTGGGCTTATCCTGGCGATAGTGCAGAAATTTTCCAAGCGCAATGGCACATACCCCCGCAGACTCCGGCTGGTGGGCTCCGGGACCTGTAACGCGCTCTTGAACTACCCTTGTCACACCTGGGACCGAAAGAGGTCTGAGGCACAAGGGTAAGAACAGTTTTTTTTTTTTTCATGTACTATAGAAAAACAGCAAAGGTGAAAGAAAACCAAGGAAGAATACACGAAGAGTAGATGTAACGAGGAAGAGCACAAAAAGCCCATGCAGAATTCACCAATGGGAAAGTGAAGCCACAAAGAAACACGAAGGTTCATTCAGGGTCCATTCAGTCAGCAAAGGCTAGCGGTAAGCCACGTGATGTTGGAATATTTCACGTGACGCGGTGACGTCCCGCTCACGACCAGCTTCTTGAACAATTTAAGAGCCCAAAAGGGCGACCTGCGTCAGCCATATCTACGTTCGCACTCCCCTCTCTTTCTCGGCGTTCGAAGCGCTTGCGTATCTAGTTTCCTTTCTTTCCGCTCTCCAGTGGGGGCGGTGCCGTCAAAACGTCACGCGAGTCTAGTTTCCTCCGGCTCCTCGGGGCGGCGGTCCCATCGTCCACTGGAATGTATGTAAAAATTCAGAAAGACAAGTTGCCGTTCTCCATTTTGAATTTCACTTCTCTGTCGTCGTAATGGGGAGGCC
Organism: Dermacentor silvarum; assembly: GCF_013339745.2. Classification (NCBI taxonomy): domain Eukaryota; kingdom Metazoa; phylum Arthropoda; class Arachnida; order Ixodida; family Ixodidae; genus Dermacentor; species Dermacentor silvarum. Next base: position 125,802,300 of record NC_051163.1, on the reverse strand, counting down.
GCGTGTAGTGCGAACTCCCGATGAGCAACGCGTCTACGAAGAGCAACGTCCCGCAGGGGCTTGGCGTATTTGTGCACGATCTTCATCGGTGGTGTTGGCCCCACGACGGGGACGATTACATTCTTGTCTCTGTTCATGTCATCGCTCTTTTTAGGCGAGTTGCTCCTTGGGAGTCCACACTATACGCGACGATGATGGAATTAACAAAATAATAACAGGCGTGGTACGAGAATGGGTGTGCTTACCTTTCGTCACGATGACCACCGATCAAAACATTAAATGTGTTCGTACCTTTGTTCAAAATTCTGTGTCACCTCTGTGGTGTGTGCCTAACCGCCTCGCTGGTCATCCACCTTCACAGAGTGGAATGCCTCGTGATGTTTTACAAACTGCATCTCACCAGAGCGAGATACGGTAGTTACACCGGGTATCACCAGAAAAGTGTCCGGTAAGTGTGCGGTAGTATTCCGTACAAACTGTATTACAAATCTGAAGACTCACAACATTTCCAGAACTGGAACAGGGCAGGTCGACCGAACGTGTGAAGGGACCTTTACGTGGCGACCGTGCCAGCGAAGTCTCCCTGTAGACTTCAGACTCGAGAGGGCGACACTCCAACTTTGTGGGGCTAATTTAAGTGCAATACTAAAGGAAACCAACCTGTCCGGCTAACCACCAAACTCCCTATGCACATCACGAATAAAAGGTGGCACGCTGATTGTTATTTACCGAATCTGCACATGACATGCATGTAGCTATATCACTTTGAGCATGCCGGCCCTGCCAGGAGAACTATTTACCTATGAGGCCTCATAATATCATAGCACTCCGCGAATGTTGCGCATCAAAATAGGAAGCTGTCAGGCGTATCCTACTCTCTTCTCTTTTTTAAATTGTGGCCCTTACGTATCGCTATTACCGCATTCCGAGTTCACCTGATATTTCTTTTCATAAAGCTCACTATTCGACACCGCACAGCTGTGCGTACCTGTCTCTACAGCTGCTACAGGGATACACGCTGTGTCAAGGCCTTACAAGCATTGCTTTCAGTTCCAGCACACACAGCGCGATTCGCTTCGCGTGGCTGCTTAGATTGCGCTATTAATTTTGCTGAACGTGCGTCTGGTGATTTACACCTTTTATTTATGCCGATTTGTATTTCACCGTGGTTAAAGAAAAAAAGCATGACTGGCTAACGCATCGCAGATTAGTCTTCTCTCTATAAACGCGCCGCCATATAACAGATATCGCGCAGGTCTTTGTCAAGCAGTATCATCTTGTTTTGACAGGGACGCCATTCGGCTGCCTTTATGCAGGTGGCGTAGCTTCATTACTCATCTTTATGGTAAACGATGAAACTTTTATCCAGTACGAACTACTTTAGCATACTTATCCGACCAAGTTATCTGTGCGCTTGATCTTGCAAATGGCAATGTGAAATTTCTTGTGTTTCTTTTCGGCCCACGTTTTACAGGCACCTTCTGGTCCACTGAGTATTCGCCTATTCGCCGCCATACAGTGAAGCTCGGTCTTTGCAACGGTGACTTTTGCTACTCCCCTCTGTCCTGCTTTGCAACTCAACATGGAGTTTAGGTGAGCCAACTCTTATTTATAGTAACCGTAACAAGCGTAACCCAATGCTGTTTTTACAGCGAAGCTGTATATCTGTACCCCCCATTCCATTCGTCGTGGCCGTGGGCAAAATAACTTCTTTGGTGTGTTAGTGTAATAATAACATCCGGGTGTTAGTGTAATCGTAAGGTAAAATTGAAGCGACGCTCAGAGCAAGCGCCAAGCGCAGCAGGATGAAAGTCAATGTCGTGAAGCCAAAAACGAGGCCAAGTGACGAAAGTACAATACAATTGATCGTTGCAAGGGTGCAAATTCTAAATTGAGGAATAAATTTCTCGATTCAGAATTTGTGTTTAGTTTCTCCGTGTGCGATCAACTATTGCTCATTTCGCTTCTGTTTTTCTTTATTTATTGCACACATACTTTTCATTGTAAAAGGTACCCAGAGTATGTATGGTCTCGTAGATAATGGCTAGTAGGGGGCCCATTTAGAAATATACATAAAAGAAACTTACACGATTTAGCACGAGTCTAGTCAATTTGCTTAACAGAAAAAATACAAGAAAACATAACCCTTCGCAATAAACACCAGAATAACTGAGTAACAGTAACAGCAAATGTAAACTTATTGCATAGGTATTAGTATTAATCTATTCGATAGGTTAACAAAGATAACAGCAAAAATGTCAAAACTTCGCAATGAACTCATGAACACCCTGACAAATAATAGTTGTACATGGGCTAACAAAACAGAACATAAATATCTATCAGCTTAGGAAGCCGATAAAATTACTTCGAAATAATAATTTTCTATTTGCTCCTCGCAAGTTCTGCGAGTTCTTTATATAAAGCGGAATACCATTCCAGACTTTCGCGCCAGCAAACTGTAGCAGTCGTTTGCCATAGGCGTTTTTTATTAACGGAATATTTAGGTTACGAAAAGTTTGGTTCCCTGCTGTGGCGTAGTGGGGTGCAGAGTAACGAAATAGGGATCGCTTTGGTCCATGTTTTGTAGGGGCACGAAGCAGTGGCGCAAGCCATGTCGCAGGCGGTTGAATCGTTTTTGGCTAATAATTATGTAAAGTGCATGTTATTGCCATCATGAGAACAAATTCAAGCAACGTCGCTGAGTAATCAAGGTGTCCCTCACAGCTTCGCTGTCCCACCACCTTCAAAGCGTCGATTGGAGCCCAACTACGTTTTTTTTCTTTGTTCAATTCACACGCTTATATAGTAAATGCTACGTAAAGTTAAAAATTAGGCCGCAGATACCAGTGAAACAGCAAATTACCGTGGCGTAGGCTAGGCCATCTGGCACGAGGGAGCTTAATGAGTCAACCACACTTTAAAATTAGCGTAAAATACATCGTTGACGACAAAATCGAAGCAAGCCCCAATGTAAGAGGCAGCTTATGGTTGTCGGCCTGAAGCAGAAGATCCTTTCCATTTAAATATTCTGCGAAGTCCTCTGGTTAGGGGTCATACATTATGCGTACAAGACACGGGCTTGGGTTCTACGCAAGGGTCGTTCAAAAATGGGAGTACTTTAGGCAGCACACCCAGAAATGAAACATCTCAACGCTTAAACGCCCACGCGATGGTGCTGCTTTTCCGCACAAACCAAACATGAAATTTCTTATAAATTCTTTTTCCTGCTAGAACTCTCCACGGACCATGCACGTTTACATCGTTGTGCTCTCTCTCTATCATTACCGAGCCGTCTGTTCAACGCAAAATACTTCACTGCCATTGCAACGCCTACGAATATGCACCAACTGCCAAACACGCTCCATAACTCCTTAACCTCAGCAGCTGCTGTGTAAACAAGTAAAAAGAACACTGCTACTTGTGCTGCTGAGCATCCACACCACACCAAATTCAATGAGGTTCGTTGCATATGAAAGAAAAAAAGATTACTGGCGACTTAGCTGCAAATATTGTTACGGGGGAGACAAATGCAGTATTACTATGTCGCACATTGTTAAGGCCTCGGATGCAGGATTGAAACCACGTTCTCCACAGTGCAAAAATGCGTTCAGGTGCTCTCTCAAAACATGTACTGCCTCTTTGAGGAGCGAAGTACAAGCAGACCACAACCAGTAGCTCTCACTCTCTCTCTCTGTGTCCATATATATATATATATATATATATATATATATCATCATCAGTCTATATTTATGTCAACTGCAGGACGAAGGCCTCTCCCTGCGTTCTCCAATTACGCCTATCTGGCGCTAGCTGATTCCAAATTGCGCCTGCAAATTTTCTAACCTCATCACCCCACCTAGTTCTCTACCGTCCTCGACTGCGCTCTCCTTCTCTTGGTGTCCACTCTGTAACTCTAATGGTCCACCAGTTATCCATACTACGCATTACATGTCTTGCCCAGCTCCATTCTTTCCTCTTAATGTCAATTATAATATCTGCTACCCCGTTTGCTCTCTCATTCACACCGCTCTTTTCCTGGCTCTTAACGTTAGGCCTAACATTTTTCGTTCCATCGCTCTTTGTGTGGTCCTTTACTTGTTCTCGAGCTTCTTTGTTAACCTCCATGTTTCTGCCCCATATGTTAGCACCAGTAGAATGCAATCATTGTACACTTTTCTTTTCAACGACAGTGGTAAGCTCCCAGTCAGGATTTGGTAATGCCTGCCGTATGCACTCCCACCCAATTTTATTCTTCTGTAAATTTCTTTCTCGTGATCAGGGTCCCCTGTGAGTAATTGACCTAGATAAACGTACTCCTTTACAGACTCTAGAGGCTGACTGGCGATCCTGAATTCTTGTTCCCTTGCCAGGCTATTGAACCTTATCTTTGTCTTCTGCATATTCATCTTCAACCCAATTCTTACACTTTCTCGATAAGGTCCGCAATCATTTGTTGTAATTCGTCTCCATTCTTGCTGAATAGGACAATGTCATCTGCAAACCGAAGGTTGCTGAGATATTCGCCGTTGATCCTCACTCCTATGCCTTCCCAGTCTGAGAGCTTGAATACTTCTAAGCATGCAGTGAATAGCATTGGATAGATTGTGTCTCCTTGCCTGACCCCTTTCTTGATAGGTAACTTTCTACTTTTCTTGTGGAGAACCAAGGTAGCTGTGGAATCCTTGTAGATGTTTGCTAAGATATTCACGTATGCCTCCTGTACTCCTTGATTACGCAATGCCTCTATGACTGCTGGTATCTCTACTGAATCAAATGCCTTTTCATAATCTATGAAAGCCATGTAGAGAGGTTGATTGTACTCCGCAGATTTCTCGATTACCTGATTTATGACATGGATATGATCCATCGTAGAATATCCCTTCCTGAAGCCAGCCTGTTCTCTTGGTTGGCTGAACTCAAGTGTTGCCCTGATTCTATTGGAAATTATCTTGATGAATATTTTATACAATACTGAAAGTAAGCTAATGGGTCTATAATTCTTCAGTTCTTTAACGTCTCCCTTCTTATGGATTCGTATAATGTTGGCGTTCTTCCAGCTCTCTGGTACACATGAAGTTGTGAGGCATTGCATATAACGGGCCGCAAGCTTTTCAAGCATGATATCTCCTCCATCTTGGATTAAATCTACTGTTATTCCATCTTCTCCAACAGCTTTTCCCCTGGTCATGTCTTTCAAGGCCCTTCTAACTTCAGCGCTAGATATAGAAGGAGCCTCTGTATCCGGTTCATCACTATTTTGAATGAAAGTAGCTTGGCTGTTTTGGGCACTGTACAGGTCAGTATAGAATTCTTCCGCTGCTTTTACTATGTCATCGAAATTGCTGATGATATTACCATGCTTCTCTTTAACTGCATACATCTTGCCTTGTCCTCGAGCGAGGACACACGCCTCGAGCGGCCAGTCGCGCGGCAATTCTGCGTGTATTCGCGGGCTTCTTTCACATTCGGAAGAACACATTTATGTAGCACGTATTGAGCAACAGAAAGCTGTATCGGGAGTTTTTCATGTTGCTCTACAACTTTCTCTTTGACACTTTCATAATTAGGACAGTACTTCTCGAGTTAGATAATTAATTACAATTACCCAATTAAATCTCAGTAACGAAAAATTACTGGCGGCTACTCCACAGTACTGGAAACAATACGCACTAGGTTTTCTTCGCTTAACGCCGTTCCTCTTTTTTAAATCGTGCTGCATGACAGCTGGGACACCCTGTATATACAGGGTGTTTCAGCGAACACTTTCAAAAACTTTTAAAGGTTTTCTGTGGCAGATAGCACAATTCTAGTTCATGAGCTGGTCTACTCGAAGAGGCGGACATACACAGAAGGCGGCCACAAGAAATCGAAATGCATAATCGAATAATTAACAGAAATTCACTAATTAGGTTTCTAACTTAATTAGTGAAGTTTTCGCACGACTGCACGGAGGAGGAATTTTGGCAGCGGATGGCGTATCCCGTGACGCGCGCGTCATGAAAACGTGCCGCCCTCGCCTAGTGCGGCCTCCTCCGCTCGCAGTCCGGATTGAAAATGCTCGCCGGTATTTCCATCCGTCCGTTTGGCGGTCCTCTCACCTCAATTCAGCGTAGACAGCGTCAAATCTGTCAACATTGGACGAATTGGCGTGGCTACGATGGCGTGTTGTCGGCTTGAAGCCACGTGTGTTTTTGTTGTGCACCAGGGGCCGCATGTGCTTTTGTTGTGGTGCAGCGGGAAAGGCGAGTCATGTTGCGCGCGCATTTCTATTTACTGAGACCGCGCAGCCTGCGTGACTTCGACATGAGTGAGGTGCACAAGAAAGCGCTAAGTGACGAGGCAAAGTCACTCTTTTGGCTCTTGTTGAGGGATTCATAGCGCTATGGCATATAGAGCGCGCCGAGTATGTACATGCGCAGCTGCTATAAGCATTGGAGTCGAGAGTAAGAACGCGGATTCCGCAAACGGCGCTCCGGCTATGGGAATGCGACCTAACTCGGCTGTGCCGGATTCATGCTATCACGTGACTGTTTAGCCCGCGAATCAGGCGGGATTTTGCACTCGCGTGTGTATCCACCTTAAGGAACGGCGCGTAATTGCAGACCAGGTCGACGACATTCTCCGTCACGGTGTAATTCAACCTTCGCAGAGACTATCGGCTTCTCCCGTGGTACTTGTCACAAAGAAGGACGATTCCATACGCTTCTGTGTGGATTTTCGGCGCTTAAACAAGATCACGCTGAAAGATGTTTACCCACTGCCGCGCATTGATAATGCTCTGGACTGCTTACAGAAAGCCGAGTTATTCGCCGCATTGGACTTGCGGTCAGGCTACTGGCAGGTCCCGATGGCGGAGGCCGATCGCCCCAAAACTGCCTTTGTTACGCCAGATGGCCTATATGAATTCACCGTCATGCCTTTCGGACTTTGCAACGCTCCTGCTACATTCAAAATGACGATGGATAACGTTTTGCGCGGCCTTAAATGGAAGATCTGTCTATGTTACCTTGACGACATCGTAGTGTTCGCCCCTGATTTTGCAACACACCTACGCCGCCTTCAGCACGTACTCAGTTCCTTGACCAACGCCAGTCTGCAGCTTAATCTGAAGAAATATCGCTTTGCCGCACGCAAGTTGATGATCCTGGGGCACATTGTGTCTAAGGATTGCATTCTTCCAGATGCCGAGAAATTACGGGCCATCTCTGCGTTTCCTAAGCCCACTACAATGAAAGAACTTCGCACTTTAATCGGCTTGTGCTCTTATTTCTGGCGCTTCGTTCAAAATTTCGCATATATCCTATCACCCCTTACGCAACTGCTTCGTGGCGCCAAGGACCTCTCATTGTGGTCCCCTGTCTGCGACCATGCGTTCTCCACCTTGCGCCGTCTTCTCACGACGCCACCTATTCATCGCCATTTTGACCCTCAAGGCCCTACTGAAGTTCATGCCGACGCAAGTGGTGTAGGCCTTGGTGCTGTGCTTCTACAGCGTAATCCTGGTCACGCAGAATACGTCGTGGCTTATGCGAGCCGCACGCTCACCAAGGCGGAGGGCAATTAGAGCGTCACGGAAAAGGAGTGCTTGGCCATCGTCTGGTCACTTGGCAAGTTTCGCCTTTATATATATGCGCGCTATTTTGACGTAGGGACCGACCTTGATGCGCTGTGTTGGCTTTCGAATTCAAAAGACCCATCTGACCACCTGGTTCCCAGGGCCCTGCGAATCCAGCAGTGTGACATACGCGTGGTGTATCGTTCCGGGCGGAAGCATTCCGACGCTGACGCTCTTTTCCGCTCACCGGTTTCGCCAGAGGTCACTCTTGAGTCCCCCTGCGAGCGCACGTTGTCATCTCTTGACTTCGACACTATTACTGCTAAACAACACAATGACCATTGGACTGCATCACTTTCGACCATCACTTTCGACCTGTACCGGCACAACTATGCCCCAGAGGAACGTACGTGGCTGCTAGTCATCCCGAGAGCCTTGAGATCAGAGATCTGTTGTTCTTTCCACTCGGACCCCCAGTGTGACCACGCCGGCGTTTTGAAGACGTACGAACGACTTCGGAACCACTACTACTGGCGGGGTATGGTCACCTTCGTTCGAAACTTCGTCCGCTCTTGCCGTGAACGTCAGCAACACAAATCTCCGCCGTACCTCTCAGCCGGTGAACTCCAAGCCCTGCCATACCCATCTCAACCCGTTGATCGCGTTGGTGTCGATCTATATGGTCCCCTTCCCTTGACTACGTCCGCCAACCGGTGGATTATAGTTGCCGTTGACTACTTGACACGCTATGCAGAGACTGCTGCCCTCCCAGCTCCTACTGTGCAGGAAATTGCCACTTTTATACTGCGCCGTTTTGTGCTTCGTCATGGAGGCCATCGCGAACTCCTAAGCGATCGAGGACGCGCCTTCGTGTCCGAAGTCGTCAAAAAATTGCTTGCTGAATGCGCTATTGTTCATCGCACATCCACCACCTATCATCCGCAAACCAACGGTTCCACGGAACGCTTAAATCGCACTCTTGGTGACATACTCGCTATGTACATTGCATCCCACCAATCCAATTGGGACCTAGTTCTCCTATTCGTCACCTACGCCTAGTATACTGCTACGCAAACCACTACCGGTTTCTCCCCCTTCCATCTTCTTTATGGCCGTCATCCATCTCATACAATTGATACCATTCTGCCATACCACCCAGACGCATCAGAATGCCGGCCAATCTTGGATGCCGCCAGACAAGCTAAAGAATGTCGTCAGCTGGTCCGCCGCTTCACTTCAGACGATCAGAGTTGCCAAAAGTCGAAACACGATGCCCTTAACTCGACCCCAACTTTTCTACCGGGAGACCTCGTGTGGCTGTCCGTACTGAACCACACACCAGGACTTGCTTCGAAGCTTCTTCTTAAATACGATGGACCACACCGCATTTCGCAGCAAACTTCTGCCGTCAACTACCTCATAGAGCCACTGATACCGCCTTCTGACATGCGTCGTCGCAACCGCGAAGTCGTCCACGTCCAGCGGCTCAAGCCCTATCATGATTCTGTTGTATCATCTTCAGCTTAAGTCGCCAGCATGGCTCCTTTTCCGATGGGGCCATTGTAATGAAGATGAACGCCTGGATTTAGGCAGCAGGATTGCCAACAGCATCGCGTGCCGCTGAGGCTCGAGCTTAGAGACTGTGCTCGGTCAAACGCTCGACCCTTCATCGGCCCTTCGTCGAATAAACCTCCTTTATATTATATATAAATATATGGGCATGCGAGATGCAGACAGTCGGCCGTCCCCCAGAACCCCTGTTTACTTCTGCCTCTTCTCTCGGCCCTCGCCCGCAGTTGGAGCGTTTTTCTCTTCATTACACTCGGCCACGCTGCCGAAGATTGCTCAGGTAGTTGTGAGGGCCCACTGGCGATGGAAAATCATAATCGACGAGACATGGGAATGGGAGTCGGCGTCATTAAGGCCGTCCTGTGCGCAACCAGCATCTTTGTGGTTCTGCAGTAAGTGTTGAGCTGAACTCGCATATTTCACCAACGATTATCTCGTTGCACTTGGCAAAGCACGGCAGGAGGTCTTGTACACTCAACAGCGGCTGGGCGCACTGACGCGTCGTGCAAACAGCAAAATCCTCTGCTCAGCCGTCGCATGCCTCTTCACAACGTTGCCGGTGATGGGTCAAGGCTCAACGATGCACTCGAATCTGCGAAGCTCGACAAAATGTCGGCTGCTTCCGAGTCGTCTATGTCAAAACGTGGAGTGACAAGCGATGCCTGGACAGAAGCCCCGATATTGTCCGCGCTTAAACCAGAAAACACCTGTATCTGCGCTTGAGTCTGTGGTCTCTTGCCCGTCTGATAAGGAGCTTCGGGCGGTACGATAAGATCGATAATTAAGGCCTCAGCGATGCTAGTCACCATGGCTTCCTTCAGCGAGACATCACTCAGTGCTGGTTGAATGGGCGCACGTTCGGCCAAAGGCTGCTGCGAAGACCCGACGTATGTTTCCGACGGGTCTAGAAGTATATCGCTTGCGCAGTCCGTAGACAGATCACGGTTGCGGAGCTCGTAGCTGCCCATCATCGCAGCTCGACGGGCCCACGATATTCAGAGGAATAGACGGCCGTCGCACGTGAACTCTAACTTGGATTCCGCTAGCCGATGTTAAGCGTGAAACGGAGCTTCCGGAAAGCGTGAGCTCGGCGGCTGCCTGGCTTTGATACACAGCAGGAGGAGTGGTTTGCTGGGCGATTCCCACCGACTGCAGTTATGCCGACGGCGCCACCCGATGAGCCGGCGCTTCCGCGTGCCCAGGTGATGGAGAGCTTCTAGGCCGCGTCGCTGACTGCTGTGGATGGAGAGTTGACGTGTCCACGCGGTGGATCTCGCGAGCCGCTGCTGCAGTACATCTCTGGCCGGAGTCGTCGCAGGCAGGCAGTGGGCCGAAAACAGTCGTCAAAGATATGCTCCATTCTACACAGGACCGCTATTTGTAACCTTCATAGTTGTCCCACGCCTTGGCACCACCTCAAAGCCGCCACGCTGCAACCAGCCACATCCTGTTGTCGGGTCAGGCCTGACGAGCGCGATGGCTGATTGCCCCCACAGAATGGGGTCAATCTGAAATCCGTGGAACTCCGGTAGTTCCGAGGCATCCGATGATGCCAATGTTGCAAGCGGGAACCCAGATGTGGCCGAAACAATGCAATTCAGCTGCTACGACAGCAGCGAGAGTGCTCGCATGAAGTGTGTCAAGCTACCGGCTGAGCCACCCGTTAAGCCAGGGGCGGAATCGGCACACAATGAGGCGGCTGCAGCGGGCGCAGTACTCGGGCCAGCCGGAGCAGTGGCAACGGACGAGCGAACGGCATCCCTTGCTGGCTGAGACGTCGATGATGTCATGGGGCAGTGATACATGGCGTGGGAAGCGTGGACGGCATTCCCTTTCAGCGGGAGGCAGCCAGGGCGGTGACAATCCATGTCCAAGGCTGCGTGGATGGCATGCCTTAGCGGCTCGCAGATCGAGGTAGTCCCAGGTACGGCATCCATGACAAGGGAAGCGTTGACGGCGTTGCCTCACCGGAAGGGCCTAGCACCAGGAGGGTGAATCTTCCTATACCTCCCATTGGTTTTCCTATAGCAGACGCTCAGTCGACGATAGCGCCAAGGCGCACTTCAGTTAGGCCCTAGTGGATGAATGACGGTACCACGTTGGCGAAAGAAAAAAAAAGAAAAGCGGTGAGTTTTTTTTTACCCTCGCCCTTTCGCTATAGCACTTTTTTCTTCCTTTTTTTCTTCCTCCGAAAGGAGAGCCGAGCGGAACGTGGTTCCGCTCGTCTCTCCTTTCCCGCTTGACTTTCCTATCCCTCTCCATGCCTCGCCTCACCCTCCCCTCATGCCTCGCGCAATGCTCTTTATTTTTATTTCTTTAGTTTTCCGCGGCCAGCTCTTTTTTTTTTTGTCTCGGGCGTTATCAGACGCACCGCCGGACCAAAGCGCGCGCTCCGCGCTCCTCTCCTCTCCGGCCGTGCCATTCGTGCATTCGTGCTGCGTGCTTGTGCACAGTGGATTGATTCTTTTTGCGTTTTCATGCACGCAGTCGCGTTCATTATTACAAACAAGCAAGCATGTGCCCAAATTGTATTTAAAAAATAATTCCACTTACAACACAACATTTCTTTGGACTCACTTTATTGTGTTCGTTTGCGAAAACCAGAATTGGAGCAGATAGTGCAACACATTATAGAATGGAACAAAATGCGGATGGTGTTTCATGTACGCACATGTAAAAAAACAATTATTGTAATTGCTGTAATGGCCAATGCGCAGAATAACTTCTCACGGCCTGCTTCTCGCTCGTCATAAAATCCACCTCCGTGAAGTGCACCGAGCATATTCTGCGGTTGTTGACCTTGTCTCTGGGCAAACCCATCAGTTCCATCCTTCCAGCGTAGGTTAAAAACGCTTCCATCCTGAAGAACCGTGAAGATCATAAATTATAACGTCGCAGTTTGAACATACAAAACTCAGCTCCTTTAATATCTAGAAATGCTACCCATAAAGGTCTTTTCTGAGCTACTGAAATCTCTATGCACTGAGTTAGTACAAACATATTGTCTTCTAAGCGTCTGCCTGGCCTGAAACCATTCTGTAGTTCCCCCAATACACCGTTTTCCTCCACCCACTTCGACAGTTCTAATTTTATGGCTTGCATTGCCATTCTATATATCACCGACGTTACTGTAACTGGCCTGTACGAGCTCGTCTTATCCTTATCTCCTTTGCCTTTGTAGATGAGATTCATCTTGCTTTCACGCCATCCAACGGGAATATTCTTTGTTCTAATCACTTGCTCTATGGCATTAGTCAGCAGTGCCTTGCTTTTTGGACCGAGGTTTTTGATTAGCTGTATTGGGATTTCATCGGGTCCTGCTGCCGTGTTGTTAGGGACATTTTCTGCTGCCTTTTTCCAATAGAAGCTTTCTATGCTGAATTTTGATCTCTCAAGCCTCTCTGTTGTTGCTGGATCTGTTGTCTGAACTACACTTTTTCTCGTACCGAAGTTATGCCTGATAACGTCTGTGATGTACCGCAGCGCATCATCGCCTTCATAGATGTTACCGTCTTCATCCCTTATAGCCGTTTGCGAGTTTCTAGTTGGAGCTCCGAGGGCTTTTATATGGTTCCAGAATATTTTTGGGGCGCCTTTGTCTCTTTTGTGAATGTTATGCACCCAACGTTCACTTGCGCATTTAATTTTCTCTTGCACGAGCTCACTCGCAACCCTTTTCTTTTCTCTGTATGTATTCCATCTAAGGAGCACCTCTTCTTCTTGTAATCCCAACTTTTTGGCTTCTCGATGAACCCTAGATGCCTCTTTACGCTCTTCTATAGCTTGTTTAATTTCCTTGTTCCACCACTTACGTGGTTTCCTCTTTCCAATCCAACAATTGTATTGCCGTGTCCGCCTTATTTCATGCTGCATAACCTCCACCAGTTCCTTATATTCCCAGACTGCTGTAGGAAAAGCCTCAATTTTCTTCTCTATGTTGTTTGCGATCTCTGTTATTTGCTCGTCATTCATTTTTAAAAACTCTGAGGTTATTGGTTCATGTTCTGCGCTGGTATCTCTCCCAAACTTTAATGCTAAACGTCTATGATCGCTTCCCAGGTTATTTTTTCCATTTTCGTCTATTATCATTTCTTCCAGTTGTTCGTAGACCATTTCTGAGACTAAGGCGTAGTCGATACATGACTGCCTGTTTCCGCATTGCCACGTTACCTGTCCATGACACTTATTTTCCCTGTTAACTACTATAAGGTTCTGTTCATCACACAAATCCAGCACTAGAGAGCCGTTGTAATCAGTATATCCGTCTAAATCGTCCATGTGCGCGTTCATATCTCCCACTAATATCACCTGGCCCGAGTTACTGAACTCATTAATATCGCTTCTAATGCAATCGACCAATTCCTTATTTTTTTCCTTGCTATCACTACCTGTCCATAGGTAAGCTACTCCCAGCCACGTCTTTTTACCTTGCCATGTACCACTAATCCATAAATGCTCTTTACATGTCTCGTTTACCCTTCGCCACTTCAGACCTCGCCTAATTAGTACGCCTACGCCTCCGCCTTTCCTTGACCCGGTCATTCTGTTGCACCCTTCCCATACAAAGTTGTCAATAACAGGCGGCTGCTCCAAATCTCGTAGATGCGTTTCGGTCAAGGCGTACACGCTTATCGCTTCATCATTCAGTTGCGTTTGAATTTCCAGCCATTTTTCCTGCTTACGACCACCCTGCATGTTAATGTAGCAAATTTTACCTTCTCTATTCTTATCCTTTCTGCGTCTTTTCCTGACTCCTGGTCGCCTAATTCTGCCCTTTACTGGTGTTTCGCTATGTTCAATACTCAATCCTGCTTCCTGATTGCCTGGGGCCCACCTAAAAAAGCTACAGCTCGTGCCGCGAATCGACTTCCGACCGGTGTTGCTACACTTTCACTAAAATGTATCCCGTCACGCACAAAAGCGCCTTCGCGGCCTGCTCGGTGCACTTCTCGGTTGATGTCAATGACCGTAAAATTCATTGCTTTAGCTAGAGTCCAAATTTCCCTGTTTACTGCAAGAACTGCCCTTTCAATTTTATAACCCTGCCTTTCAACCTCTGGCACCGTGCACACCGCGATTTGTACTTCTTTTGAAACATTCCGCAGGTCGGTGATCCCTTTGGCTATTTGCTTTGTGATTCCTGCTCCTCGTCCGTTCAGTACGTCAATCACTCCGCCCATTATCACCACTAGGTGTCTCTCCTCCATTGTGTCCCACATGCGTTCCTTGGCCTTCGCTATCACCTCTCTAATCGGCTTTCCGGGAAGCGCGCTAACCTGGACTCGTTCGTCTGCCCCTACCCTCTCTGCTATCGCCGGTTCTACTTTACGCATGTTGGAATCCCCAACAAAGACAACTCGACGCTTTCCTTCCCCCTCACCGCCGAAAGCTGCCCCCGAAGTCACAATGCCCTCCCCTCCTTTCTTATCCTTGCCCTTGGCTTTGTTTTCTTGCCCGGCCGCGTCAGTGGTATATTGCATTGCGCTGTGGCGCCACCTTAGCGGGCTCCGAGAGAAACAATATGTACGGCGTCGGGGTCCCGCGGGACGCAGAGGCACGCTGCAAGAAAAGAGCTGAAATAGGTTTGTGCATTTTTCAGTCGTTGTAATTTTTGTTTTGTGTGAATGGCCGCTTGTTGGACAGGATGCTTAGGCCGGCAATGACTCTGGTGCGACTTAAAACCGCAAGTCGTCGAAATATGACGACGGGATTTCGTGAAGCTACGCCGACAAAGCCAGCCACCATGCGATGTGCCTGTGAACGAATACATAGCACCATAACGCGATTGACAGAGCGCCTACGCTTGTATTCCTGTTATGCATATTTATTCGTACCGAATATGAGACCAAACATGCTTCGGAAGTCGAAATGCACGAACGTGAGCACTCGCCAGCCGCCCACATCAAGTTTAAGCTGGGGTCCATTCCGCTCAGCGGAGGTTAGCCGTATCGTATATAGCAGCAGAGTTCATGCATTTGCCACTGTGAGACCTGCACTGAACGTATGCTAATAGGATGATAAAAACTGCTTTTATAGCTGAGTCTTGACCACAGTGGCCATAGCTCTTTGAAGGGGCGACACTGCCCCCAGAGTATTTATGCAACGCAAGGATGCCGCATTTGTTTACATCCACATGCGTACGGCCACCGCTCGCTGTTGGCTTCAAGTACAGTAGAAACCATGCACCGCTCACACGAAATAATGAGGAAATCTTCAAAGCATATATGAGCACTTCTCATGCACATATCAGAAGGGATCGCACTGAGACGAGAAGGCATGAACGTCCCGGGCACATCGAAAACGGCGACAACGACCACCTAGCCGCACTGGCACGCGAAAATGCCGATGCCCGCGTACTGCGTGGCAACGAGCGCTGTTGTTGCTTACGATGCAGTATCGAATGGGCCATCACTTGTTGCCTGTTTAGCATAAGAGGCAAACTGTGTTTTCGCTAATTACTAAGGCAGCATAAAAATACACTCTCCGTAGTTGCACTTCGTTCATGGTAGCGCCGGCGACTGCGACCGACAGCCTTCGTTCAAGAACGGTGCCGGTACCGCGGTATTAGCACTGCACCGTGTCGCCGATTCGCACTATGTGTGTGCATCATACTATGTTAAGAGTGGTTCACTTCAAGTCGGTAAGGTCAGTACCGAACTATATAAGCAGTTTCCTACTTGCTTATCCTATATTTCAGGTCCGCCGTTAACGGACGAACTCGTAGACTGTGTCAGGCCTAATGAAGCTGCCTGAACGAGATCGACACCGCGTCAAACTTGACGTGGAGGGCTGTAAAGGGCTGTAAATCGTGGAAAACGCCATTGACGCAGACCCATTGTGGTATAGAGATTAGGCAACGCTTTTCTTGGAGGACAAAGCACTTGGTGTGTACAAAAAAATAACGTGGAAGAAAGCGGAGGACAATAGCAAGACCCAACACAGAAACAAACAAAAAAGCGACAGGTAGGCACCTCGAAACCTTGAGCCATATCCAGTGATAAACATGTCACTTGAGGATGTCTGGCGTTGGCGAAACTTCAAGATTCAGTCCCGCGATATGCTGGCAACAGTTCCACGCAAGTTTTGTTTTCGCGCTGCCAATATTCAGTTACTCAAACAGTTGGTACATTTAAACTGTAGTTTCTCCAAGTTCTGAGAAACCTGAAATTCATATCTTCAAATATCTCAATGTCTAATACACATAATATCCGCATCACTTTCCTTCAGCGCACGATGCCGTAAAAGTCGAGGTGAGGAGCATATATTGGAATAGAGAGTAAAACTAGGCTAGTTGGTTGAAGCTCATTGTAAATGTCGCGCAAAAGGAACGGCAACACAAGGCAGGCAACTGCTAGTGGTTTGTTTGGCGCCTTTCCTGTATACTTTTCTGCCTTGTGTTGCCGTACCTTTCGCGCTGCTTTTACTGTGAAGCTTATATTAGGTACGTATAATTAACGTGGTTCAAATAACTTAGAAAACAAAATACAGAGCTAGTCCAACAATGCGGCATCTATATATCACGCTAACACGTGATATAGCGGCCCTGGTACACGTATGCGCCCATGCAAGTTAACCCTAAAAAGCCATCTTCAGCAGAGCGCTTCAAAAAGGTAAAACCGCAACACTCAAAGCAAAGTATCAGCAACATGGTTGATTAAGTAAGTATTTTATCTGCAAAAACAGCAAAGTATGAGTGGATTATCCACAAGCAAACTTCTTTATTGTCTGTTCATATCATAGGCCCCCCGGATTTCCCGTACTATTTAGTCACGGTAGGGATGCACTATAACAGTATTTACGTGTAAGGGAAAAATCCGCATTTTTGCAATGGGGGTGCCACTTTATTCTGAAGCCGCAGATAAACAACAGCGTTTGCCTATAATGTGCCGCAGCTCGCGGGCAGCGTGAAGCTTTTCGCATAAACACCCTGCATTGTCGACTGTAACGTTGTCACACTCATGAGAAAACATGACTGCCTGGCAGATGCACTGAAGGCCACTCTTAAAGGAAGAACGTTCTTTTTAAAAGCGAAGCTTTTATTTGGAAGCCTTGCCGGGCCTGGCTGTTCTGTAATAGAATAGGGCAACCAATAACCGCGGAGGACGAGCGCAGCCCGCACCGCTGGGTTACTTGTACCACCACCAGGTGGTGGCGGCATTTCATTAGTCTCTTTACAATGCATGAATAAAGCTTTCCATGTCATTTTATGCAGACCTAAATGAACACAAACCGGTGTTTAGACTCTTTATGCACTTACACAAAGGTTCGCCGTATATACATACCCAGTCGTTGGATCTTCAACTTTTTTTCTTCAAACGGCATCCTGAGCCTCCACAGTAATGAACAGAATATTGTGACGCTGAAATGTCCTCCCACACATGCAGAGTTCCCGTTGTGACTGTGATGTTGCTGATCGCATTTGCATCGCTGAGCTGGGGTCGCTACAGTGGTGGCTTGAACAAGCAGCGGCTTCGAATACCTGCCGACCCAAATGAACACGAAGGTAAGATAACAGTCAACGACGACCTCTTATAGCGCATTCACACTGTGATATTCAGCGTCTGGAGCTGCGCGGAACTCAGTTCGGCAGCGGCGAGATCCGCCGTAATAGCCCTTTCCTCGCCGATCGGTCCAGACCGATTTTTGCGGCAGCAACCGCCGGATTCCTTCACCGCGAACCAGTCGGAGCGCGAGGCAGAAATTCGGAAGATGGCTGCCAAGACTGGCGCGCTCGTCATGTCGCAATCTTCAAAGCTGTCGCGACATCGGAAATGCTCACCGACTTCGTGCGGAACCACCCCGTTCTTTTCGACAAGCACCACGCGAAGCACAAGGACAACGTGCTAACGAATGACTTGTGAAAAATCAGTCGCGAGCTGAGATCAAAGCAGGGCGAACCCACCACTGCCACTGTGAATGCTTCTTCTGCACCTCATGCATCGTCAGAAAGGTGCTTGCGAGCAGGCCTAGCAGTACTGCCTCTTCTTGCTCAGGGTTTACCATCGTGTTTGTATTGATGAACAGGTGCAAAATAATATAAAAGTCAGTTTCACCCGAAAGGCGAAGCATCGATTGTTATACGAGAGAGAAATAATTTATTAGAAAGGCAGAGAGATCGGTCTGAGCTAGCATGATCTGGCCATAGGCTCTGCCCAGGGGAAAAATGGAAGGGGGCAAAAACGAGTCATGAAAGATGACGATGAGGACAGGAAGAAGGGATGCATATTTACACTAACACAGTGGTCTCCTTAAAGTCATACGTCTAGTCCGGAGATCTTCAGGTAGTCAAGAGCAGGCATTTAGCTATTGATGATACTGTACGGTCACACAAGGCGGACAAAATATTGCTGTCGGACAATGTTCGCCGGACAATCACTGTTAGCGTCGAAGTCAGCGTCATCCGCTGTGATGCGTAGATAGGGCAGTCGCAAAACATATGTTATAGAGTCTCAGGCACTTGGCTGCAATCATAGTTCGGGCTGTCCGTACGGCCAATAAGATGTGCATAGCGTCGTGTGAAGTCGACGCCCAGGTGAATTCGGTGAAGCTTGCGATACGAATTAGTATACATCTATACGAAGTAAGAATAGTAGTTTTATCGGCAGTATATATTTGTAAATATAGGCATACTAACGAAATAAACAAACATGGTGTCACGCGCACACAAGCAAACATGAACACATCTCACTGGATGACCGCGTTAACTCGCTCTCAAAACGCTGGAGTGAGGAAGCACGGCAGCAGCAGCGAGTGAATTTACCTTAGTCCGGTGTCTCGCGTCAGCGCGAACTAAGCCGTGAAGACACAGCGCATGGTTCAGGCCGCCAGGAGTATAATGCGCCCTCCCTTCCACCCGGAGGCTTGCGGCCTGAAGTAGAATGCCCCCCCCCCCCCCTACCTACCCTCCCCCGGAGTGTTGCGCGCGACGGAACATGGCGCGCTTCCTTTCCGCTTTCTTCTCTTCCGTGCGCGAGATTGAGCCGCGATAGCCGTCTCTCCCTCGCACACTTTCATTAGCACATACAGTATACGGTGCACGGCGACGATTTTATCGCCCTTGGACTTTATACGGAACCTCACAGCGACGCCGACGGCAGAAATGCGCCTACAGTGTCCATATAAACGCTATCGCAATAAAACACGCGAACTCTACGTACGCGAGCGGAGATAACTGCGCAGTTTCGAGCCGCGGTAACAGTCGGGATATCCCACGTTTGCTTGGAGGTCATCTTGGAGGTTTGCACGGCAGATGGCGCTGTATGGCGTTCCGGCGTTTCCGTTGGCGTGGTGGGCAAGTAATGTGAGCGCTGTGAATTTCGACGGCAGGATAACTGCATTAGCTGTAAACGCCGGTTTCCTCTGTGTGAACGTTCCAATACCCGCCTCGATGGCTCAGTTAGCTAAGGCGCTTCGCTGCAGAGCACGAGGTCGCGGGATCGAATCATGGCCGCGGCGGCCGCATTTTGATGGAGGCGAAATGGAAAAACGCCCGTGTGCTTGCGTTGTAGTGCACGTTAATGAACTTGAGGTGGTCAAAATGAAACCGGAGCCCTTCACTATGGCGTACCTCATAATCAGAACTGGTTTTGGCAGGTAAAACCCGAGAAAGAAGACGAAGAACTTGCCATTTTGGTAGTGTACTGCAGTCACTCATAGCGCAAAGGCAAAGACAGAGTGGGCAACATACTCTAAAAACGAAAGGGCTACTGAAGTTGCAAGTGTTGCTTTATCTGTGCAAAACGTGCTTCATTGAATATACTTATTCTGAAAATGACAGCGCATGATTACGATACCTGCCATTATTTCACCACTGGCATCAGATAAGTCAATGTTATTTAATAATTTATTCAAAGCAATTACTGCACTACAATATACCTTTTGCATAATGCCGACAACCTGGGCGCAAATTAAGTTCCTGTCACCATAGTGAAGGACATAAACGCGGGTGAGTGCAGGACGCGCGTACGTAGAAAGATTTTGGGTCGCACGCACTCTGATACAGGTCTCATTAAGTTTGAAGCGGTCTTTCAATATGCACAAAGCGCGTTTGCCGAAATACACGGCTCTACGAGTGCAAGTTTCTTCTCCCGCAACAGGATAGGAGGTATATCATGCTCCCGCGTTTGCCCCATGGAGGCATCGTTCACTGCTACAAAGCGAAAACAGTGATGGTGGGAGGTCTTGACTGCGGGAGATACAACTTTGTCGAGTCCTACGTCATTCCGAATTCCACTAGAGAAAACTACCCGATAAATAGCGAAGCAAATCGAGAAGTGCACCATGCTGTGATACATATTGTACCTGTGTAGCAAACCCGCATGACCATGATCTACCATGCCCCAAGTGGCCTCGCAAAAAGCTAGAGCATTCGGCCAGATGTTAGGCCCACCATTGTACGCATACATTGGAGGCTTAAGAAACGTGACTGGCGCCGTCTACGCTGTTTTAGGCGAGCGATGCAACTCGTAACGACGATGCCTTGTAGCTTATTAGATGGAAAAAAAGCTTTAAACATTCCTGGAAGTACACAGTGCGTGAGGTGAATCAGAGCTGCTGCACTTAGCTATTGCAATGAGTGTGCAATACTAATAAACAGTTGGCATGGCCAGGAACAGGCCGAGTTCAGAGGAGAAATTGGTGCAGTGACCGCCGTACTGAATTTAGGGCACTTACTACCGGAGCTGTGGACGTAAACGAACTGCCTGCATAGCGGCCCGCAATCACTAGGTCGGATTGTCGAAATTCAGTCACGAATTAAAAAAAAAGAAATTATGGGGTTTTACGTGCCAAAACCACGATCTGATTATGGGGCACGCCGTAGTGGGGGACTCCGGAAATTTAGACCGCCTGGGGTTCTTTAACGTGCGCCCAAATCTAAGTACACGGGTGTTTTCGCATTTCGCCCCCACGAAATGCAGCCGCCGTGGCCGGGATTCGATCCCGCGACCTCGTGCTCAGCAGCCCAACACCATAGCCACTGAGCAAGACGGGTAGTCACGAATTTCACACAAACAGCAAAGAACATACAGACACGCACTAGGGCAGCTGGTAACAAGCTACTGGAACCCGCTCGTATCTATCCCTAACATTGGCGGCCGAAATCGAGCATTGCTTCACTGCAGCACATGGTTGATGTCATTATGCAAGTTCGTTTTACTTAGATGCCTACCACCAGGCAGCTGGGAGAATTCAATTACCCACTGGATCATCTGCTGAAAAAAAATGCGTTTAGGAGCATGTAGTGACAAAAGGTAAAGCGAGGTTTGATGCTCAGCCTCGTTTGGTTGTGGATGATCTCAGAGACAGTGTGATTTGTTTAAACATTTCAGTGGAGGCCTGGCAAGCTCGCAATGCAAAGTAAAAAGCTGCTGATATCACCCTAAGCGTCTGAAATTCATGCAGCCCCAGGAAAAAATACAGCTGAAATGGAGCATTAGTCGAGGAAAATAATGTCGACCGCATTGTCGTGTTGGGCACTCCTGGTGTAGAGTGCGGGGAAATGCTGAATGAAATAAAAATAGTGCTAAGATAAATTGTCCTGGAACAGAAAAAAAAGCGTACAGCCTTTTTTTTTAATACGCAGGCTGGCTCGCTTTTGCGCGCCCGCAGGTGAAATAGTGCGAATTCCAAGTAAGTGTTTTTTTTTATTTATCAATTTATCATGCGCTTCGATGCTCTTCTACGTCATTCGTGTCGGCGCCTGGTCAAAAGATCACCCTTATGGATCACAGATGTTCAAAATTAATCCGAAGTCTCCACTAAAGCGTGCCTCTTAATCATATTGTCACGTGGTAGTGACGGTCAGTAATACAGCAGCAAAACTGTGAATGACGAAACTAACTTTAAATTGGGCGAGCTTGTGCCCACAAAAGCAACCTAGCACTCAAAGCGCAGCGATAGCGGCGAACACCGTCGGTGATGATGGAAATGTGATCTGCGGGTCAAGAGCGTCGGCTTTCATACATCACTCGTCGAAGGTTCCAGCGTGATCGCTGGCGCCCGCGTGGTTCCCGGAAACAACTACACAATTTTGTTGCGCATGCAGTCTGATTATACAAGGTTCGGCGAGGACATACACAACTCATAGAATCAACGACAACATTCGCGAAAGTTCTAAATAATGTGTGCGCGTTTTGCGCTGCACGATAACGTTTCGTTTATTTGTTAGAAGGTGAAAGCGGTCATCGAAGAAAGAAAAACAAGTACACATGTCAATATCGTGGTTAAGGACCGTAAAATCCCCGAATTCCTTTTTACGGTTGTCGCTCTGCTGGACTTGCCACTGGAGCCACCGCTATGTCAGCTGGTATACCCCCCGGTAAACGGGAATTGCTTAACGAGCCCCAGTTTCTCCCTTGGTGCTAGGTAGGCCACGCTCCTGAGAAAAGAAAAATTAAGGCTGCTGTTATGGCAACGGTTGTGCTGATGCACGAGGGGGGCGAAGGCCGTCCCGCTTGCCTGAAATGCGCTCGACGAGTGTGCAATTTTTACGGCAGACGCAAGAGGAAACGAGCACGAGTTCCGTTTGCTGCTACGATGTGCTTTGTTCTAACAGCTGTCATTTTCAGCCTCTTTTTGTATTAATGACCATTTCATTTTGTGTGTGTTTGTTCATGCGTTCTATAAATGCCAGGATCGCATCAGCGTTTGCTAAAATGTTGCCCTATTCCGTTACGATACGTGAGCCAGCATGCTATAGAGCTAGACTAATGCGTTTCGGCAGGATAATAACAAGCAGTGAAATGTGCTTTATTTCACAATTTTATTTGCAACATTTGTACATCAAGAGCTACAATACAGCAAAAAATATTTCAGACCTGAGTATCTCGAATTTACAGCACAAACTGCACATTCTGTTGGCGCATTCACATAAAGCTTCTTACATTTCTTAATAGCAAGTCATGTTTTTTACTTTGCATGTGACAATCCCACCAACGCAAATCGTTTGTCGGAACAGTTACTGTGATTATTTATGCAAAAAAGTATCATTAAGTGAGACCAGTTAAAAGGCGGATGTCTGAACATTTCGCATACCTCTTGGTATCCATTCTGTATCCGGTGGAACATTAGAGTTACAGAATGGATCTCTTGGTATCCATTCTGTAACTCTAATGGTCCACCGGTTATCAATTCTACGCATTCATGGTCAGCCCAGCTCTATTTTTCCCTCTTAATGTCAACTAAAATATCGGCTATCCCCGTTTGTTCTCTGATCCACACCGCGCTCATCCTGTCTCTTAAAGTTAGGCCTAACATTTTTGTTCCATCGATCTTTGTGCGGTCCTTGTTCTCGAGATTCTTTGTTAACCTCCTAGTTCCTGCCCCATAGGTGAGCGCCGGTAGAATGATTGTACACTTTTATTTTCAACTACAATGGTGAGCTCCCAGTCAGGATTTGGTAATGTCTGCCGTATGCACTCCAACCCAATTCTCTTCTTCTGTAAATTTCCTTCTCATGATCAGTGTCCCCTGTGAGTAATTGACCTAGATAAACATACTCCTTTACAGACTCTAGAGGCTGACTGGCGATTCTTAATTATTCCCTTGCAAGGCTATTGAACATTAGCTTTGTCTTCTGCATAATAATCTTCAACCCCACTCTCGGTTCCCGATTAAGGTCCTCAATCATGTGTAGTAATTCGTCCCTATTGTTGCTGAATAGGACAATGTCACCTGCAAACTGAAGGTTGCTGAGATATTCGCCGTTGATCCTAATTCCTAAGTCTTCCGTAACTCTCTACTTTTCTTGGATATATATATATATATATATATATACGGACCGGACTTTATACGGAACCTCACTGTGACGACAACGGCGACGGCAGGAATGCGCTTGGAGTGTCCATATAATTGCTATCGCAATAAAAACATGTCCCACAGATCATAGTGCGCCAGCGCAGCTCATGCCCGTTCCGGGCAAGGGCGCGGCACACCTGTGCAGTTCTCACAGACGCTGTACGTAGTGTGCATCGCAATCCAGGAAGCCACAACTGTACAAAAAAAAACAGAACTCGTTGCTTTTTCTTACTGCAACAAAAGCCGGATTCATCTAAAACTCGCAGAAGACCTGACTGCGCATTCACGATCTTGGTTCCGCAAACGCTTAATCCACCAGTCTATCTGAGCGACGACGTCACGCCTGAACATAAACGGCTGTTCGCGAAGGCGCTGCAGCTAAAGAAGTATGTAAATAGTATGGCAATTCCGTTGAAATGCCCAAAAGATAAGTACTCGACACCGCTTTGGCAATAGGGTCTCTTGCATTTGAGATGGATCATGTAGTAAAAGTGTATAATTAAACCATTTGGGTGGGGTATATTCAGAATAACTGTTTTGAAATGGCTTATATTTCCCTCATGAAACACAATTTGCGTGTTCCCTTTCCTAATGTTGAGTTTCTCAAGCAAGGCTCACGGAACTTTCACTCCCTCTATTCTCATATGCCTATTTGTAACCACGACCCACATTTCAAGCGAAGATGGTATCTCAGCATTAATATCCAAAAAATGCTAATCGGTATGGGCTGAGCTGAATCGTTCTTCTTTTAACGTCAATCACAATGTATTTGGCGGCATTTACATGCCAACCAGTATTCTTTCAGCGTTCTGTGTAGCCCTTGGCGATATGCTTGGTTATCCTTCGAAAAAACTAAATCGGTTATAATAACTGGCAATCTTATTATTAACCTATGCAGATCATCGGGAGTACAGATTGAATTGTTTTGCAGGTGTCACGTCCTCAGAGTGTCCTTACGCCTCCATGCTTCGTGATGTGCTCCAGGGAGGTCACGTGCTCAAGTTTTCCTCGGAAGATTCAGGTGCCAGGTAAGCAATGAAAATACTTCAAGCTGCTTGTGGTAGTCTTAATATACACATGTCCATTATACAATCAGTTGCTTTTCTAGGATGTTTGACGTTGTCCAGTTAAATATTTTATCAAGAGCCAGGCTAATAATAATTGCAAAACGTACAGCCTTCCGGCTTTAAGGTGTTCGAACCGACGATTAAAAATTACAACCAGCATTTTCATGCAGATTTACGCTGTCACTCAAACATTATTGTAAGACATCCACGATGTCTCTAGCAATGCTCACAGAGCAGGCGTGACCACAGGTACACATTACATTAGAGTTTCATCACTATGGACGCATTATATGTTCTGAATGCTCTTGATAATCACATGTTTTCAGATCACGAGCGTACAAAAGGGGCTAATGTATTCTTCTCTACATGACCTTCACGTGCGGGAATATACACTGACGCAACGAGCAGTGTTCTATTTGCTGCCGTTTAATATAACTTCCATCTTCATTTTAACAGCGAAGCTGTTTAAGCCAGCGGTACTTTGTGGTGCGTAGTCGTTATAGCCATGGCAACCCGGAGAAGAAGGAGGAGGAGACCGCGTGTATGCGCACGCGGTCTCTTCCACGCCAGCTCCCTGCCTTCCCGACCCCTGCCTCGCGTCTCTCTGCGGCGCGCTGAGCCAGGAGAAAAAAATACACGCCATCTCCACGAAGTGAATGCTAATAAGTGGGGAGAACCTCCAACGCTGTGGTGAACCGTGAATGTAAATCGGTAAAACCGTGAAACATTCGCCCACACATCATATAAAGACGTGACACGTTGTTATAGGGAACATGTATATCACTTATATACACAATGTTCATTATTTACAAATCGATGCAATTTGATACACTTATATACACAAGGGGGCGCACGTCGGCGCCACCAACCTCAGGTAGCGACCGCTTTCTGCGCTTGACAGCTGCTTCCCGCGCCTGCTCCGATTCGAGGTTCGCTTATCGTCGCTTGCGTGCTGCTTCGGCTGCACGAGCCCTCGCCGCTGGAACGCGGGTGGCGCTCGAAGACGGCGGACGCGCTCCGCATCGGCTCCGTCAATAATCTGCGATTATTGCGGTGCTTCACGCCATTGTCCCAAAATCCTGGACTCATCGTCACCGCCAAGTTCTCTGCTCCACCCGGATACCACCCGCGCCTAGGTGGGCCCATTTTTCGGCAACTTCTGCGTGTTTGATCTCCACGACGGCTCCCCGCCGGGCTTGACGTTCCGTTAGGCGTAGCTCCGCATCGCCCGGGATTTCCCGGCGTGATGGCGGACGCCACCACGGTTACGGGCTATGACCCGACCTCACTGCAGGTCGTGACGATGGAGACCACCTCCTCGGACCAAGCCATGCCCTCGGAGCACGAGTATTTAGCCGACATGGTGAAACTCTGGCAACGGAAGCAATCTCAGGCCGCGGCTCCGCCCAAGGGCCAAGGGTCGCGCGCCGCCACCCTGCCACAGGTGGCTGCCTCCGGCTCGTCCACGCGCCGCTCTCCAGACGGAACGCGCACCGCACCACCTTCCCCGCCGAGGCGTCAACCCAAGTGGCGACCCCGCCATACTCCTCGTCTCTCCCGTGACGACTACATCGTCGTGCTGAAGCCTCGCGCTCCTTTTGAGCTCAAGTCGGTCCTCCCGTCCGATCGTGCCGGCGACGCGATTCGTGCATACCTGGGAGAACACTCGTCCACCTCTTTCCATGTGTGGCCAGTGTGGGACCAAAACGTTCTAGTGTGCAGTGTCACCTCGTTACCTATGGCGCAGCGCCTACTTGGGGACATCCAGTTGCCTGTGGGAGACCAGCAGCTCCCTTTTCGGGGCCATGCCAAGGCGTCCGGGGAAATCTGCCGGGGTGTCATCACCATCAACCCGGCTGAAACCCCACAGCGCATCAAATCAGAACTAGAATGGTCGCAAGGCGCTATCCTGGCGGTCCGCAAACTCGGTGACTCTACTGCAGCGGTGGTGACCTTCGAGGGCACGAAGCTCCCCCGCTTCATCTTCTGCCACAGTGTCGTGGCGTACGTGCGCCCGTACAAGAAGACAATCCCGGCCTGTTCCCTCTGCGGCACCATTGGGCATCGACCCTCGGCCTGCCCGCGACCCACTCCCGGTCGCTGCACCCGCTGTGGCACTCAAGTCCAAGTGACTTCGGAAGGCCTAGCTGAACACGAATGTAACCCGACATGTCTTCTCTGCTCCGGCCCGCATGAAACCGGCGCTCGGGGATGTCCATGGAAATATCGGAAACCTACACCACGATCAACCTCGAAGCCACCTGCACCCCCGTCACCGGGAACGCGAGCGGCTTCCCAATCCAAGCCTGGATCACTTCTCCAGACCCCGGCGAACCCACCGCCGACCACCTCAGTGCACTACCCGCCGCTTGTCGTGGCGCCACCTCAGGTGAGCAGCTGGGCAGGGATTACTGCTCCTCAGCCTCTCCCTCCCTCCCCCCCTCCTTCTCCAGAGCTATCCGCTCTACGAAAACAGAACGCTCTTCTTCAGCGGCAAATCGCAGCTCTCACTAAGCAGGTGGCAACTTTCCAACTGCAACAACAGAAACCGGCAGGACCCCCCCACTGCCGCTCCAGTTAAACCCGTCGACCATCAGCCTAGCCCTCGCGCTACGCCCACTCCGCGTACTCCCCCCGCTCCCCCGGCTTCGTCCACGGCGCCGGCTGCTCAATCAGTTACGGGGGCACCTCAGAGCCCTCTTTCTATAGATCACACCCTGCCGCTCGAGGACCGTATTACTCGTCTAGAAAATGTAGTCCTCTACCAAATTTCCACCATTAATGTACAATACATTGTAGCTGAGGTGGTTCAGGCGGTTCAGGCCATGGGCTCTCACCCAGTTCCGCACCAGATCATCTCGCTCGCGCTCGGCCTCCACGAGCAGCAGCTCTGCCCCGCGTCGACGCAAAGTTGCCGGTTCCTCTTCCCCGGCCCTCAACCCGGCTTCCATCCCCCTTCCTGCTCCGCAAGGCCAGGGGCAGGGCATGGAGGATGACCCATAAAATTTTGGATTTTCATCATGGCGACTCCTTCATCTACACATTCGCCATCATCCCAATTCGAAATCATCCAGTGGAACTCCAGGGGCTTCGGGAACAGGCGAAAGCGCTCGCATCTTCTCCTCTTCCTTCAATATCGGGGCTCTCTCCCTTCCGTTCTAGCCCTCCAAGAAGCCGGTCCAAACCCTACCCTTTCAGGCTTCTGCTCCTATATAGGCGGCACCACCACCAGTCTCCTCGTTCACAAATCATATACGGCTGTTCAGGTCGATCTAGACCTTGACCTTCCCTATGATTACTGCATGATCTCCGTTCTTCCCCAGAAACGCGGGGCCCAGTCAATCCATATTCTCAACGTGTACTGTCCCCCGCACCTTCAACGGGTCACTTTCGCGGAACTCTTCTATCGGGCTCTCCAAGCGGCGGCTCGGCAACCCCTTGTGGTGGTTGGAGACTTCAATGCTCCTAGCCCACACTGGGGGTACCACTATGAAAAGGCTCGGGGCCGCAAGCTTAAGGAGCTTATCTCCACTCTCGGGTTCACGCTGCTCACCGACCCAGCGCATCCCACACGCCTGGGAAATTCAGTGACACGCGATACTTGCCCGGACCTCTCGCTCACACGAAACATTAAACATGTTACGTGGGAGAACCTCGAGGACACTCTTGACAGTGATCATTTCCTGCTTCGGATTGCCTTCCCGACGCAGAAAATGCGCCAAATCCGGGGCGCAGCCCGCATCACGGACTGGTCAGCTTTTCGCACCACGCCTTTCCCCCTGCTCCCATCCCCGCAGGACTACCAGGCATGGGCATCATACGCCCTCCACACCCATCAATCATACACCCGATGCATTTGTACCTCCACCTCAGCCCCCGCAGTAGATCCCCACCTCCTCCACCTTTGGGAGGCACGCCACAGTCTTACCCGCCGATGGCGACGATACAAGCTAAATCGTAAGCTTCGCTCCCGCATACAGGCGCTTACCGCGGAAGCAGCTGACTACTCTGCACAGCTTGCGGACACAAATTGGGTCGATACATGCATGAAGGCAGCAGGTCAGATGAGCTCCAAGAGTACGTGGCGACTCTTTAGGAGCCTTCTGGATCCTTCCACTACCCGCGGGGAAACACAACGCCAACTTCGTCGCGCCTACTATGCCTATCAGGGCCCAACGAGCCAACTCGCGAACGACCTCTGCGACCGCTATCTGTGTCGTACCGTCGACCCCAAGGGCCCGGAGTACGTCTACTCCGTGCTCCCCAACCCCGAACTCGACGCCCCCTTCACGCTTCCCGATCTTCGGGCGGCGCTGGCCAAAATGAAGCGAGGTACTGCCCCAGGCCGGGATGGTATTACGGTCACTCTCCTGGCCAACCTTCCCGACTCAGCATACCTCTCGCTCTTACATTTAATCAACACAGTATGGGAGGGAGAACCCCTCCCCGCGGAATGGACCACTTCGGTGGTCACATTCATTCCCAAACCCGGTAAGCCCGTCAGCATTGAGCCATTGCGCCCCATCTCGCTCAACTCCTGTGCGGGCAAACTCATGGAGACCATGGTCCGCGACCGTCTCTCCACATATCTGGAAAGTAAAGGCGTCTTTGCTGACTCGATGTTTGGGTTTCGCTCACATCTGTCGGCACAGGACGTCCTTCTCCAACTCCAGCATGACATCATTGTACCTAATACTATGCGCCACAATGACAAAGCCGTTCTGGCCCTCGATCTCCGAGGCGCCTTCGACAATGTCAAACACAGTAGTATCCTTACCAACCTTAGCACCACGAATTGCGGATCTAGAGCTTTCAGGTACATCTGTGCATTCCTCTCACATCGCACCGCCTTCATCCGCATCGACTCTGCAGAACACGGTCCGTACCCACTAGGCACCCGGGGTACACCACAGGGAGCGGTCCTCTCACCGCTCCTCTTCAATCTAGCCATGCTCCAACTTCCTTCGCTCCTCGCCCAGGTAGAGGACACACACCACGCTCTATACGCAGATGACATTACCATCTGGACCAACTCGGGCTCCCCCGCACAAATTGAAGACCGCATGCAGCGCGCGGCACTTATTGTGGACACCTATGCCTCATCATGTGGCCTGGAATGTTCCCCTACCAAATCATCTCTTCTCTCAATCTCACCTCTACCGCCACCTCAGATATATCTCCCGTCTGGCCCGATACAGGTCGTCTCAGAAATTCGAATATTAGGCCTCCACATCTCCTCTACTCTCAACCCTGGTTCTACCATTGCCCGTCTTCGACGCACTAGCGAGCAGGTTAGCCGTATGATTCGGCGGGTCTCCACCAAACGTGGCGGCCTCCGCGGCTGGCACTCCCTCCGCTTGGCTCAAGCGTTTGTGACCAGCAGAGTACTTTACGCCACTCCCTACCTTCGCTTGCGTCGCCACCACGAGAACCAGCTGGACGCACTGCTCCGCTCGGTTCACAAGCGAGCACTAGACCTTCCCATTGCTACCTCCAATCGCCGCTTTGCGGCCTTGGGAGTACACAACTCGTATGACGAGTTGCGGGAGGCCTATCTCGTCAACCAAGTCAATCGCCTGTCCCAGACGACTCCTGGGCGCCGCCTTCTGGATAGGCTCTCACTGAACCCGATCTCTACCCCACTTCCCCCTGCTTCCGTCCCGGAGCTATGGCGGCACAAACTTTGGGTGGAACCTCTTCCTCGCAACATGGATCCCACTCAACACACAGGCAGACGCCTAGCCCGAGCACACTCTCTTCACACTCGGTACTCCAATTCTCCTGGCGTCTTCTATGTAGATGTCTCGGGACCAACTCCCTCCGGACACTTTACGGCCGCAGTGATCTCCGAGGGCCACCACATTGATGGTCTCTCTTTCCGCTCACCGGACACAACACAGGCCGAAGAGGTGGCCATCGCTTTGGCCGCCTCTCACCCGACCTCAAGGGCCATTATCACGGACTCGCGCTACGCCTGTTCCCGATACCTCCAGGGTACCATAGCTCCTCTGGCCGCCCACCTTCTTCGGGCGGCCTCATGGCGCTTTGAGTCTCACTCCATCCGCATCGTCTGGTCTCCTGGCCACGCGGGTCTCCCCTGTAACGAAGCGGCGCATGCCGCTGCCTGCGTCTCTCCCTCCCGGGCCGTTACCACCTCCGACTCTGCGTCTACCCCAGACACCTCAGCTCTTACGCAGTACCGCGCAATTCTAGAGCATTATCGCAGCTCACGCCGCCTTTACCCAGACCCTGCACGGGGCCTCTCTAAAGCGGATGAAAGACTTCTGAGACGCTTGCAGACTAACACCTTCTTGTGTCCTGCGGCCGCCCAGCATTTCATGCCGGGTATACACGGCTACTGTGCGCATTGTGGGGTCCTGGCCGACACCTATCACATGATGGCAGTATGCCCCTCCATACCCCTTCCTTTTTCACCCCCCTTCCCCCTACCCACAAGAGAGGCTTGGGAGGAGTTCCTGCTTGGCTGCTCTACCCTGGACGCTCAACGCTCCCTGGTGGCCCGTGCCCGAGCGGCGATCATTTCCAGTGGACTTCCGGAATAGGGAGACCACCCAAGTGCTTCTGTAGAGCAACTCTCTGTAATTTTCTGATTAAATGTTTCTCCACCACCACCACCACCACCCTCGCCGCTGCCGCAGCCTCTGCATCGATCGTGGTTTTTGCTTCCTCCCGACGCTGGCGTCTTTCTTCTGCTTCGCGGGCTCTCACCGCAGGGTCTTGGCGGTGAGCCCGAACTGCTGCTGCGTTGCGAGCCCGCCGCGCCGCTGCTTTTGCCTCTGAGGTGTTCATGATAAGTAGCTGCATGGAGATGTTCACTAACTAGCGCGCGCGCCGAATGTGCAGCGGAGCCCGGGAGTGCAGGTGTCTGCCGCGCTGCCATCTACCGGGCGCCCTTTGAATTATAGCGCAGCTGCGCCTCTAGCGGGAGCAATGAGAACTAGCGTACACGGCGCGAGGGACCGAGCCCCGGTAAGAGGAGCTTCGCTCCTAAAAAAAGGTCAAAGCTTGCACTAGGCCGCGCAAAGCTCAAGACACAAGGAAGCTGGCCGATTGATATCGAGCGGCTAGCCTCCAACGCGTTCAGCGTCGGCAAGCAGCAGCGTTCTAGGCACTGTGACAACCATGGCCTGCGTTTGTGGCATGCCAGGAACGCTGTCACTCATCGGCGCCGGCGCGTCCAGCGCTAGTCACGCGAAATGTCGCCAACGCGTTCGGCGTCGCCAAGCGACAGCGTTCTTGGCACTGTACCAAACTTGGTTAGCCTGCCTGCGTTTGTGGTATGCCAGGAGCGCTGTCGCTCGTAGGCGCCCACACGTCCAGTGCTAGTCAAGCGAAATGTCGCGAAAGGGAAGGTACCTCCGAAAATTATCGCTCGAGAATGCCTTCCTACATGCGTAGTTAAGTTAAACCAAGTCAAGACCTAGCAGCAACCAAGTTCGTATCAGCAGTAGCAGCCAGTAAGCTTCAATGTGCCTAATGCGCGACCGAGTGCAAACTTGCCTGACTGAATTTTTTTTTTTACTTTTGAAGGTTGACTCTCAGAGTGGGATAGATCAAAACGTAAACTTGAACTGCAAGTTTATGACTGTTGCAATCCGGACAGTCAACATAACTACGTCGAAGTTACTTGAATTCTGGGGTTTTGCGTGTCAAAACCACAATTTGATTATGAGGCACGCCGTAGTGGGGGACACCGAATTAATATTGACCACCAGGGGATCTTTAACGTGCCCCCAATGTCGAGGTTACTTGCAGGTTTAGTCATGCTAAATGAAATGAGCTTCATCTTCAATAAGGGTCTGTAGATGCAGCCTGCATGTGTTACACGTGAAGCAGTTGCGTAAGCAGAAGTAAGCACAAATCTACAACGTTACGATGCGAGAAGAGGCATCGACTTCCGACGCTACTCGACGAATGTCCAATTCTTCTTTGGTCGAAACCTGCCGAGCCGTTGCCAGAGGCGCCGATTGCAGTCACGAACACCGCGCGCGTTGGGCGCGAACGCGCGGAAACGTGGACAGCGTCGGCAACAGCTCTGCGCGTTGCCTCGTTGGTGCTGCTACATAGGCCCTCGGCTAGTGAAGACGCCCGGTTAAAGTTAACTAGAATATCTAGTACACTGTGGCCCGGTGAAGGTTGGGATTATGAACGATACAGAACAGCGTTTGTTGGTTGTAGCCGTGGAAGGGGTGAGCCAATGAAACGTAGCGCCGACGGGGATGGGAGGGATGGCATGGGTGAGAATTGTATGGGGCCGCGCGTCTTAGACAAAGGCTGCTTTTAGGCGATCAATAAAGACGGTGTCGTGGCGACCGTGCACATCAAGCATGCATAATTTATCACTGCGCTTGATGATGTGATAAGCGCCATCGTAAGGATGCTTGTGCACTGCGTCGCGACGGACAAACGCATGTGTCGCCGTCTCCAAATTAGAAGGGATATAGGGGGAATCACGGTATTGTGGGCGAGGTTGCGGGACACAAAGATTGGGCCGAGTGGAGCGCAACTGTACAGTCGGGCGCGATATGAAGGTGATCGCGCGAGCGTCGACCAAGAGCGAGAACAGCGCCAAGACCCAGAATTCAGTTTTGAGGACAGGGAAGTACTAGGCATGTCTCCCTCACTCTTTTTGCTGTTCCTTAAGGTGGATTCACACAACCGGACGGAGTAGGAATTTTCGCAGCGGATGGCGTATCAGGTGACGCGCGCGTCATCAAAACGTGCCACCCTCGCTTAGTCCGGGCTCCTCCGCTCGCGGTCCGGATTGAAAATGCTCGCCGGTATTTCCATCCGTCCGTTTGGCGGTCGTCTGACCTCAATTTAGCGTAGTCAGCGTCAAATCTGTCAACATCGGACGCATTGGCGTGGCTACGATGGCGTGTTATCGGCTTGGAGCCACGTGTCATGTCGTTGTGCAGCAGTGACTGCGTGTATTTGTTGTGATGCAGCGGGAAAGGCGAGTCGTGGTTGCGCGCGCATTTCTATTTACTCAGACCGCGCAGCCTGCGTGACTTCAACATGAGTGAGGTGCACAAGAAAACGCTAAGTGACGAGCAACCGTCACTCTTTTGGTGCTTGTTGAGGGATTCATAGCACTATGGCTTATAGGGCACGCCGAGTATGCAAACGCGCAGCTGCTAATAAACGTTGGAGTCGAGAGTAAGCACGCGGATTCCGCAAACGGCGGTCCGGCTGTGCGAATGCGACCTAACTCGGCTGCGCCGGATTCAAGTGCTGACGTCACTGTTTGTCCGCGGAGCAGGGGGGATTTTGCCCTCGCGTGTGTATCCACCTTTAAGCAGCGGTCACTCCCGCCCGAGGAAAGTGCTTTTTCAGTGATTTTTTTTCTTTACTGGCTTCAAGCAAAGGCGGGGACGGAGGCGCGGACCATTTTCTTGCGAAATGAGATTCGGGGTCGCATCAGCATCGCAGCAGTTATACTCTTCAGCGTAAACCCTTTACGAAATTTCATTGGTTGTAGAAATCGGTGAAATGACGCAATGCCTATTTTTTGTAAAACATCGCACATCAAATAAATGTAGCGAAGCCAAGGATCGCCGTTAGTAGAACTTTCCCACCAACGTTGTTATCATCCTGAAAGATAAGAGCCCACCAAGTTATGATTGATCGCAACAACTGGGAAGGTAAAAATAGAGAGAAAGAGCGGTGAGTTCGCCATGGGAGTGATTGTCGCAGCGTGGAACAGCTAACGAAGGAGAGAAGAGCGTGAAATCTTGATTTTTATATTTCCTAAACGTGCCGCTAGGGCCCTGGTACACTTGGCCGGTCGACGCTCGCGCGATCACCTTCATATCGCGCCCGACTGTACCACGTACTTGGTGGGGATGGGGCAAGGCAAGGCGGATGTAGGGTCGAACAGTTCTACGGAAAGGCGGAGTGATGAACCATAGATTAGTTCAGCAGGTGTACACTTGACGTCCTGCTTTAACGTTACCCTAAGGCTAAGCAAAATGAGAGGCAGGGAAACTGTCAACTGGCCGTGTGGGGTTGCACCCTCAAAGATGCCTTCAGTGTCCGGTGGAAACGTTCGACCATGCCATTTGCGATGGGGTGGTATGCTGTAGTACGAATCTGAAAGCTTCCTAGCAAGGTCATGAGCTTTTTTAAAAGGGAAGACTCGAACTGTCGACCTCGATCGGCGGTGATAGTAGATGGAACACCGAAACGTGACACCCATCCCGAAAGGAAAGGTTTAGCGATGGTCTCACTTTTGATCTTGGGAATTGGAAACGCCTCTGGTCACCAAGTGAAACGCTGAATGCGCGTCAGCAGGTAGGTCTTTTCATCTTATGGAGGCCATGGTCCTAAAATGTCAATATGGACCTTGTCGAAATGCTGCGAGGGTGGTGGGAAGGAACCGTATGGAGACAAGGTATAACCATGGACATTGGATTGCTGGCAATCTAAACTACTTCGAGCCCACCCACGAATGTCCTTGTTGATGCCCAGCCAGATAAAACGCCATGTGATAAGGTCTTCCGTGGCGCGGATGCCAGGATGGGAGAGGCCGTGCAGAGAGTCGAAGACAGCACGACGGAAATCACTGGAAACAAGAGGTCTGGGGCTGCCAGTTGATAGGTCGCTGAGAATGGGAATACTGGAGGACGGAAGGGTAACTTCACGAACCTTGAGCGTTCCAGAGTCCAGGCGAAGGTTAGCGATTTCGGCGACTTGTGCTTGCGCTGCAGCGAGAGCACTGAAATCGACAGTTGTCGATGTGGCGCAAGATACGGACAGTACGTGTTTGTCGAGAGAGCGCATCGGCGGAAGCGTTTGCAGATCCTTACACGTGCTGGTTATCAGTCATGAATTCCGCGATATACGCGAGGTGAAGACTTTCACGGGGTGAAAACTTGCTACTAGCAGATTTGATGGCAAACGTTAACGGCTTGTGGCCCGTGGCGATGAAGAAACTTCGAGCTGCGAGAAAATGCCTGAAGTGACGCGCAGCCATGTAAGCAGCGAGGAGTTCACGGCCCAAAGTGCTGTAATTGCTTTCGGTGGAGGAGAGTTTGCGTGAAAAGAACGCTAGCGGTTGCCACGACCCATCAACGCACTGTTGAAATGTGGCTCCAACTGCCACGTCTGATGCGTCATGAGACAGAGCGGAGCGTCTGGTATTGGGTGAAGAAAACGGGTGGCACCTGCGAGCTGTCTTAATAGCCTCGAAAGAACTGGACGCAACATCAGACCATGCAATGGGAGTAGAATTCTTCTTGTTTCCCTGAAGTTAATCAGTAGTGGACGAATAAGGTGAGCACAGCGGGTAATGAAACAGCGATAGATATTGTAACCTAGATCGAAGACAGACTCTTGAAAAAATAGACGCTTCTCTTTAATGGCGGGCCAGATGAAGAGCGTGCAGCCTACGCGCTTCGTCGTCTTTCATGGCGCCGACCTTTGCGCGCGCCATCCCGCGGTGCGGGAGCCCCACATCATTGTGTCAATTGCCCCCCGTGCGAAAAGCGACCGTCTCGGTCGCGTCAAAAAGTTCTTTCAGCCACGATAATAAATGGAGCTCCTCAGGTGCATCTTGGCGTTCACGCATCTTGGCGCATAGTATGGTTTCATGCGCACTACATGAACAACTTCAGCGTGAGGACGACGACGGAGCGAACCGAGGTCGGAACTGCAGGGGACGACTTCGTAGGTTACGTCACTGAGGCGGCGTGTAACCTTGAAGGGACCGAAATACCGGCGGAGCAACTTTTCCGAGAGTCCACGGCGACGGATGGGCGTCCAGACCCACACGCAGTCGCCGGTATCGAAGGGTGTCGGTATGCTGTTGGCTCCGGATACGATGCCGAGCAAGCTGGCGGGCATCTTCGGCTCTTTGCACAAACTATTTCACGTTTTCGCTGGTCGGGCTATTATCAGACACAGGTAGCATGGCGTCAAGTGTTGATGTGACGTGGCGCCCGTATACAAGTTCGAACGGCGTAAACTGTGTAGTCTCCTGTACAGCAGTATTATACGCAAAGGTCACATAGGGTAAAATTTCGTCCCACATTTTGTGCTCTACGTCGACATACATGGAGAACATATCAGCCAGCGTTCTGTTCAGACGTTCCGTTAATCCATTGGTTTGAGGGTGATAGGCAGTGCTCTTGCTGTGAGAAGTATGGGTCAGCTGGAGAACGTCCTGCATAAATTCGGCTGTAAATGCTGTACCGCGATCCGTGATGAGAACAGACGGTGCACCATGTCGTAGGACGATGTGGTGGACGAAGAACTTGGCCACTTCGTACGAGTTTGTTTGCGGAATAGCTTCGGTTTCGGCATACCGGGTTAAGTAGTAGGTAGCGACGACTATCCATCTGTTGCGCGAAGAGGTCACTGGGAATGGCCAAAGTAGATCCACTCCTATTTGTTGGAACGGTGCTTGAGGAGGGTCCACAGGGTGGAGAAAGTCAGCCGGTTTAAAGGGCGGTTTTTTGCGATGCTGACAATCACGGCAGGTCTTTACGTACTGTTGAACAGAAGAAAAAAGCCAGGGCCAGTAATACTTCTGTCGTATCCTTGCTAATGTCTTAGCGAATCTCAGGTGTCCCGCGCATGGCTCATCATGACAGGCCTGCAAAATGTCTTGGCGCAGCGCCGACGGCACGACAAGGAGGTACGTATTTGGACCGCTTCCGCAGTTTTTCCTGTAAAGGACGTTATTGCGCAAACAGTACGATGATAAGCCGCGCAAGAGCGAGCGAGGTAAAACACCTTCAACTCCTTGAAGGGGTTCGATCAGCGGCAGCAGCTCAGTGTCAGCGCACTGGTGCTCAGCCATCTTTACGGCGTCGACAACGCCGACAAATGTCAAGTCATAGTCAGGGTCCCATGATGTCGTAGGGAGCGTAGCGCGTGACAAACAGTCAGCGTCGCTGTGCTTTCTTCCTGATCGGTAGACAACGGTTATGCCATACTCTTGTAAGCGTAAGCTCCAACGGGCTAGTCTGCCTGAAGGATCCTTGAGGTTGGCAAGCCAGCACAGGGCGTGGTTATCGCTGACAGCTTTAAAGGGTCTTCCGTACAAGTAGGGTCGGAATTTACTAATTGCCCACACAACCGCTAAGCATTCTTTTTCAGTGGTTGAGTAGTTTTTCTCAGCCTTGGTGAGACTGCGGCTTGCATAAGCAATGGTGCGTTCCGCACCATCTTGCCACTGCACAAAAGCTGCACCGAGACACGCATTGCTGGCGTCAGTATGGATTTCTGTGTCTGCGTCTTCGTCGAAATGAGCAAGTATTGGGGAAGCTTGCAAACGGTTGCGCAATTCATTGAACGACTGCTGCTGCTCGTCCGCCCAAATGAAAGGCACATCATCACGTGTAAGTCGTGTCAGAGTCTCAGCAATTCTCGCGAATCCCTCGACGAAGCGTCTATAATTGGCGCACAAACCAAGGAAGCGTTGGACAGTCTGTTGGTGGTGAAAACTCGGCGACGGCAGCTAACTTGTCGGGGTCTGGTCGGACGCCTTTAGGGCCAACGACATGGCCAAGAAATTTGAGCTCTTGGAACCCGAAGTAGCATTTTTCACGCTTGATGCTGAGGTCGGCAGTACGGATCGCAGCGAGGACGCTGTCAAGTCGAGCGACATGTTCGTCAAACGTGCTCGAAAACACGACGACGTCATCCAAATATACGAGGCAGGTTTGCCATTTGAGTCCAGCAAGCACGGTATCCATCATCCGCTGAAAGGTGGCGGGTGCGGAACAGAGACCGAAGGGGAGAACTTTGAACTCATAAAGCCCGTCAGGTGTCACAAACGCTGTTTTTTCGCGATCCTGTTCATCAACTTCGATTTGCCAATACCCGGATTTAAGATTCAACGAAGAAAAAAACTTGGCATGTTGTAGACGATCCAATGCGTCGTCGATGCGTGGAAATTGATAAACACCGCGCTTGGTGACACGGTTCAACTTTCTGTAATCTACACAGAAACGTAGTTGTGATGGAAACGACATCGACAAACTTACTAACTTGCCGGTGTTTCCGTTGGGCCCAGGATCCTTTAATAATAACACGGCAGACGGGAGCTTGCTACACGAAACACACTTTAAACAGACACGCTAGCACGATACAGACGATTTACATACAGACGATTTACGTGTACGTGGGCTATAGTTTGGAAGTTGTCATTCCATATAAAACACGTGCCTAGCACTCAAGCGTCATCACTCGCCCGTGTGCATCGTTGTTGCGGTGCCCGTGACGGTGGTTGTGATGGTGGAGCGTCGTTGTGGCTATGTCGCTGCTGTCATGCCGCACCTTGTCGCATCACGCCGCTCCTTGTCGTGACGTGGAAGCAGGAGAAAACAGCAGGCCGGTAGAACACCAGGCCACTGCTGTAGCTGGCCAGTAATGCCTGACCTGCAACGCCTCGGCTGCTAGAACGGCAGGCTCGGTCGGCGGACAGGTAGCTCAGACGCC
The DNA here is from genome assembly GCF_013339745.2 of Dermacentor silvarum. Taxonomy (NCBI): domain Eukaryota; kingdom Metazoa; phylum Arthropoda; class Arachnida; order Ixodida; family Ixodidae; genus Dermacentor; species Dermacentor silvarum. The sequence goes on along the minus strand of NC_051163.1, from coordinate 125,762,847 downwards.
CCGGTGGCCAGCAGGATGTACTGCACCAGGCCGCTATCACAGCCGGCCGCTGGTGCAGAGGAGAGTAGAGCCACGAGCCGGATCTACGACCAGGTCCTCACGGTAGCAGGACACCCGGTCGCCAGTCCTCGGGCTCGCTCAGCAGGCTGGTAGCTCAGGCGTCCCGATCCCAGCAGGAAGCACTGCACCAGGCCACTATCACAGCAGGCCGCTGGTGCGCAGGAAAGCCCAGCCACGAACTGGATCACCGGCCAGGTCCGCACGGTAGCAGGATACCCGGTCGCTGGTACCCGAGCCTGGAGCCGCCGTTTTGCGAGCTTACGTTCGAGGCTGCCGCTCGCTCTCACGCTCTGCGTGCTCTCGTGTCACTTCTTCGTTCGTGGCACATGGTCATCTTCTTCCATTATCATCATCACCAATCTTCTTCTTGGTGCTGCCATACAATCATAATTCCAAGCTGGTCTTCTCGCCACCGCGCGCCACTGTCCACATCATCACTGTAGTGTGTTGTCTTTCTTTCTGACTAACACTACAGGGGAGGCCCACCGGCTTGTTGACGGCTGGATCACGTCGTCTTGGAGCATCTCTTTCACCTGCTGCTTGATTGCTTCCGTTTCCACTGGAGACACTCTGTAAGGATGCTGGCGAACAGGACGTGCGGATTCGTCTGTAATAATGCGGTGCTTTGTGATGGAAGTGCGCCGTACTTTGGACGACGTTGAAAAACACTCGGCAAATTCATTCACGAGACTCAGTAGACGGTCTTTCTGATGGTCTGGCAGAGCAGCGTTAACGTGAATCCGTTTTTTTAGGCTGGGTAACTCAGATTGTTGAGACGATGCGACTTCCGATGTGCCAATGTCAGCAACATCAATGATTTTGCGAAGAAATGCGATTGTCGTTCTTCGGTGGTATATGCCAATACTCGTTGCTACAGTTTGTTAGAAACACGACTGAACATCTGTTTCGCACCTGACGAAGCCCTCTGGCTATGCAAATGTGGCGCTCAAGAAGCAGGGGGATGTTTGCCTCAGCAATTCCTTCGGCGTCGTCCTCCATGTCACATCGGACAAAGGTAAGCACGCTGCCCTTGGGTGGGAACGTAACGTGATCGTCGGCAACGTGAAGCGCGATGTCACGGTCGTTGTCATTACTGTTCGCTATGGCTTGTTTAGTAGCAAAGGTGACTCTATAGACTCTTGCAGGTCGAGGATGGCACCGTTTGCCTGAAGGAAATCCATGCCGAGTATAAGGTCCTTTGAACATTCAGGAAGAATGACGAAGTCGCCGATGTACGTGAAACCGCGAATGTTGACTCGTGCCGTGCACCGGCCCATTGGAGTTATGAGGTGCCCTCCTGCAGTACGAATCTGATTCCGGCCCATTGCGTCGAAACTTTGTTCAGTATACGCGCGAGATTCTGGCTCATAACAGACGTATCCGCACCCGTGTCGATCAACGCCGTGACTTCGTGGTCATCTATGGTAACTGGTACATCGCAAGATACTGACACCGAACTGCACTGATTTCTCTGCGTCTCATCTGCGTCATATCACAGTCGTCGTAGTGGAGGATCTTCAGCGTTCGCAACATCAGCGACCTCACCTCCGCAGGTCGCTGGACTCAGTTTTCCCGGAAGCAGGGCTGGGTGAGCGACGCCTTGTAGCACTCGGCGTGACGAGGGGGCTGGAAGACCTGTGTCGGGCGGGTGACGGTGAGCGGGTGTCACGGAATCCTGGAGAAAACGAGGCCCTGGCGTCCGCGAGGTAGGCTTCAATCTCCAGGGGCGTTCGCCATTGCGCGGGCACGGCGCATTCAGTGAAAATCCACGGAGCCCAGCTCGGCGGTAAGGACATGCCCTGTAGAGGTGATCGGCTTCACCGCAATGAAAACACAAGGGCCTCCGGTCTGCAGTAGGCCATACTTCGCGCTTGCGGGGTGGTCGTGCTTCAGCCTTGAATGGCGTGCGGCAAGGCCTGAAGTCGCCAGTTGCTTGTTCCACGGCGCGCACACCATGAAAGTCCGGGACGTCGCTCATACCGTGAAAAGTTGGGGAGAACGAACTTCGCGCAACTTCCGCATACGACATGCGAGGCTGTGGCTGCCGTGTCTCGTGCTGTGGTGTCTCACTTCGCTCGGGGACTTAGACTGCCTGCCTGATTTCCTTCCGGACGACCTCAGCCAAAGCGAGTCGCGGTACCGATGCCGGAGCCACCTGAAGCTTTCGGAGCTCTTCTCGAACAACAAGCCTAATGAGCTCCCGCAAGGCGTCGGTATTGTCAAAAGGTATAGCGAGAGGGTCACGCGATAGAGTCGACTCGTCACGGTTGTACAGTCTTGTTCGCTGCTGCAGTGCCTTTTCCATTGATATGGATTCCGCGAGAAACTCTGCAACGGTCTTTGGTGGATTGCGTATTAGGCCGCCGAATAACTCTTGCTTGACACCGCGCATCAAGTGCCTTAGCTTCTTTTCTTCCGGCATGGACGGATCCGCGCGTCGGAAAAGTCGGAACATATCTTCGACAAACATTGCGACGCTGTCGTTCGGCCGCTGTACTCTCGCATGAATTGCACATTCAGCTGGCTCCTCGCGATCAGGGCTGGCATATGTGCTCATTAACTACCGTCGGAATTCGTCCCATGTTGATAAGACCGCCTCACGGTTCTCAAGATATGTCCGCGCATAGTCCTCGAGGGCAAAATAGGCATTGCGTAGCTTGCGGCCCGGAGTCCAGCCGTTGAATTCTGCGACACGCTCAAAGTGATCGAGCCAGTCCTCAACATCCTCGAATGTGTTCGCATAGAAGGATTTGGGGATTAGCGGCTGGTTAAGGACGACCTAGGTCGGTGCGGTTGAGGAAGAATATGGAACTGATGTACTCATCCTTCTGACTCGGGTGGGTAGAGGCTCGTACTCAGGTGGCAGTCCTTGAAGTCGACGGCTTGTCCGTACGTGAACAGGAGTCAGCTCGACCGGACTTCGTACTGGGCTTGTAGACGGGGTTTGATCTGGAAGCGGTAGCATGTACCCAGCACCTCCACCAGAATATTTAGCATTCCCAGGAACTCGCGTAGTTTACGTACGGAAGTGGGCTGAGGAAAGTCGCGAATGACTTGCACTTTGTTAGGTAGCAGCCGCATGCCATGACGATCAATGTGGTTGGTGTCCTAAAAAGTCAAGGTTACGCACGCCGAACGTACACTTGGCTTTGTTGACGATTATTGCGCCGTACTTGGCGAGGCGTTCGAAAAGCTGTCGAAGGTGTGAAAGATGATCGTCTGCATCCCGGCTAAAGTTGAGGAGGTCATCGATATGGGAAAGCAGAACGGAAGATCTCGGGTGACTGTTTCCACGAAAGGCTGGAAAGCTTGAGTGGGGGCTGGAAGACCTGTGTCGGGCGGGTGACGGTGACCGGGTGTCACGGATTCGTGGGGAAAACGAGGCCCTGGCGTCCGCGAGGTAGCCTTCAATCTCCAGGGGGCGTTCGCCATTGCGCGGGCACGGCGCATTCAGTGAAAATCCACGGAGCCCAGCTCGGCGGTAAGGACATGCCCTGTAGAGGTGATCGGCTTCACCGCAATGAAAACACAAGGGCCTCCGGTCTGCAGTAGGCCATACTTCGCGCTTGCGGGGTGGTCGTGCTTCAGCCTTGAATGGCGTGCGGCAAGGCCTGAAGTCGCCAGTTGCTTGTTCCACGGCGCGCACACCGTGAAAGTCCGGGACGTCGCTCATACCGTGAAAAGTTGGGGAGAACGAACTTCGCGCAACTTCCGCATACGACATGCGAGGCTGTGGCTGCCGTGTCTCGTGCTGCGGTGTCTCACTTCGCTCGGGGACTTAGACTGCCTGCCTGATTTCCTTCCGGACGACCTCAGCCAGAGCGAGTCGCGGTACCGATGCCGGAGCCACCTGAAGCTTTCGGAGCTCTTCTCGAACAACAAGCCTAATGAGCTCCCGCAAGGCGTCGGTATTGTCAAAAGGTATAGCGAGAGGGTCACGCGATAGAGTCGACTCGTCACGGTTGTACAGTCTTGTTCGCTGCTGCAGTGCCTTTTCCATTGATATGGATTCCGCGAGAAACTCTGCAACGGTCTTTGGTGGATTGCGTATTAAGCCGCCGAATAACTCTTGCTTGACACCGCGCATCAAGTGCCTTAGCTTCTTTTCTTCCGGCATGGACGGATCCGCGCGTCGGAAAAGTCGGAACATATCTTCGACAAACATTGCGACGCTGTCGTTCGGCCGCTGTACTCTCGCATGAATTGCACATTCAGCTGGCTCCTCGCGATCGGGGCTGGCATATGTGCTCATTAACTACCGTCGGAATTCGTCCCATGTTGATAAGACCGCCTCACGGTTCTCAAAATATGTCCGCGCATATTCCTCGAGGGCAAAATAGGCATTGCGTAGCTTGCGGTCCGGAGTCCAGCCGTTGAATTCTGCGACACGCTCAAAGTGATCGAGCCAGTCCTCAACATCCTCGAATGTGTTCGCATAGAAGGATTTGGGGATTAGCGGCTGGTTAAGGACGACCTAGGTCGGTGCGGTTGAGGAAGAATATGGAACTGATGTACTCATCCTTCTAACTCGGGTGGGTAGAGGCTCGTACTCAGGTGGCAGTCCTTGAAGTCGACGGCTTGTCCGTACGTGAACAGGAGTCAGCTCGACCGGACTTCGTACTGGGCTTGTAGACGGGGTTTGATCTGGAAGCGGTAGCATGTACCCAGCACCTCCACCAGAATATTTAGCATTCCCAGGAACTCGCGTAGTTTACGTACGGAAGTGGGCTGAGGAAAGTCGCGAATGACTTGCACTTTCTTAGGTAGCAGCCGCATGCCATGACGATCAATGTGGTTGGTGTCCTAAAAAGTCAAGGTTACGCACGCCGAACGTACACTTGGCTTTGTTGACGATTATTGCGCCGTACTTGGCGAGGCGTTCGAAAAGCTGTCGAAGGTGTGAAAGATGATCGTCTGCATCCCGGCTAAAGATGAGGAGGTCATCGATATGGGAAAGCAGAACGGAAGATCTCGGGTGACTGTTTCCACTGAAAGGCTGGAAAGCTTGAGTGGCGTTGCGGAGACAAAGGGCATCCGCAGGTATTCAAAGAGGGCAGAAGGCGTTATAGACCGCAGTCTTGGGAATGTCCGAGGTTTCGACAGGTATCTGATGATACGCCTTGACGATGTATATCTTAGAAAATATCGTTGCTCTATACAACGGTGCTCTAAAATCCGCGGATGTTAGGCAGCGGGAAGCGATCGGGAATAGTGGCGTTGTTTAAGGCGCGGTAGCCACCGTAATGTCACCACTCATCTGGGGACTTCTTGGACATATGTGCAAGGAGATGCCCAATGACTTGATGATGGTTGCACACTGCCAATCTCAAATGCGGCTCTGGCAACCTTGAGTCGATGGGGTGCGATGCGTCGTGAGCGACTGGGACAGGTGGTCCTGTGTTGATAATATGGTGGGTGAAATCGTGTTTGACAGGACACATGAAATTGGACGGACGAAGCAAGTTTGGCAAATTCAACGAATAAGTGCCATAGACCGATGAAGGTGGCTTGTTGGTAATAGTGATGACTCCAGCTGTGGACGCTATACCATCGACAGTATACGTAGACATCGACAACACGCTTGTGGGCCATGTCCACAAGCAGATCAAACCGCCGAAGAAAGTCTGCACGAAGAATTGGGTAAGCCACGTCCGCTACGAGGAAACCCATCGGAACAGACGCAGGAGTCCAATGTTCAATGTGAGGGCGAGTTCACCGTAAGTTTAGTGAGAAATACGGGCGCCAGGAGAAGACGAAGGATAAGACGTTTGTTGTTGGTGCTCGCGCTCGCTCCGATTTGGCCGTTGCCTGCTTATGCGCATTCATATAAACGCCGAGCGCATCTCCATTAAACGCGTACTATCAATTGGTGGAGCCTGCTGGTTCCCTTTTCACCCTGGAACTCCGCAACCGGAATCTACCCCCAGCCCCGGCAATGCCTGACGACGTGCCCCAGCAAGGTGCTCCCACACCACCGGTGGTCGCCTGCTCCGGCGTACCCCGACAGCGCGATCCTGTCCTTTTGAACGGCACCGACGAGCACGACGTCGAGGACTGGCTCACTTCGTATGAGCCGGTAAGCGCCCACAATAAGTGGGATGACGGTGACAAGCTCAGCAACGTCAACTTTTACCTGGCGAGCGTAGCACAGCTCTGGTTCCACAACCACGAAGCTGATATTGCCAATTGGGCATCTATTAAAACGAGCTTCGCGGAAGTCTTCGGCCGTCCCGCTGTTCGCAAGCTCCGCCGGAACAACGCTTACGCGTTCACGCCCAGAATCCGGCGAGAACTTCACCTCCTACATTGAAGATATTGTGGAGCTCTGCCGTCGCATCAACCCTGCTATGTCCGAAGCTGATAAAATCAGACCCGTCATGAAGGGGATTGAGGACGACACTTTCCAAATGCTGATTGCCAAAAATCCCCAAGTTATCACAGACGTGGTTCAGTACTGTCGGAGCTATGACGAGTTGCGGAAATAGCGCATTTCTACGCGACTCCCGAGCTCTGACCGGCCGACATGTCATCATTCACTGTAGGCGCCGTATCTACTGGCACACAATGTTATGGCAGCAGATACAGCAGTTCGTCCGAGAGGAAGTGACACGGCAATTGTTCCTTGTTTCCTGCGTCCCGGCCTCAGCGCAGCGGCTTGCTCCGACGCTACAACAGGCCATAGAGGAGCAAATTTCGGAGGCGCTACCAACCTTCCAGCATCCGCCTGTGTCCGCTCCTTTTACCTACGCTGAAGTCGCACGCAGACAGTCACCAGAAATGCCGCTCAGCCCAGATCCTGGTCGACCAGCCAATGCCTTCTTCGCTGCGCGTGCGCCTGTCCACCCGGACCCGCCACCTTTTCGCCGTCCCGCGCCGCCGTCCACTAATCCTTGGCGCACCCAAGACAACAGGCCTATTTGCTACTTCTGTTTCTGCCTGACCATGTCGCACGTTTCTGCCGTCGTCGTGACTTCCGTCCTAGTGCGGGCGAAGACAATCTGGACTACTTTCGTTCTTAGCCACCGCGCCCAATGTCCTCCCACTCAACGATGGACACCTGCTCACGGAATCGCCGTGGCTACGAAAGACGTCGGTCGCCCTCACCACGTCACCGTTCACTTTCCCCAATGGTTCGTCGTCCCCCACCAGTCCAAGCGAAAAACTAGCCCTCGCAGTTCCGGAGGTAAGAACTGCGCTCGTGCCGACAACTTCAAGGCCTCGATTTCTACCTGCGAACGAAATAACTGTGACTATGGACGGTGTTTCTGTGCAAGCACTCGTCGATACTGGTGCTGCTGTGTCTGTTCTTAGTGGAGACCTGTGCCGCAAGTTAAAGAAGATAACGATGCCGCTTTCCGATGTCTCTCTGCGCACCGCGACCGCGCACCACATTGAACCTTCAGTGGCATGCACGGCTCGTCTTGTCATACAGGACATTTTGTACGCAGTCGAATTTGTCGTTTTTTTCGCTATGTTCTCACGACGTTATTTTGAGTTGGGACTTTCCCGCTACTAACCATGCCGTTGTTGACTGTGCGCGTGCCGAACTTGAGTTGTCGCCGATGTGTGCGCCGCTTCTGACAAGCCATCTTCTTGAGTGGTCGTCGCCGCAGACACTGACATCTCTCCTTTATCTTCTGTTTTTGTGCTACTTTCTTGCGACTCTGCTTCCGATTCCACCGCCCTGTTTGCGACCTCCGAAGCCTTCACCTCTCGCAAAAACGTTCTCCCTTTTGCAGTTATCACGGTCGAAAACTCTTGCAGCGGCATTTACGTCACGAATCGGTTGTCTTCCACAGCCACGTTATACCGTGGTGAATGTATAGGCCGGCTTGAGGATCTTGATTCCGCATACTCTACTCAGCTGCCTGACGACACGATAGGCCTTCTCGTCGACAGCATTACTCCTGCTACCTCCGCCGATTCATTCTCCTTAGAGGCATTCCTCCCGTCAATTGATTCCACACTCCCGCCTGCACAGCGTACCCAACTATTGGAGCTGCTCGCCCGCTTTCAGACGTCGTTCGATCATAAGCAGTCTTTCTTGAGCCGCACATCCGCCATCGTTCACCGCCTTGACAATGGCACCCATGCACTCCTGCGCCAGCGTTCATGCCGAGTTTCTCATGCTGAGCGCCGTGTCATTGATGAACAAGTCAACGAAATGCTTCATCGTGGCGTAATACGGCCCTCACACAGCCCTTGGGCTTCCCCAGTTGTGCTGGTAAAGAAAAAGAACGCTAGCATGAGATTTGGCGTTAATTATAGGCGCCTTAACAAGATCACACGAAAAGATGTTTATCGGCTGCCCAGTATCGACGACGCCCTCGATTGCTAGAAAGAAGCAGAGTTCTTCTCCTCTTTGGACCTTCGATCTGGGTACTGGCAGGTCCCTATGAATGAACCTGACCGTCCCAAGACTGCGTTTGTAACCCCAGACAGTGGCGCACCGATGGGCGGGGTTTTGTGGGTTGTAACCCCCCCCCCCCCTGAGGCCGACCTAACTCCCCCTTTAGTTTAACCCCTTTTCTTTCCTTGCGCATTTGAGTACTGCATCTAAGATGTAAGACGCGCAATCATCTGCACAGTCGCAAAAAGCGCATTTTTAACAATTTCCCCTGAAGAAATTGAAATTATTGCTGTGTAGATGGTATGGGCAAACTGTCAACACCCCCCCCCCCCCTGGCAGAGATCATGGGTGCGCTACTGACCCCAGACGGTTTATATGAGTTTAAGGTGATGCCATTCGGCTTTTATAATAATGCCCCTGCCACCTTCGAACGTCTCATGGACAACATTCTTAGAGGCCTCAAATGGCACACGTGTCTATGCTACCTGGACGATGCCATAGTCTTTTCGAAGGACTTTGCCTCCCATTTGAACCGCCTCGCAAGCGTCCTGACTTGCCTTTTAGACGCTGAATTGCAGCCTAATTTGAAGAAGTGCCACTTTGCCGCCTGCCAACTTACCATCTTAGGCCATGTTGTCAGCAAGGACGGTGTCCTTCCTGACCTTGCAAAGCTTCGCGCCGTCGCTGAGTTCCCCAGGCCGTCTACGCTGAAGCAACTCCGTAGCTTTATCGGCCTGTGTTCGTACTTTCGCCAAATCGTGCGTAATTTCGCGCCCATAATCTCCCCCTTAAAGCAGCTGCTTGATGACAGCCAAGGCATCTCGGCGTGGTCTACAACTTGCGAAGACGTATTCGCCACATTACGCCATCTTTTTATATCACCACCTATTTTACGCCACTTTGGCCCGCACGCTCCAACAGAAATCCACACGGATGCTAGTGGAGGAGGCCTCGGCGCTATTCTTGCCCAGCGTAAGTCTGGATTCGAAGAGTACGTCGTCTCTTACGCCACCCGCACTCTCACGAAAGCGGAAACGAACTATTCGGTCACGGAAAAAGAATGTCTAGCTATCGTTTGGGCGATCACCTAATTTCGACCTTACGTATATGGCCGTCCATTTGACGTCGTGACTGATCACCACGCCCTGTGCTGGTTGTCGTCGTTAAAGGACCGCTCTGGCATCCTAGCTCGTTGGGCGCTTCGTCTACAGGACTGTGACAATCCTGTTGTCTACCGGTCCGGGCGCAAGCATTCGGATGCCGACGCTCTTTCGCGCTCGCCACTGCCCGATGAGTATGGTGCTGAGTCTGTCTCCAGCTACGATTCTTCGTCTCTTACATACACCGACATGCCAGCTGTGCAACGCCGGGATCCCCGGATAGCCTCTCTTCTGGAGTATTTATCTCAGCGTCACCACACACCACCGACCGCTCGCTTCGGCACGCTGCTCGTCACTTTTCCATCCGCAACGGGCTTCTGTACCGTCGCAACTACCTCTCTGACGGCCGTCAATGGTTGCTGGTTATTCCTCGTCATTTACGTTCTGACATCTGTGCCTCTTTTCATGCGCAATACCAGGAATTAGGGACATTTCGTACAGTTTCCTTTTTTCGCCACCACGTGGCGTATCGACCTTAAAGAATTCGAAATTCCCGCTATGACGTATGCTATGACGCACAACTAAAGAAAGCGCAATAAAAATAAACACACCCTGAAGTTGTGGCTTCACCTCGGTGCTTGGAAACGAGCGCGCTTGTGTATCAGCGTTATCTCGAAGACGGCCAGCTACTTGCTCTACTGACAATGAATCGACGGTTTTGCTAGACACCTGGCCAGACAGCTCGGCCGCATTCTGGAGAGATGTCTGGCCGAGATAAAGGCTCCCGCGAAGCTTCCGTTGAATATATATTTTTTTCTTGAGCAGACTTTTTATTTATGCACCACTGTGGCCACGGTCTTGCATATACGTCAGGGTTCTTCTTCATGGGTTTCCTATAGAACTGGCGTGATCCATTGTTTAAGAAGAAGCTTTAGCTCGGGCCACGGTGTAAGATATATGCTCTTTAGGTGAGGCTACACCGTGGCTCGGGCCTATCTTCGATGCCGGATTCTCAAATACACGTAAAATGCAGGAATGCTTTTATGAGAAAACCGCTGAACCGATTTGAATGAAATGTGTTGCATTAAGAGGGAAAGTTAAATTGCAGAGACTGCAGCAAATAGAATTTTCGTTTATATACTTTAATGTTTTCAAAGAATCGCAGGATGTTCGTAAATTTGAAAAAAAATACAAGCATGAAGTTTCCAAATCCGCAACTCAACCATTAAAAACAAATATGGCATTTCTATAAACTGCACCCGTTGGAGCATCAAAAGCTAACATTTTTTTTTCTATACCTTAAAACTTACCTGAGCATGTTATAATGTTTGGAAGGGTTTTGCA